>NC_137973.1:89736508-90219008 GCF_963924665.1 Micromys minutus
GACAAAGGAGCTAAAAGCATTCAATAGAAAAAAGGACAGCCTCTTCAAAAAAATGGTGCTGGTTCAACTGGCAGTCAGTATGCAGAAGAATTTAAATTGATTCCTTCTTATTTCCTCCTTGCACAAAGCTCAAGGCCTAGTGGATCAAAGAACTCCACAAAAAAAAAAAAAAAAAAAAAAAAAAAAAAAAAAAAAAACAGGTACACTGAAACTAATAGAACAAAAAGTTGGGAAGAGCTTAGTAGACATAGGCACAGGGGAAAATTTCCTGAACAGAACACCAGTGGCTTATTCTCTAAGAGCAAGAATCAATAAATGAGACTTAATGAGATTGCAAAGTTTCTGTAAGGCCAAGGACACTGTCAAGAAAACAAAACAGCAACCAACAGACAGGGGAAGGTTCTTTACCAATCCTACATCTGACAGAGATCTCATATCCAATATATACAAAGAACTCAAGCAGTTAGATGCCAGAGAATCCAACAATCCTATTAAAAATGACATGCAGAGCTAAACAAAGAATTCTCAAGTGAGGAATATGGAATGGCTGAGAAGCAACTGAGGAAATGCTTGACATCCCTAGTCATCAGAGAAATGCAAATCAAAACAACCAAGAGGATTCCACCTCACACCCATCAGAATGGGTAAAGTAAAAATCTCAGGTGACAGCAGATGATTGCAAGAAAGTGGAGAAAGAGGAACACTAATCTACTGTTGGTCGAGTTGTAAACTGGTACAACCCCTCTGGAAATCAATCTGGTGGTTCATCAGAAAATTCGATATAGTACTACCTGAGGAACCAGATATACCACTCTTAGGCATATACCCAAAAGAATCTACAACATCTAACAAGGATACATGCTCAAACCATGTTCATAGCAACCTCATTTATAATAGCCAGAAGCTGGAAAGAACCCAGATATCCTTCAACAGAGTAATGAATACAGAAATTGCAGTGTTATTAAGCAATGGAGTACTACTCAGCTATTAGAAACAATGACTTTATGAAATTCCTATGCAAATGAATGCAACTAGAAGTTATCATCCTGAGTAAGGTAACACAGTAACAACACCAACAACTCACACACACACACACACACATGCTATGCCACTCACTGATAAGCAGATACTATTCCAAAAAGCTCAGAATATCCAAGAAATAATTAACAGATGTTATGAAGCTTAAAAAAAAAAAAAAAAAAAAAAAAAAAAAAAAAAAAAAAAAAAAAAAAAGGAAGGCCAGAATGTGGATACCTCAGTTCTTCTTAGAAGGGAGAACAAAATACTCATGGAAGAAAATACAGGAACAACTAAAAGAACAGGAGATGGAGATAGATTATACATAGACTGCCTCACCTGGGCATCCATCTCAAATACAGCCATCAAACCCAGTCACTATTGCTGATGCCAGGAAACATTTATTGGCAGAAGCCTAATATGGATGCCTCCTCAGAAGCTCTTCCAATGCCAGCCAAATACAGAGGTGGATGCTCTCACCCAACCATTGGACTGAGAACAGGGTTCCCAGTGGAGAATTTAGATAAAGGACTGAGGGAGCTGAAAGGGTTTGCTACCCCATGGAAAGAACAACATTATCAACCAATTAAACTCCCCAGAGCTCCCAGGAACTAAAACGCCAACCAATGAGTATACATGGAGAGACCCATGGCTCCAGTTGCACATGTAGCAAAAGATGGCACTATTAGGCATCAATGGGAGAAGAGGCCTTTGATCCAGAGAAGGCTTCTTTTCCCAGTGTAAGGAAATACCAAGGGCTTGAAGTAAAAGTTGGTGTTTGGGAGTGGGAGGATCTTCACGGAAGCAAGAGAGACAGGAAAGGAGATAGTGTTTGAAATATAAATACAGAAAATATCCAATAATACTAGAAAACAATATCTAGTTATATACCAAAACAAAAAGGTTATTTTTATGGCTTAGGGTTTTTATTATTGTTCTTCCTATGTAGTTGCAAACCCCTTCAGCGACTACAATCTTTGCCCTAACTTTCTCTATTGTGGTCCCCACACTTAGTCCAGTGTTTGACTGTGTATATACACATCTGTATTTGTCCAGGTCAGGCATAGCCTCTCATGGAACAGCTATATTGGGCTTCTCTCAGTAAGCATGTCTTGGCATCAGAAATAGTGTCTGGGTTTGGTGTCTGCAAATGGAATGGATTCCTAGGTGGGGCAGTCTATAGATGACTTTCCTTCAGTTTCTTCTCTACACTTTGTATTCTTCTCTACTCTGCAAAGGATTAATATTTTGAGGTGGTTGGGTAGCCCCATCCCTATAGGGGCCCTGCCTATCCACAGGATATAGTCTTTATACATTCTATCTCCCCCATTTGGCTATTTTGGCTAATGTTCACCACTTTGGTCCTAAAAAACTCTTGGGTCCCTGGCATCTGGGACTTTATAGTGGCCACCACTAGTTCCTCGTCCCTCACTGCTACACACCTAATTTCAAATTCCTGACCTCCCACATGTTGTCCCATATCAATACAAGCCACCCTTTCCCCCCTGCCCCTCCTTTTTCCCTCCCAAATCCCTCTCTCCCTCTACTTTACAGAGATTATTCTCCTCATCTACTAAGTAGGACTATAGCATCCATACTTGGTTGTGCTCCTCTTTTCTTCTTGGGTTTCATATGGCCTCTCAGTTTTAGCATAGGAATTCTGAGCTTCTTTTGAGTTAATATTTGCTGATTGGTGAATGCATACCATGTGTGTTCTTTTGTTAATGTGTTACCCCACTCAGGATGATATTTTCTAGTTTCATTCATTTGCTTAATAATTTCATGAAATCATTGTCTTTAATAGCTGAGTAGTACTTTATTGTGTAAATATACTACATTTTCTATATCCATTCCTCTGTTGAGGAGCATTTGTGTTCTTTCCAGCTTCTTGATATTATAAATAAGGCTGCTATGAACAAAATGGAGTACTTATTCTTGTTATATTTTAGAGCATCTTTTGGCTATATGCCCAGGAGTGGTATAGCTGGGTCCTCAGGTAGTCCTATAACCAAAAAACTGCCAGACTGATTTTCAGAGTGGTTTTTACCAGCTTGCAATACCACCAACAATGGAAAAGTGTTCCCCTTTTTCCACATCCTCACCAGCATTTGCTGTAACCCTTGGGTTTTATCTTAGCCATTCTGACTAGTGCGAGGTGGAATCTCAGGATTGTTTTTATTTGCATATTTCTGATGACTAAAGATGTTGAATATTTCTTTAAGTGCTTCTGTGCTATTTAAGAATCCTCAGTTAAGAATTCTCTGTTTATCTCTGTCCTTCATTTTTAAATAGGGTTATTTGATTCTCTAGAGTCTAACTTCCTGAGTTTTTTCTATATTTTGGATATTAACCCTCTACCAGATGTAGGTTTGGTAAAGACCTTTTCCCAACTTGTGGTTTGCTGTTTTTCTTATTGACAGTATCCTTTGCCTTACAGAAGACTAGTTAAGAATCAGAAAGTTGTAACAGGAGTCTCATTAAGACCCAGGAAATCAAGGCTTTAAAATTCTAAGGAAGTTTCTAAAACTCTTAAGGTTCATAATGGCCTACCTCTTTAAGGTTATATAAGAAGTAATAATTGCTGAGGAGTGGAAACTCTCTTATCTGTTCATAAATCTGCAAGTCCTTCCACTTTTCCTGAGTCATCATCCATAGAAATACAGTTGTCTTTGAATCTTCCATGCTCCTATAAGTAACTCTTCACTCATTCATACTTCTTTTAGTAATCCTAATAGACTCATTAATTCACCAATTTGGACTTTGGTAGTATTGTTACTTTTGTCTGTCACTATTATCTTATCTGCAGTGAGAATAAGTTTCTTTACATCTTCTCATACATTATGTCATTCTGAAAAAATTTAGAATGGTCAAGTTTTGTTCTGCATCTCTGTTCATGTTTATGACAGCATTTCAAGATTTTGCTGAATATGGAAGATCTATCATGAATGTTGATAGTGCTACCCCATAGGCTGAGATACTCTACAGGAAAGAAAGAAAAATAGAAAGGAGGAGTAAGGAAGGAAAGAAGGAAGGAAGGAAGAGAATGAGAGAAAAAATTAAGAAGAAAGGGAGGAAGGGAAATCATTCTTTAAGTTGATATTGTTGAGTATTTTGCAATGATATGAAAAAACAGCTAATACAGATCATTGTACAGAAAAAACAAAGTAATACATATTTTAAATTTAAGTAGAACCTCCAGAACTCATGAAGCTATAAAATAGAATTAAATTTTGTATTATCCTAGTCATAGATGGAAATAAGAATATATTGATAAAACTTTTGAGAAATCATCTTTAAAAAAAACTCATTTAGTAAATAAATTTAAAAACTACCCACATTTGAAGAAAAGGTACACATTTTAGATCAAAGAAATGCAGCAAATCTAAACAAGCAAAATACATATTCAGAACTATCATATTCCAAATACTAAAAACTACATATAAAGAAATATCATTGAAGCAGCTCAAGACAAATAAAGTACCGTTTCTAAGAAAATCAGATAATTAAAGTCACCTCATTGTGGCCAGAAGGAAGTAAAACAATATTTATAAATTCCTGGAAGAAAAATAATTCTCAACTCAGAACTTTATATACACAGAAAAACTATTTTAGAAATTGTGGAGAGCTGTTTTGGCACCTCTGAACAGTTGATGGCAGAGTAATACTAATATTATCCCAGGACATTTTGGGGCTAGCCAAGGCAGGAATCAGGCCTCTGTGCTACACCCTGTAAGGGCTATTAAGGAGCACAACTGCATCTGTAGCCCTAGGGCAGATTCTAAGAATAAGGCTTTAAGGAAGTTCATCTACATCTGTAGCTCTAGGCAGGCTCTAAGAATAAGGTTATAAGGAAGTACATCTACTTCTGAAGTTTGGGGTAGGGCCTTATAGAATGCAGCAAAGGGAAGTACGTACCTATTTGTACCTCTAGGCAGTATCCTTAGAAATGCAATTTAGGGCAGTGTGGATTTTGTAATGTAGGCACAGCAGTATCCATTTTTGTCTCTGACCTTTTCACATGATCTCCAAGATTGTTAACTCCTTTGATCCCTGTCTCTGAACAGTTGTTACCATTTTTGCATGTAATTAAAAAGGTTTAAAAGAGGACAGATACCAAAAAAAAAAAAAAAAAAAAAAAAAAGCTTTGCTTCAGCCACAAGGCTTCAGCCTCAAATCTAGCCGAAGTCATGTTGCATCTTTAACTAACTTGTCTTTTTCTTTCAATCCTTGCTCCAGCTCCGGTTGGACCTCTTGGGAGTTCGAGCTGGTCTGGGACAAGAAATGAAGATGAAATATTTCCAAATAGGGATAAATATAATTTTAAGAGTAGTTGTCACCAAATGTGTTCTAAAAGAATTTTAAAAGACTTCTTTAGACAGAGGAAATAACACCCAAAATTACCAGTAGATTTGAAAAGGAACTAGGTAAACAGAAATAGAAAATGCCTCTGTAAGTCTAATATACTCTTGTTGTCCTTTACATTTTTGTAAAATACATTTGATCTCTGAAAACAAGAATCAAAACATATCTTGTATGCAGTTTGTGTAGATATAGTAAGCTATAGTAAACTATAGTAAGCTAAAGCTAGACATAAATGTCTCCACTTGCATTGTAGCTATCTACAGAAAAAATGGTTACTAATATCAGAAGCAAAATTAACAGGAATAGATTTGTAACTTTTAAAGTGAAGCTCTTAGAAGGCAAGTAACCTGAACTGTTGTGCTTTGCCTGCACAACTTAATATCACTTTTAAAATTCTCTTAATATTCCATTCTACCTGGCCTCATGATTTTGTTTCTTTTTCTCATTAAACACCCTCTCTCCGTGTGGCTTACTCTAAATCACAATCAGCTTTGGTGTTTCCTTCTTAAACAAACCCCTACCCAAAAGAAAGGCTTCATAACTTTTCTATCCATTCCACATAGTTCATTAAGGTTATCATAGTGATCAAGAAAATATATCATCGATTTATTTACTTCACAACTTATACAAAACATGAATGTGTGCTCAGTGTAAATTTAGGCAAATTGAGAAACAATTTTTTTTTTGCATAGAGTAAACCTTTACAGACCTATTCCCCCTGATTGATATTCTTCCAATTTTCCAACAAATTCTCTTTTCAGAAGCTAACAAGTGAATAAAAACAGATCATATACAAATACACATATTAGTAAATACACACACGTACATACACATATAATATTAAAGATCATAAGCAAGTATAAGGGAAGTAGAAGGAGAAAGAAAAACTTGGTATTGTAAGTAAATGTAGACAAGAAAGCAGATAATGTGAAATTATAAATAAATGTCAAGTAGTTTGAAAGAATGTTCCTTTTCCTATAAATTTATATTATACAAGTTAATTTCCAGATTTTGGTGGCCTTTTCTCAACAATGACAACAAAATCTTCATAATGTTTTCACTATTCTGAGTAAATTATTTCTGCCATTGTTATTATATAAATCATTATCTTTCCTAGAAGAAGACAGATAAAAGAGCAAGTCAAAGAAATTTTTACAGAGGTGTGAACTAACACATATGTGTATGCATCTTGATCCTATAAAACAGTACAGCTAAAAACAACTGATTTTTTTAAATGAAAATAGAACCATATTTGTCACTTTGCACAAAGCTCAAGTCCAAGTGGATCAAGGACATCAGTATACAAACAGATACATTGAATCTAATGGAAGAGAAAGTGGTAAAGAGCCTTGAACTCATTGGCACAGGGGGAAATTTCCTAAACAGAACTCCAATGGTTCACGATTTATGATCAAGAATTGATAAACAGGACCTCATGAAACTGGAAAGCTTCTGTAATGCAAAGGACATGGTCAATAAGACAAATCAGCAACCCACAGACTGGGAAAAATCTTCATTAAACTCACATCTGATAGAGGGCTAATATTCAAAATATATAAAGAACTCAAAAAGCTATCCATCAAAAACCAAACAATGCAATCAGAAAAGGCGGTTAGAACTAAACGGAGAATTCGCAACAGAGGAAACTCGAATGGCGTTGAAGCACCTAAAGAAGACAACTGATTTTTAAATGATAATAATTCATCTTAACTGAAAAAATATAAAAACGATTTTAAATAGGGCAAATATAGACATTTGGTGTGCACATGGTACATAAGCCAGCACTACCCTGTAACAGGTAGGGACTGAAGGATGCAGGGAAAAACTGCAAGCCAGGCCTGCTTTGATATGTAAAATAGGCACCTAAGCTGCTTGTTCTGGATTTGAAAGTACGAGTGAGAGAAAGAGAAAGAAAAGCAGGGAGGGAGGTTGAAAGGAAACACAGAGGCCATCCTTTTGGGTGTAGTGTCCGAGAAAAGCCCAGTTTGGTTTATATTAGCATTGGTGAAGATCCCCTAGAGTCAAGAAGAAAGAATCGCTTCTGCTGAGGTCCGGTTCACTCGCTTTACAAACCCTTTGGATCTCAGCTCAACAATCCTCAGTACCACCCTGACAGGCAGTGATCACGTCACAGCGCCCCCTCCCACCCCTGCCGTGTAGCATCATGTGACTCAAGGGCGCCACCAATCAGCTTCGCTCCGAGATATTCAAATCAGCAGCGCGGCAGTTGTTCCGATACCAACTCTGAGCCACAGAAGTTCCTGCTACCAAGCTGTTTCCGCCGCCTCAGCCTGGCAATGACACCATGGAGCGACAGGGTGCTCCTCTTGGACCTTACCGGGCCACCAAGCTGGTAAGAACGTGGAAGAGAGGGATCGGAGGCCGAGGTTTCCCGAGGGATCCTGGGTGACCTGGGTATATGAAGGACTTAACTTTCCTGAGAGGACTAAGAGCTACCAGATTCACGAAGAGCCAGGGATCTGGTATACCGAGTGACCCAAGGCGCCTAGATTTCTGAGACAGGTGCTGAGGGAAGCTAATGCGACTGCTCCTGTACACCCCACCTCCACCCCGTCTTCAACTTCCACTCCACTCTGGTGTCTCAGCTTCAGATCCAAAGTGCTGTGCCTCAAAGCTACACCACTTTCTGACTCTGCGAGATAACTCCTCAGATGTACTTTCCCTTGATGCTCATAATAGTCTTAGCCACTTTTCACGTGTAATTTACAGCCTCTCAGAATTAGAAATTAAAAGTTTCAAGTCTGTCAGACATGACAATTTGGCTTATTGACCCTATAGAATTTATAAGTAGCACTAGGAAGGAACTATTCAACCTAAACCCAGAATACTTTTAGTAACCTCTTTTAATAATCACTGGAGCTGTGCATTTGGATTACATTAAGAGATTTACCTAATTTGTTTCCACATTGGAACAGTGGTACAATACATACTTACTTTAAGAGATTTTTCTAAAAATATACTGTCTATATGAGAATTTGTCGTAGTTTGTAGAATAACAAGCAAATTATCTTCTTACAAATGCTGGTCCTACTTTACCATTGTGGAAACTAAGTCTGAAAGAAGTTTCCTAAAGCCACATAAATGGTGAGTGGAGGAACTAGGAGAAAAAAAAAAAAAAAAAAAAAAAAAAAAAAACTCTTTCTGGCATGGTTACCTTGTTATTCTATTGCTCAACAGGTAGTATTGGTTATGTTTATTAGTATAAAGGATGGACATAAGTTCTGCAATATACCATAATGAGTTAGTCCTGTAACATTAAAAATTTTCTATCTTAGATGAAAGTAGCATAAGCACACACACCCCAAAAATGCCAAGTACTTAAAAATACTTTAAATAAAGGTTTTTTAATTACAAGATAGGTATAAATATGAGGATGTTGAGGTACAGAAAGAAAGAACAAAGATTCATAAACAAGAAATAAAGGTAAAATTTAAGGAAAGCCTATATAAACGTTTTTGTGATGTCTGAGTGCAGTCACATGCCACTTTACTACTATAGTGAAGCAGTTCAATAAGTTTCTTGACTGTAAGTAATGAAAGACGTTTTGGATGAAAACAATTAAAGTTATTGTTTTTCAGGTGTAAAGTCAATATTGCGATCTTACATATGGCACAGTAGTAACATAATTAATAATTTTATCAATCAGGCTAATAATCTGATTTTAACATTTTTTCTATTGAAAAGTTATGCGTTTATGCATTATGTTCTAATGTTAATGTCTCAAATCTAGACAGTTAAATTATTTGAAGGTATCTAAAAAATAAGTGATTTTCTTTACATAAATATGCATAAGTTCATTAATGAATTTCTTTTACTAGTTTATTATTTTATCTATACTATGTTGATTATAGGTGTTTGTTTGTTTGTTTAGAGGTAGGTCTTTATAAGGTTCTGGCTGTCCTGATACTCACCATGCAGACCAGGTTGTTCTTGAACTCACAGAGATCCGCCAACGTTTGCTACCATACCCAGCACTATAACGATCTTCATAAGAGATACTGTACTAAATAACTGGCATTAAAAGCACATCAACATTATAATTACTGCGTGCCAGAAGTCTTATCTGGCTAGTACAGTAGTTGAACACAGATTCTCTACAGAGTTGGTTAAACCTGCCCTTTGCTGTTGTTTGTTCATTTTGTTTCGATTTTATTTTGTGATAAGAACCTATAGCCTCAGTTCTACTTTTAATTTTGAGTCAGGGTCTCACTAACTTGTGTAGGCTAGCTTTGAACTCACTCTGTGTCTCCTCCAGGACTTGAACATAACAAAGCTCATGCCTCAACTTCTGGAATTATAAGCTTATAATTATAGAATGATAGGCCCACTTAAATGTAGGTTTGAATATTTATGTTAATCATTTAGATCAGCAGTTCTTAACCTGTGGGTTGTAACCTGTTAAAAGATTGCATTTCAGATATTCTGCATGTCAGATATTTATATTATAATTCATCAAGTAGCAAAATTACAGTTATGAAGTACCAATGACATAATTTTATAGTTAGGTATCCCCTGAAGAACTATATTAAATGGTTTCAACATTAGGAAGGTTAAAAATCATTGACTTAAATACATGATCTTGGTCAAGTTATCAATCCGTGCTTCGTTTTTCTTATATGAAAATGAGATGATATCTTTATAAAACTGGGATTTACAATGAGAAACTGAACAAAAATATATTGTCTGGCATAAATGCTACCAGCATATTATTACTATTAATTACATTTAAAAAACTAATAGTAAATGCTGCATTGACTAAGAAATAGAAACATTATACTTTTCATTCTCAAGTTTCCTAAGTAATTGGAATGCCCAATGAATATTTAGTAAAGAAAGCCTGTTAAAATAAAATATTATTTTGACACAAGAATTAGAAATAAGAAATCTGTGAGATAAGAATTTATGTAGTACAAATAAGATTATTTTTTTCAATTGTATTTACAATATAATTACCTGTAAAATAAAGAATTATCTTTGCCTAATGATTTTCTTTATTCCATTTGGTTATTTTGAGATAGGGCCTTATGTATCCCAAACTAGCCTATAACTGGCTACATACCCAAATCAATGAGATTTCATTATATATTTTCTAATTTATGTAATTATGAAAATATTATTATATAATTATATATTTATAAAAATTGTATAATATTTTAAAATGTTTTTTCTTATCTTTGCAGTGGAATGAAGTGACCACATCTTTTCGAGTAGGAATGCCTTTAAGAAAACATAGACAACATTTAAAAAAATATAGCAATTGTTTTACTGCAGTTGAAGCAGTAGATTGGCTTTATGATCTATTAAGAAGTAATAGTAATTTTGGTCCTGAAGTTACAAGACAACAGACTATTCAACTGTTGAGAAAATTTCTTAAGAATCATGTGATTGAAGATATCAAAGGTAGATGGGGATCAGAAAACCTTGATGACAACAATCAACTATTCAGGTACTAAATTGATATGTCATTACAAAGCCTAATTACCTCTGCTTTCACCATTCTACCAAAGAGATATAGTCTTTCTTGTTAAAAAAATAGTTAGCCAATACCAAATGGTCATTTCTGAAATCATACACATGCAAGTAACATTATATTAATTGACCTGGTTGTGTTTCTATATTTAAAATATGTATATAAATAAATACATGAATTTGAGAGAGCAAGGATATATGGGAAGGATTGGAGGGAGAAAAGAGGAGAAAATCATGTAATTATATTTTAATTACAAAAATAAAAAATAAACACTAAAAAGAAAAAAAAACTGAAATAACAATATAGTTGTAACTCCAAATTTGTTATAGCTTTACTGCATTAGCAGCTTCTTTCAGAGAAGTAATGCTTTTGTAGAAAGGTATTGCTGCTCTTTTTTTCTCTTTTATTGAAAATAAATTTTTTAATACAATATATTCTGATTATGAATTTCTCTGCCTCAACTCCTCTTAATTCCTCTGTAACTCTATTCCCACACAGATCCACTTTCTTCTTGTCTTAGAGGGAAAAAACAGGTATTGAGGGAATACTAATAAAAATATGTTAAATAAGAAATAAATCAGAATATGATAAAACAACCAAAGGAGAAAATGGCTGAAAGAAAAAGCACAGGAAAATATATATAGATGCAGAGACACACACATTCAAACACTCAAGAATCCCATAGAAACACAAAATATAAAGTCATAATATATGACTTAGGTAAAGGACCTATAAGGTAAACAAAACAAAACATGTCTTAATGTTATGAGACAGAACCTTTTATGTTGTCTATCTGCTGGGCTCACGGCAATGCCCTTAGGAATGTTTTGTTTCCCCAGGAAGACTGCTTTGATAAAAGCTAATTTTTCTTATGCAAGTTGATAGCAATTGGAGATAGCTTCTGGGTTAGGGATGGGTGCAGGTCTACTTCTTTTAGCTCCAGGACCCCATCTGGTGCAGACCCTCTGTGAGCTAGTCCTCTTGTATCTAGAAGGCCTTGTTTCTTTACTGTTCTCCATCCAATCTGGCTTTTACACTCTTCACATTGTCTTCAATTTTTTTCTGAGAACTTAAAGCAGGAATTTGATGGAGACATACTATTTACAACCAAATATTCTGATATCTCTCATTCAGCATAATGTCTGGCGGAATGGGTCTCTATTTATTATTCCTATCGGCTCTAGGAGGTAGCTTCTCTGATGATGGTTAAACATGGCAGTGATTTATGAATATATAAGAATGTCATTGCTATATTTTATTGTTGTTTTGTTTTAAAATAGTAGTGTTTGATTTAAAATAATACCCTACTTTATCTAGTCTCAGGTTCTTGGATAACCAAGCAGTGTTGGGTATGGGATCCATCTCATTGAGTATACTTAAGTCAAATCAAATATTGGTTGGTTACCTATACTAGCTTTATGTCACCATTTCATTAGCATACCTTGTAGGTAAAAACACCACTGAAGATCAAAGAGTTTATGGCTTGGTTAGTATTTACATTTCTCTTTTCATAGTGTATAGAGTAACTTCCTGTACTAAATATGTTAGCACATAGGGGTGAAGACTATGTAGGCACCATGTTTCTTCATGTTTGTTGATTTGTGGTGTTGTCTTCAGCAGTAGGATCTTATTATCATTTGTGGAATGGTACCAATTTTAGTCTTGGCAATAACTTGGGTTGTTTGTGGCTCTTATGGGTCCCCTTTAACCAACAACACAATTAGATGTACCCATTGCTGGTACTGTAAGCTTTATTGTTGGTGAGAGATATTGAGTTGGGGCTCTGTCTCACAGACTATTTGGTGATTTTCTTCATATGTGTATGTATTAAAGAAGTTCTACTATATTGGGTTTTTAAATGGCTCTTAATTTTAGGTGTTCTTCCCCAGATCCCTTGCTTGTCCTACTCCTCACTTCCCTCCTCTTCCCCAATTGACCTAATTCCCAATCTAGTTCCCCCAGTCCCAACACACACACACACACACACACACACACACACACACACACACACACACTCTTCCATCCATGGCTGTGTGTTCTATTCCCCCTTTCTGGGACATCTATCCTTCTACCCTAGTACTTTATTCTCTAGCTCTGTGGTCCTATAGACTGAAGCTTGATTATCAATGACTTAACAACTAACATTCACATATAAGTGAATACATACCATATTTGTCTTTGGATCCGAGTTACTTCACTGAAGATTAATTTTTTTCTAGCTCCACCCATTTACCTGTGAAATTCATGATTCCCCCTTTTTAACTGCTAAGTTAATATATCACAGTTTCTTTATCCATTCATCTATCAGTAAACATCTAGGTTGTTTTCAATTTCTAGCTATTATGAATAGGTTAGTAATGAATATGATTAATCAAGTGTCTCTGTAGTAGAATAGAGTGAGTGACCTTTGGATTGTATGCCCAAGCCTGGTATCACTGGATCTGGAGGTGGATTGGTTTACATCTTCCCTAGGAACTGCAAAAGTGATTTCCACAGTGGTTTTACAAGTTTGTGTTCCTATCATCAATGGATGAGTGTTTCCATTAGTCCACATATGTGTCACCATGACCTTGCTTTATTGATCTTAGTCATTATGACTTATGCAAGATGAAATCTTAGGATTTCCAGTTTGTATCCCTTTGACTTTCTTTTGCTCTCTAATTTTTCTCGCTAGAACTTCCAGTACAATATTGAATATGTAGGGGGAGAATGGGCAGCCTTGTCTAGTCTCTGATTAAATTGGGGTTTCTTCGAGTTTCTCACCATTTAGTTTGATGTTGGCTACTGATTTGTTGTATATTTATTTTGCTGTTTAGTTATGGGCCTTGCTTTTCTGATTTTTCTAAGACTTTTAACATGAAGGGGTAGGGAATTTTATCAAATGCTTTCTCAGTATCTAATGAGATGATAATGTGTTTTTTTTTTTTTTCCTTTGAGTTTGTTTATATAGTGGATTACAGTGATGAATTTTTGTATACTAAACCATCCCTGTATCGCTGGAATGAAGCCTACTTGATCATGGTGAATGATCATTTTGATGTGTTCTTGGAATCAGTTTGCAAGAATTTTATTGACTATTTTTGAATTGATGCTCATAAGGAAAATTAGTCTGAATTTCTCTTTCTTTGTAGGATTTGTGTTGTTTAGCTTTGAGTGTAATTGTGGCTTTGAAGAATTAGTTAAGTAGGGTTCTTTCTGTTTCTATTTTGTGGAATAGTTTGGAGAGTATTGGTATTAGGTATTGTATGAAAGTCTGATAGAATTCAGAACTGAACCCATCTGGTCCTGAGCTTTTTTTGTTTGGGAGACTTTTGATGACTGCTTCTATTTCTTTAGATGTTATGGGACTGTTTAGATGGTTTATCTGGTACTAATTTAACTTAGATACCTGGTATCTATATAGAAATTTTTCTATTTTTTCTAGATTTTCCAGTTTTGTTGAGTATAGGCTTTTGTAGTAGGATCTAGTGATGTCTTGGATCTCCTCAGTTTCTGTTGTTATGTCTTACCTTTTATTTCTAATTTTGTTAACTTGGATACGAATACTCTCTCTTGGCCCTCTAGTTAGTCTGGCTAAGGGTTTATCAATCTTGTTGATTCCTCTCAAAGAATCAGCTCCTGTTTTTTCCTGATTTGTTGTGTAGTTCATTTTGTTTCTACTTCGTTGATTTTAGCTTTGAGTTTGGGTGTATCTGCTTCTTTTTTTTTTCTATAGCTTTCAGGTGTGCTGTCAAGCTGCTCGTTTATGCTCTCTCTAGTATCTTGTTGGAGGCACTTAGAGCTGGATTTTCCTCTTAGTACTGCTTTCATTGTATCCCATAAATTTGGGTATGTTGTGTCTTCATTTTCATTAAATTCAAGTTATCATTGAGTAGAGCATTGTTTAGCTTCCATGAATGGGTGGGCTTTTTGTTGTTTATGTTGTTATTGAAGACCAGCCTTAGTCCATGGTGATGTGATCGGATGCATGCAATTATATCGATCTTCTTATATCTGTTGAGGCCCGTTTTGTAACTGACTATATGGTCTGTTTTTGAGAAGGTACCATCAGGTGCTGAGAAGAAGGTATATCTTTTGTTATAGGATGAAATGTTCTATAGATATCTGTTAAATCCATTTGGTTCATAACTTCTGTTAGTTTCACTGTGTCTCCATACAGTTTCTGCTTCCATTATTTGTTCATGAATGAAAGTGGGGTGTTGAAGTCTCCCACTATTATTGTGTGAGGGGCAATATATACTTTGAGCTTTAGTAAAGTTTCTTTTATGAATATGTGTACCCTTGCATTTGGAACCTTGTTCGGGATTTAGAGTTCATATTGATAGATTTTTCTTTTGATGAGTAAAGTGTCCTTTCATATCTTTTTTGATAACTTTTCATTAAAAAATCTGTTTTATTCAATATTAGAATGACTACTCCAGCTTGTTTCTTGTGACCATTTGCTTGGAATGTTTTTTCCCAGCCTTTTACTCTAACGTAGTGTCTGCCTTTGTCACTGAGATGAGTTTTCTGTATGCAGCAAAATGCTGAATCCTGTTTACATATTCAATCTGATAGTCTATGTCTTTTTATTGGGGAATTGAGTCCATTGATGTTAAGAGATATTAAGGAATAGTGATTGTTGTTTCCTTTTAATTTTGTTGTTAGAGAGTTTTGTTGTATAGTAACCTGGGTTGGCATTTGTGTTCTCTTAGGTCTGTGTGACATCTCTCCAGAATCTTCTAGCTTTCATAGTCTCTATTGAGAAGTCTGGTGTAATTCTGATTGGTCTGCCTTTATATGTCACTTGTCCTTTTTCCCTTGCTGCTTTTAGTATTCTTTTTTTGTTTTGAACATTTCATGTTTTGACTACTAAGTTTCAGGAGAAATTTTTTTCTGGTCCAATCTATTTGGAGTTTTGTAGGTTTCTTGTATGTTCATGGTCAACTCTTTAGGTTGGGGAAGTTTTCTTGTATGATTTTGTTGAAGATATTTAGTGATTCTTTTAGTTGGGAGTCTTAGCCCTCTTCTATACCTATTATCCTTAGGTTTAGTCTTCTCATGTGTCAAAACATTCATTTCCTGCATGTTTTGGATTAGGAGCTTTTTTATTTTTGCATTTTCTCTGACTGATGTGTCAGTGTTTTCTATGGTATCTTCTGCCCCTGAGATTTTCTCTTTCATCTCTTGCATTCTGTTGGTAATACTCTTGCATTTATGACTCCTAATCTTTTTTTTAGGTTTTCTATCTCCAGGGTTGTCTCCCTTTGTAATTTCACTATTGTTTCTATTTTGCTTTCACTTCTTTCATCATTTTGGTTGTGTTTTCCTGTAGCTCTTTAAGTGATTTTTGTGTTTCCACTTTAAGGGAGTCTCCTTGTTTACATGTGTTCTGGCACTCCTGTCATTCTTTAAGGGAGTTATTCATGTGCTACTCCTGACTCTCCATCATCATGGCATATGAGTTTAAGTCCAAATCTTATTTTTCTGGTGTGTTGGATTATCCACTATTTCCTTTGGTCAGAGAACTGGATTTTGATATTGCCAGGTTGTCTTAGTTTCCATTTTTAAGATTCTTGAGCTTGCCTCTTGCCATCTTGTTGTCTATGATGCTAAGTGATCTTATTGTCTCTGAAGCTTGTCTCTCCTACATGTCTGTGGGTTTGTGGGCTTAGGAGGGAGATTGCTCTCTGAGTAGTCTGTGAGTTTCAATGGCAGTGGGCCAACACTGGCTTTTGGCAGGAGCAGTCCATTTTCAGGCAGCACCTGCTCCCGAGATTTCCTTGTATTCTCTCCCCTGTAGTCAGTGGAGAGGAAGCATAGACTCATCAGTGGTTTTAGGAGGGAGAGTGCTCCTGTGGCTCCTCTGGTTTCCCAGCAATCTCTGGACAAGCTGTGAGTCCTGATGGAGGTGATCCTGCTCCTTTGGGCTGCAACTGTCTCATATCTGTTTCTATAGCTATCTATTTCCCCTTCCTTGAGAGATCTGTCTTTTAGTCTATAGTCTCTTTTGGTCTCTCACTTGAAAACCATTGGGAGGTGCTTTTATTGAAAAAAAAATATAATAAATATAATATAATATAATACAATGCAATATAATACAATAAAAACTAACAAATTGGAGTTGAACAAAATAAAGAGATGGGGGAAAAGCCCAAGAAAAGACACAAGAATCAGAGACTCTCATTTTGACACTCAGGAATGCTATAAAAAACTGGAAGCCAAAATATGTATGCAGAAGAACCAATGCAGACCCTGAGCATGCTTCTTCAGTCTTTGGTGATTTCACATTTTTTAACTTCTGAATAATGTTCTTGTACATAAATGTACCACATTTTTTTTCTGTTCACTTGATGGTCAGCATGTAAGTTGTTTACAACTTCTTGCTACTATGAATAGAGCAGCAATAGACTTTGTTGAGCAAGTGTGTCTGTGATAGGATAAAATGTCCTTTGGGTCTGTGTATTCTTTGATCTTAAGATAGATCAATTCCTATCTTTTTGATGAAGTGCTGCAGTGATTTCCATATAGGCTGACATTTTTGCACTCCTTTCAGCAACAGATGAGTGTTCCCCTTCCTCTACATCCTTGCTGGCATGAGCTTTTTGTTGTTGTTTTACTGATCTTGGCCATTTTGAGAGGTATAAGATGAAATATTAAAGTAAATTTGATTTGCAATTTCCTGATGACTAAGGGTGTTGAAAACCTTAGTGCTTCTCAGCCATTTGGGTTTCTTCTTTGAAAATTCTGTTTACATCTGTACCCCATTTTTAAATTAGGTTGGTTTCTTGATGCCCAGTATTTTAAGTTTTTTTATGTATTTTAGATATTAGTCCTCTATCTATTGTGTAATTAGTAAAAAATATTTTCCCATTCTGTAGCCTGCTGCTTTGTTGTAATAGTGGTGTCTTGCTATTAAGAAGTTTTTCAGTGTCATGAGCTTCCATTTATAAATTGTTGCTCTCTGTCTATTCTCTTTATGTTTTATTCAGAAAGTCTTTTCTTGTGCCAATGAGTTCAAGACTATTCCCTACTTTCTATCAGATTCATTGAATCTGGTCTTATGTTGGGTATTTAATCTATTTGGAGTTGAGTTTTGTGCAACTATAAACTATAGCTGTATGGTACAATTTGAGATATAATATAATTTGAGATTAAAGGTGGTTATACTTTTAATCTCAAATTATATTAAACTGAATGGCAGTTCTTCTACCATTCAGGGGGTTTTAGCTATCCGGGGTTTTGGGGTTTCTATGTGAAACTAAACATTGGCCTTTCAAGTTCTATGAAGAATTAATTGTGTTGGAATTTTGGTAGGGATTGCATTGAATCTATAGATTGCTTTGGTAGGATGTCTGTTTTTATTATGTTAATCCTACATATTCATGAGCATGAGACATCTTTCCATCCTCTGATACCTTCTTCAATTATTTTTCTTCAAAGACTTAAAATTTTTATAATGCAAGTCTCTCACTTGCTTTGCTAGAGTTACCCCAGTATATTTCTTATTATTTTAAACTATCATGAAAACCATTTCTTTCCCAGACCATTTGTCATTTGTGCATGTGAAGGCTGCTACTGATTTTTGTGATTTAAATTTGTATCCAATGGCTTTGCACAAAGTGTTTATCAGCTTTAAGAGTTCCCCCAGAGAAAAATTTAAGATCACTTATATATAATAACATCTGAAAATAATTATTCTCTTTCTTCTTTTCCATTTCCTTGATCTCCTACAGTTGTCCTATTACTATACCTAAGTATTTAGTACATTGTTGAATATGTGTGGAAACAATCGAATACCTTGTCTTGTTCCAGATTTTAGTAAAAATGTTTTGAATTTCTCTACATTTAACTAGATATTTTGTATGGGCTTGCTATAAATGGCCTTTATTCTGGTGCAGTATGTATTTGTATCCCTAATCTCTATAGGCCGTTTATCATGAAGTGGTGTTGAATTTTGTCAAAGGCCTTTTCTGTTTCATATGACTAGATCCTGTAGGTTTTTTCTAATTTTTTTTTATTGAACAACTTTATTTTAAAAAAACAGAGAAAAATGTACAGCTTTTAAGCATTTTAGCATAAAAGTATATGAATACATTTTTGTCAGTGCTTGGTTTTTTTTAAAGGTTTGATTGTGTGCATTAAGATTTTACTAGTTGCAATGAGCATAAAGCACATGTAAAACAAGATGTAACCTGAAATTAGTCAAAGTTTTCTTGGTATGTAAAGATTAAGCAAAATGGTTTTTCATTTTCTTTCTTTTTGTCCTTTGTTTTTACATGAACTTCATATAGTCTGTGAGTTGTTTCTGGGGTATTCTGAGCTTTCAGGGGTTAGTGTCAAATTATTAGTGATTGCATATTATGTCTGTTCTTTTGTGACTGGGTTATCTCACTCAGGATGATATTCTCTAGATGCATCCATTTTCTTAAGAAATTCATAAAGTCATTGCTTCTGAGCTGAGTAGTACTCCATTGTGTAAATATACCACAATTTTTGTATCTATTCATCTACTGAAGTTCTTTCCAGCTTCTAGCTATTATATATAGGACTGCTAGGAACATTGTGGTGCATGTGTCTTTGTTGTATGTTGGGACTTCCCTGGGGTATATGCCCAGAAGTAGAATAACTGGGTCTTCAGGTAGTATTATGCCCAATTTTCTGAGGAGTCCCCAGACTGATTTCCAGAGTGGTTGTACAAGTTTATAACCCCACCAATAGTGGAGAAGTGTTCCTCTTTCTCCACATCCTCACCAGCATCTGCTGTCATCTGCATATTTGATCTTAGTCAATCTGACTGGTGTGAGGTGGAATCTCAGGGTTGTTTTGATTTGCATTTCCATGATGGTTAATGATCTCCAGCACTTCCTTAGATGCTTCTCACCCATTCAATATCCCTCAATTGAGAACTTTTTGTTCAGCTCTGTACCCCATTTTTTAATAGGGTTGTTTGGTTCTTTGGTGTCTAGCTTCTTGACTTCTTTGTATACCTTGAATATTAGGCCTCTATCTGATATGGGGTTGGTAAAGATCTTTTCCCACTCTGTTGGCTGCTGTTTTGTTTTCTTGACAGTGTCCTTAGCCTTACAGAAACTTTGCAATCTCATTCAGTACCATTTGACTATATTTGACCTTAGAGCACGAGCCATTGGTATTCTGTTGAGGAAATTTTCTCCTATGACTATGTGTTCTAAGGTCTTCCCTACTTGCTCTTCTAATACTTTCAGTTTACTTGGTTTAATGTGGAGATATTTGATCCACTTACACTTGAGCTTTGCACAAGGGGATAGGAAAAGGTATATTTTCATTCTTTAGCATGCTGAGTGCCAGTTGGACCAACACCATTTGTTGAATAGGCTTTCTTTTTTCCATTGCATGGTTTTACCTCCTTTGTCAAAAATCAGTTGACCATTATGAGAGGGCTCATTTCTGGATCTTCTATTCTATTCTATTGATCCACATGCCTATTTCTGTACCAGTACCATGCAGTATTTAGCACAATTGCCTTGTAATATAGATTGAGGTCAGGGATAGTGATTCCCACAGATGTTTTCTTGTTATTGATGATGGATTTTGTTATTCCAGATGAAATTGCACATTGCTCTTTTCAACTCTATGAAGAATTGAGTTGGAATTTTGATGGGTATTGCATTTATCTGTAGATTGCTTTTTGTAAGATGGCCATTTTTAAAATGTTGATCCTTCCAATCCATGAGCAGGGGAGATCTTTCCATTTTCTGATATCTTCCTCGATTTCCATCTTTAGAGCTTTGAAGTTCTTGTCATACAGGTTCTTCACTTGCTTAGTTAGTCACACCAATGTATTTCATAGTTTTTGTGACTATTGTGAAGGGTATCTTTTCCCTAATTTCTTCCTCCATATGTTTGTCCTTTGAGCAGAGGAAGGCTACTGATTTGTTTGAGTTAATTTTATATCCAGCCACTTTGCTGAACTTGTTTATCAGATGTAGAAGTTCTCTGGTGGAATTATTGGAGTTACTTAATTACACTATCATGTCACCTGCAAACAGTGATGATTTTACTTCTTCCTTTCCGATTTGTATCCCTTTGATTTCCTTTTGCTGTCTAATTGCTCCGTCCAGGACTTCCAGTACTGTGTTGAATAGGTACCGGAAGAGTTCCTGATTTTAGTGGAATTCCTTCATGTTTCCCACCATTAAGTTTGATGTTGGCTGTTGGATTGCTGTATATTGCTTTTACTATGTTTAGTTATGGGCCTTGGATTTCTGTTCTTTCCAAGATTTTGAACATGAAGGGGTATTGAATTTTGTCAAATGCTTTCTCAGCATCTAGTGAGATGACCATGTGTTTTATTTGTTTGAGTTTGTTTATATGGTGGATTACATTGATGGATTTCCGTATATTAAACCATCCCTACATCCCCGGGGTCAAGCTTACTTGATCATGGTGAATGATCATTTTGATGTGTTCTTGCATTCCGTTTGCAAGGATTTTATTGAGTATCTTTGCATCAATGTTTATAAGTGTGATTGGTCTGAAGTTCTCTTTCCTTGTAGGGTCCTGGTGTGGTTTAGGAATGAGGGTTATTTTGGCCTTGAAAAATGAGTTAGGTCGTGTTACATCTGACTCTATATTGTGAAATAGTTTGGAGAGTATTAGTATTAGGTTGTCAATAAATGTCTGATAGAATTCTGCACTGAAGCCATCTGGACCTGGGCTTTTTTTGGTTGGGAGGCTTTTGATGACTACTTCTATTTCTTTAGGTTGTATGGGATTATTTAGATGGTTTTCCTGGTCCTGGTTTAACTTTTGTATCTGATATTTGTCTAGGAATTTGTCCATTTCCTCCAGATTTTCCATCTTTGTTGAGTATAGGCTTTTCTAGTAGGATCAGATGATTTTTCGGGTTTCCTCAGTTTCAGTTATTATTTCTCCAC
Organism: Micromys minutus; assembly: GCF_963924665.1. Classification (NCBI taxonomy): domain Eukaryota; kingdom Metazoa; phylum Chordata; class Mammalia; order Rodentia; family Muridae; genus Micromys; species Micromys minutus. The sequence continues at coordinate 89,758,277 of NC_137973.1, forward strand.
TTTCATTTCTGATTTTGTTAAATTGGATAGTCTCTCTTTGCCCTCTAGTTAGTCTAGCCAAGGGTTTATCAATCTGGTTAATTTTCACAAAGAACCAGCTCTTGGTTTTGTTGATTCATTGAATGGTTCTTTTTGTTTCTATTTGATCTGTTTCTGCACTAAGTTTGATTATTTCTTTCTGTATACTCCTCTTGAGTGTATCTGGGTGTTTTTGTTCTAGAGCTTTCAACTGTGCTGTGAAGTTGCTAGTGTATGCTCTCTCCAGTTTCTTTTTGGACACATAATAGTCAAAACATCAAGTGCCCAAAAGCAAAGAAAGAATACTAAAAGCAGTAAGGGGAAAAGGTCATGTAACATATAACAGCAGATCAGAATCACACGATTTCTCAACAGAGACTATGAAAGCTAGAAGAGCAGCTTGGGCTGGCACTTGTGCTCTCTTAAGGAGTGCATGATGTCTGTCCAGGCTCTTCTAGCTTTCATATTATGTGTCGGGAGGTATTTCTTTTCTAGTCCACTCTATTTGGAGTTTGTAGGCTTCTTATGCTCATGGTCATCTCATTCTTAAGGGTATGGAAGTTTTCTTCTAAGATTTTGTTGTAGATATTTACTATGCCTCTTAGTTGATATTCTTTGCCCTTTGCTATTTCTATTATCCTTAGGTTTGGTCTTGTCATCGTGGCCTGGATCTCCTGGACATTTTGTGTTAGGAACATTTTGGTTTTTGCATCTTTTGTGACTGTTTTGTCTATGATTTCTTTGTTGTCTTTGGCCCCTGAGATTCCCTCTTCCATCTCTTGTAGTCAGTTAGAAATGCTTGCATCTGTGACTCCTGATTTCCTTTTTAGGTTTTCTACCTCTAGGGCTGTCTCTTTTAGTGTTTTCTTTATTTTTTTCCTTTTCCATTTTAAATTCCTTTTTTCATTCCTTCATCTCTTTGGTTCTGTTTTCCTCTAATTCTTTGAGTGTTTTTCTTGTTTCCTCTTTAAAAGCTTTTTATTCTTTATGCTTTTCTTCCTGTTCTTGTTTCAGGATCTCTATCATATGATCTTGAGATATGATTTTGGGTCTGAGTTTTCTTTTTCTGGAGTGTTTGGCTTTCTGCTGTTTGCTGTGATGGGAGAGCTTGGTTCTGGTGTTGCCAGGTTGTCTTGGTTTCCCTGGGATTCATTCTTTCTCTTTCCTCTTGTCATCTTGTTGTCTGTGGTTATAAGTGGTCTTGTTGTCAGTCTTTGGTTCTCGTCTCTCCCTTATACCTGGCCTGTGTCTTTGGATCTCATCTTTTCCTGGTGGTTGATGGCCTGAGTGCCTGTTCTATATGCACAGGCCACAGTGTGCAAACAGACACCCTTAAGCAGAATTCCTGCTCCCCTGAACCCCTAGGGGGTGGTGGGATCAAGATCCGAGCATTTGGCACAGACCTTTCTGCTGCCCGGCTACTTGAAGCACTCACTGTCTTACCAGGCCTTTGTCCCTGGATCTCTACTGTTCCTGGTGGCAGATGGCCTGAGCGCCTGTTCTGCATGCACTGGCCACTGGCTGGAAACACACACCCCAAAGCAGGGTTCCTGCTCCCCTGCACCAATGGAGGGGCACACTTTCCTTGAGCTTGGCAGAGACCCCTCTGCTCCCAGGCGACTCAGAATGCCGTCTCACCAGGCCTGTGTCCCTAGATCTCCTGATCCTGTAGGTTTATCCTTCAGTTTGTTTTTTTAATGGATTATATTCATTGATTTATTAATTCTCTAATTGTAAAACAAAGTCAGTGTTCCTTTAAATAATGTATAAATAGTATAATAACTTGTAATACTTTGACGAATTTAAATATCATGTCTCAGGACTCTGAAGACATCTATAGTCACATGTACATACCTACAAGTAATTAAAAATTATGTATTTTTTAAACAAAACATTATACCTGTTTCACATACTTCAGTATGAAAAACAAGACTTTTATGAGGTAATTTTAAAATTATATTATAGGAAAGAAAGTTTCTAGTGCCACAAAATGTTAAGTATAAATTTAGTATATGATGGAAGATACCAAAAAAGAACAACACAGAAGACTACAATGTTTACATACATTTATTGAATACCTAAACACATAAAAACCATAAGTTCGTGATTCCCCTTAGGACAGGAAAAGATTTTAAATAATCGGAGACTTTCTTGTACTTAAAAAAAGGGACAACTATCCAGTAAAATACCAATAATTATGTTGCTTGATAACCAACATACATGCATGTTGTTTTATATTCTGTTCTTGTTTGTATCCTTGAAATGTTTCATATTAAGATGAAAAACAAAATGTACCGCAGGTCAAAAGAAGCAAGAAACTAAGTCCTAAAATTGGAACAAATTGTCAAAAGGCTAGAAGTATATAAACTATAGGGACATTTTTTTTTTATATTTTTTATTTGTTTGTTTGTTTGGTTGTATTTTGGTTTTGGCTTTGCATTTTTGTTGTTTGTTTTTAAGGGGTTTTTGTTTGTTTGTTTTGTTTTTGAGACAGAATTTCTCTGTATACTTCTGGCTGTCCGGAAACTCACCTATAGATCAGGTTGGCCTGAAACTTACAGAGCTCCACCTGCCTGTCTCCTGGGGCCTGATTTTTTTCAGGGATTTACATGACAGTTTTCTAGAGCTATTTGTATGTAAGCATTATTTTTTTAACCAAATTTGTCCTGTCTCTAACCCTGACCTGAATTTAAGCAAAACTGAAGTGTGCACAGTATACAAAACAAGAAACTACTAAGATACTATAAAGGCTTAATGATAATAGTGATTTAATGTAGAATTTTTATTACTTGATAATGTAAGCAAATCAGATTTTTGTATGACTTTTTTTGTGATTTAGCATTTAATTTTTAACACCATTTACTTAGATATGGATTGCAGAATGTTTTTAGAATCTGAAAAAAGTTACCTGATCCTTGGTTCTATCTCAAAAAATTAATTTTATTGTTATTTTCCCATTCTTATAGCATACTTACCTATTTAGAGAACAGATCAAATTTGAGACTTAAAACTAGGCACTTGAAAATTTGAATGATTTTATAATTTGATGTATTTGAAAAGCCTATTATTTATTATTTACTGAATACTAGACTGTATCAGGACTGAACTTAGATGTTTATGAGTTTCATGCCAGAGTCTAGATTTCTAGTTTGGAGAAAATGATAGAAAAGCATATACTGTTTGAGTGTACTGGTACATTCAATACAATACACAACATGGCCTCATAACAATTTTATTTGTATGACCTTGAATAATTCTAGTTATTGAGTATCAGTAATGAGTTAGGCAATTAGGCACCCAACATACAGACTCACGGCAAAGCAAGAATAGAATCAGCAAACACTAACTTCTTCACATAATAAACACTTATGGTGTCTAAACACAGTAAATTGATGTAGTCATATGTGGTGACACACTTTCTTAGGACACCCTGAAGAGTCAGAGGTGGGAAAAGGTTGTTTCGGTTTATTTAAATGAATGATTGGAATGATAGTATGAACAGAAATAAGAACCTTCAGAGAAGGTATTTCTGAATATAGAAGGATATGGAGAAAAGTAGACTAGGGATTGACAGTAGTCAATACTTGCATCCCTCTGCTTTTCTTTCTCTAATCTCCCCCATGACATATATGTTCATATATATGTAAGCTCATAAAATAAAAAGTTGACCTGTGGCTTTTTCAAACATCCTTAGTATTATTTATTTCAACATTCCTTTCTCCTTGTAATATCCTTCTTTCTCCATCCCAAGTTAAATCTCTACCCTCCATTTTTCCCATCCTAGATCTTTAGATCATATCATAAATTTTAAAATCTAGGTGAGATTATTTAATATATAACACCCTATCTCATAGTTAAAGAACAATTTATGCAGGTATTGGAACAAAACATAGGAAGAACACACAGAGGAGGAGGAGAAGTACTAAATGGGGTGTGAAGGAGCAAGAACGTGATAGAATGACATCATCATCACTATACAAACTTTGTATGACTTTTAAAATATACTCTAGAAGTTTATTTTTTGTCACATCCTATTTAACTTCATATTATTTTTATACCAGATTTCCTGCAACCTCTCCACTTAAAACTTTTCCACAAAGACATACAGAAATCAAGAAAACCAACAGAGAATACTTTTCCAAAGACAAAGATAGTATTTTTAAATTAAGAAACTTATCTTGTAAAACTCCTAAGAAGCGTGGATTACATTTTTCTCAGGTAAAATATTCTTTTATTTACCAATAATTTAAATAGCATTAACATGTGGTTAATAATAAGATCATTAAAAGTAAGTGATGCTTTAATATTTGAAGCCAATACTGAAATCTTCTAAATTACAATCTCAAAAAAAAAAAAAAACTATGTGTGAATATGTTTGAAACCTGAAGAAACAGTGTTGAATACAGTAATGAGGTATGCTTGAAAAGGATTTTTGTAATATAATATTTTGTCATTTGTTATTATTTTCATTTGTGTTAACAGATTATCACCACTGTGATAAGATACTGGAAAACCACTCTTAAAATAGGCAAATCTAACTTCAGATTCCAAAAATTAAGTCCATATTCTCTACTCTCTGTTACTTTTGGTCTTATAGCAAGGCACTGCTGTCATAATAGGAACATGTGAAGGACGAAGCTACTTATTGAAATGGGAAGGTGAAAGAAGGCAGAGTCCTGGATTGGGGCACCAACAGCTCCTCCCAAAAACCTGATGTTTGTGATACAATATCTTTCCATGAGGCCCTGCTTCTTAAAGATTCCATTACCTAGTGGGACCAGGTTGGAATATAAGTATAGGTTGTGTATAGCACATTTATGGTCTAAGCAATAGACTTTGAATTTCATTAACTCTTCAACTCATCTTTCTGCCACTAGTCTTTTCTAAAAACCAAACTATAAAGTACCTAGACATGAAGTTGATTTGAATGTGTTGGCAAAGCTGCAAAACTGAAAACTATGTGCCTCATTATTTTCAGACACATTGTAACTCCACAGTAGACTTTGACTTATACAATTAATAAGTATGAAAACTACCTGGATAAATAAACTGGAGATCCATCAAGAAAGACACTTAATGTCAACTTCAGTCCTATACACATATGCACACACACACACCAAATGAACAAATCTGTGTTAAAAGTGTTCAGCATTCCTTTGCAGATTGTAACAAACCAAAGCCATTTTTTTCCCCTTCAGGAAAATACAGAAAAGATAAATCATGAAACAATAACCAATGAAGATCAAGAAAATGTGCCTGACAACAAAGAAATAAGTCAGGAATATGTTGAAGAAGTTTGGAGAAACATTATTATGACCTAGTAAGACAAAAATAAGCAATAATTAAGATTCTGAACTATGTGGATTAATTTGATATTTTTCATTTAAATATGCTAATGAATAAAAAGATTACTTCTCAAAGCTTGGCATTTAACTATGCATATGTTTTTAGTAATTGCTTTTAGTATAGATCTAGTACAGTATAAAGAAGTTGTACCTTTGAAGTCATCACTGAAGTTTGAGATTTTTGTTAAATTCCTCTAAATTTTGTTGAGTAAATATTTATGTAAAAGTAGAGAGTAAATACATCTTTGAAGTTTTGATAAGAGAAAAATAAAGTATTCTTGTGGCTTTGTTTGTTGCAAGTCATGTTCTATTCCTCTTATTTTATAAAGAAAGAAATTGTTTATACTCTTCTATTTAGCCTGCAAACAATTTTAGGTGTGCCATCCATAGAAGAACTCATAAACCCAAACCAAGTAATTCCTCAATATATAATGTACAACATGGCTAACACAAGTAAGCATGGAGTGGTCATACTACAAGACAAATCAGGTAGGTGTTTAGAAAAGAATTTGGGATCTTTTCAAACTTAGTAACCAAAGGTACATTTATGATTCAGTGTAGAGATCTAGATCTAGAAAATAGAACACTTTCTGAGGGCACATTCATTTTAGCAATAATGATAGAATTTTTGGAAGTAAATATTATTCATGCTATTGCAAAAATTATTTAGTTCCTAAAATGAATTAATATATGACTTTAAAAATATAACAGTGAAGCATCCAAAATATAGACAATAAAAACTATTATTAACAACAATTGTGCTAATGACCTATAATGTGCAAGATATTTTGCTAAAGATTTAGTGATAAACAAGGATATAGTATCAACTTAAATATTGGAATCAGCCCTTAATGTAAGAGTACCCTGATATTCAGACACAGTTAATTTCAATTATAAGCTTCACCTATATTAGTAATGCTCATGTAGGATAGCAGTAGAACTAAAGTTGAACTAAAGAGAAATAGTAGAGTAGATAAAAGTGAGATTTAGTTTATATCTCAACATTCTCTTCCTAGATAATTCTTTATTTGTGGTAACTACTTCTTTTAGGTATTATAGATAGACTCAAACTCAAGATCTTTATAAATTTTTAATTTTTGTATTTTAAAATATTGATCTGACCTGTACGGATAGTTAAGCTGGTAAGAGCCCTTGATACTAAACAAGTATAAAGCCTAAAAATAAAATGAAAGACTATCATAAAAATGGTATGGCTTAATATAAATTCTTTGCATTTTTTTTTTATCTAGAGGATCTTCCACACTGGGTATTATCTGCTATGAAGTGCCTAGCAAATTGTAAGTTAAAACAAACCACAAGTTTGTGTGGGTGTAAGTGTGTGTGTGTGAATCTGTCTATCCATTTGTCTGTCTGTCTGCTATATTAATAGTGTTTAACAAAATTAAAGAAAATATTTTAAATTATGAGTCAAATGATAGTCAAATGCAATTTATTATAAGCATTTTCTTTTTCATGCAAAAAGTTATTTTGTGATTAGAATCTGTCATTTATGGTTTATTTAAATAAATCAATCTCATAGGCTCATAGGATTTGAAAGACTCTTAGGTAAAATCTAAATTGTAGTAATTGCTACAGTGAGGCACAAAGGCTTAAAAGTGGCAGTTTAGAAGTATATAGAATATGAGTAAAATATATGAAAAAAGAAATAAAGTTGCATACAGCCCATGTTGGTCCTTTCCATGATAGATTACTTCTTAGATGTGTTAATGGAAAAAGCTATGTGAGTAATCTATAAATCAGGTTTTAGCATTTTATTCTTCAGCCTTTGTTGTAGTATTTAATCTTAAATCAGGATTTCTACCCCAACTTAAATCATTTAGTTGCTAAATAAAAGACACACAATTGTTATATTTATTATAAGCCTCTATCAGAACTAAAGCTGGGAAGATGTTTACTCACCATACTCTACTTTCTTATCAATAACCCTGAGTTATAACTTGCTGTGTTCAATCTGGGCTGCTCTTAACTCCAATTTGGCCAGCCCTCATGGTCATGTTTTTGTAACTCACCTATCCCATGTCATCTTTCCACTCTCCACCTTCTACTCACTCTTCATCCCCCTGATGGCCTCCTCCTACCCTCAGCCTGGGAATCCAAATTTTGCCTACTGCACTTCTGTCCAGCTATAGGCTGTAAGCATCTTTATTCAGCCAGCAGTTTTAAATTAAATTCACATATCATTATTTTGTGTACATACAAATTCTCTAGCCTCTAAGAACAACCAGGCCCAGGGGTTGTGGGGGTTAGTATTTAGCATTACAATACACAGCAAAAGACCGAACCTCAACAAACCTTTTTCTTAGTAATCAGTGATAGTTGGTTTTTGTTACATAAGCCTCTGATTCAAGTACAAAACTCTTACTGTTTTCAAAATAAATTTTAGAAATTCACAAAGATATATACTTTTAGGTTATCAAAAGTTAGAATTTTAAAAAATTCTAGTGATAAGTATCATTTTCCAATTATGAAATTAGTATTGTTGAAATTTTAATGGGATTAAATGTTGAAGATCATATTTCTTATTTTATGTCAAAATGACAGAATAGCAAAATAAATAGTTATTATGTAATAAATTGCAGAAACATTTTATTCATGGAATTAAGACAAAGAGCCATAGTTTGAGCATAGACTTCTGAATATCTCTTTCTGTAATCCTTGCCCAACTATCTTGTTCTCCTATGACTTATAATTAGCAACACAGATAAGCATACTCACAGAAATTTATCTTTCCATCTTTAGGGATCTTCTCAGATCATGTTATAGTTAAATAACAATCTTATCAGCTACTGAATTTTAGTTAATAACAATGTATTTAACTAGAGTTTATAGTGACAGTTCTCAATTGCAGGGCATAATCTCTAACTCCAAAACATTACAATTTATAACAGTAGTAAAATTATAGTCATGAAGTAGCAACAAAAATAATTTTATGATAGGGGGTCACCACAACATAGTTATTAAAGGGTTATAGCATTTGGAAGGTTGAGAACTACTGGTCTATGGAGAGCACAGTATTGGGAATTGATCTTAAGAATACTATCCACAAATTTTTCCCCGGGGTTGAAAAATTAAGATTCTCAGAATGTTCTATTAATGCAATGGACCTAGAACTCAAACCTAAATTATCTGACTATAAATTATTTGGGTTTGTTTCTATTGTTTCTGTTAAACCTGTGATTTCTATTTTAGAAACCTTACTAAGGATTACTTACTACTGTGTATTTTAAAGGTGGATTGAGGCCAGTCTGATTTACATAGTGAGTTCCAGGATAATCATAGCTACATAAAAACAAAAAATCCTGTCTCGAAAAGAGCAAAACAAACAAACAAGATTAGAATTTGGGTCTGATTTCTCCCAGCCCTATGCCCCCAGATATAAGACTTAGACTCAAAATATATTTACAGATACCTTGGCCATATAGCTAGCCTCTTCTCTGAGTATGTCATAACTTCATAGAACCCATTTATCTGTCCTACATTCTGCCCTGTGGCTGGTTGTTACCTGAGCTCAGGTGCCATGCGTCTATCTTAGCATATCTTCCCAGGCAAATCTCCCACCTGCCACTATCCCAGTATCCTTTCTAACTCCCAGATGTCTCACCTCCTATATCCTGCCTCAGTTATAGGCCGTCAATTTTTATTGACAGGTGCCACATCCATTCAGGCAGAAGGTATTTTCTCTACAAAGAATATTTCTTATGTCTGCTTTAGAGAAATACCAAGTTTGCTCTCTATAAAAATAATTATTAACTTTTAAACTATTATGTATGTATGTATGTAATTTGCTTTTGCTTCAATCATTTTGCATTGTGTATGTAAAACCATATAAAAATTTGGAGACAGAAAAAAAAAACAAACAAAAAAAACCTACATATGTTTCAAGCAAAAGGGTATTTGATAATAATGGCTGTGAAATCTGAATACATATTTTTTGCACTAAAGAGATGTTTCCAAGACTACCATGTGGTTGAGTCTTTTTTTTAATAAACCATCTCATTAAAGATTTTTATAAGAGTCCCAAGTAAAAGTTTAGAGACCACTAAATTAGAGAGTGCAGAGCAAATAATTCTAAGCAAGTAAGTTCCTAACTTTCCCTTGATAGATTCTAACCTGTGCATAAAAGTTTTTGTTTTTAATAGGTCAACAGTGATTAATTAACAGTCATGATTATTTTTATAGTAGCATTAAATCTAAAATTTAACAATGGCAAAATATTAAACTCATTTTTAAAAAAGTAAATAAGTAGAAAAAAATAATTTGAAAAAATAGCAACATAATAAAATTTGGACCAATATCTAATGAAAGTGTGTTTACATGCAAGTAATTCCATTTAGCCTTCTTGATATGCTCATGATGTAACTGATTTTACTACTAACTAATGCATTAAAATTTATTGAAGCACAGGATGATTTAGAAGAAGTATTTGTTATCATTCAAGATTTCTTGTCTTCACAAAATAAATTGCAACAAAATTTCATTAAAATAATTTTACCAGAAGTATTGCTTTATATACAGTTTTTCATATATTAAAATAATATTTAAAACAAAATACTAGCCAGAGACGGTTTACAGTGACTTTTAGTGAAAAGATGAGACATGGGGCTGAAGAGATGGCTCAGAAATTAAGATCATTTGCTGCTCCTCTAAAGGAGGCAGGTTCACTTCCCAACACCCATATGGTAGCTGACAGCTGACTGTAATTCCAATTCCTGTTGGTCTATGCATGTGGTGTGTGTGTGTGTGTGTGTGTGTGTGTGTGTGTGTGCATAAGATAAAATACTCATACACGTAAAATAAATAAATATTTAACAAGAGAGATATAAATTGATGAATTGCATATATTGTAACATGAATTGTTAACTGTAGCTTCTTTGTGAAATATAAGTTTAAGCATGAATATACTTAATAATATTTAAATTGAAATTTATTTTGCCCATTTCTTTTGCCTTCTGCTTCTTAGGGCCAAGAAGTAATGACACCAATAATCTAACTTATGTTGGATTTGAACGTGATGTATTCAAAACAATTGCAGATTATTTTCTAGATCTCCCTGAACCTCTACTTACATTTGAGTATTATGAATTATTTGTGAACATTTTGGGTATGTGTAAATTTTACTTAATATTATTTAAGTCTTTAACTTTCTTTAAAGTTAAAAGTCTAAAGCATGGTAAAGTTGAATGTGGTAGGATATAAATTACTTCAGATTTTAATAATACTATGGGTATATCAGTCCAGATGGCTTAAATATGCTTTAACACCACTTGCCCTGAAATCAAATGTCATATAGTTCTATTTAGTTCTGACACAGCTCCCTACAGTTAGTTCTAGTCCTACAGGAGAAAGGCTCAGATCCACAAACCTACTCTTACTTCTGGTGCTGGTAACAAATAAGTTCCCTTTGCTCCCTACACTTATGCTCAGCTACCTACTAATTAAACAGTCCCTTTGAACTCCTTTGTAATTTAGTCATTCACTCAAACCCTGGAAAGTAATTATGTTTGTTACTTTGTTTTTAAAAGGATAGAATTCAGGAACAGAAAAAGAGAAAAGATGCACATGGAATAGATTAGGGGTGACACAGAGTTTCTATAACCTCTCAGGAAAGACACCCTGAACATCTGTGTGTGTTCATCAACCTAAAGCTACTTTAGTTTCATTGCTTCAAAATTTTAAGGTTTTATTAGCTAGGTATGATTGTATAGTTTATTGCGTTTTTGTTGTTGTTGTTTGTTTATTTTTGTTTTGTTCTCTTGATATTGAACTCAATCTCAATTTTCCTTCCCAAGAGGTTGTAGGCAATGCAGATATGTGACTAACCATGAGTTACATTAGCACAAACTCATGTATATTGCAATAGCTCCTCCTGTAAAACAAGACTGATCACTCAGGAAATTCAAGGATTTTAGTAGTTCTATAAAGAATAGAGACCAAGTATAGGTACAATTATCATTGGGTTTTTTCATGTGCAGTTTTTGCCTAACTCTGGATTCAACCAAGTTACATAAAACTACAGGGTGTTTTTTGTTGTTTTGCTTTTTGTCAATATTCTCTAAACAATATATATATATATATATATATATATATAATGCTCCTTGTCTTAGTGTATGAATAATGTAAAGATTATTTAAAATAAATACTTAGGTTATATGTATGTACATGGTACACCAGTTTAGATAAGAAATATAAATTTGCAGATTTTTGTCCCTGGAATGAGTCTTTCCATAAACACTGAGATGACTATACGTGTGCTGCTATATATACAATTGACATATAATTGAAGGCTTTCAAGTACTTGTAAAATTAAAAATAAATATTTTTAAGTGTGTTCTCATTCGATCCTCCTAATTATGTTGCTAAATTAGTTTTTTAAATAATTCATATCACAAATGGAAATACCACTAGTCAATCTTGCATGTTTTTTTAACTGAATGTTGCATGTGTCCTATTGAAGTGGTTTCCAAATTAAGCAACTGCTATGTGTTCTCTACTAACAGTGTATATTATAATGGTGCCTTATTTTTTAACTTTACTTTGTTTCTGTTTTATTTTTATCCACTGTCTTGCAGTTGCATTTTAATTTTTGTTTCATTTTCTGGTAGTTGCTTGTGGCTACATCACAGTTTCAGATAGAACAAGTGGGATACATAAAATCCAAGATGATCCATGCTCTTCAAAAATTCATGATTTAAGCAATTTGAATTCCTTCAAATCAACTGAGTGCCTTCTTCTCAGTCTGCTTTACAAAGACAAAAGCAATGAAGAATTGGATTCTACTGAGAAACTACAAAGAAGTGATCAAATATTTCAAGAAAGATGTGCCAAGAAAATGCAGCTAGTTAATTTAAGAAACAGAAGAGCTAGTGCTAACGACATAATGGGAGGAAGCTGTCATAATTTAATAGACTTAAGTAATACAAATACCCTGTCTTCTAACATCAAACCAAGTTGCTCTTCTTTGGAAGGAATTGTAGATATATCAGTGAATTCAAGTGAAAAGAAGTCCAGTATCTTCTACCAGTCTATTCTGAATACAGAAGAACAAAATAGTAAGCAATCATTAGTGTCTGTATTCAAACAGAAATCCCTACTTAATCTTCACTCAGAGGAAAATACTCAGCAGCCACACTGTGTTGCTTTTAAAAGAACCTCTGCTTTGACTGTTCAAGACCAAGAAGAGTTATGTAATGTAAAGTACAAGTCAAAACAGCTTTGTAGATCTCAGAGTTTACTTTTAAGAAGTAGTACAAGACAGAATAGTTATATCAATAAACCAGTGGCTGAAATTATAATGAAACCAAATGTTGGACAAGGCAGTACAACTGTACAAAGTGAGCTCGGAGAGCCTAGTACCACAATCAATAAAAGACTGTGCAAAAGTGCTGTAGAACTTTCAGAGAATTCTTTACCTCCAGCTGCTTCTGTGTTGACTGGCACACAAAGTAAGACTGGTTTTGGTGCATGTGATGTTAACTTTTAATGTTGACTAACTCAGCTTTGTATTCCTGGCTTTTCTATGAAATTGCTTTGTTCTTTTCTTGAAAAGAAATTATTGTGAAATACTTTGGTCATGGCATAACCAACATTTATTCTGCCCTACTTAAAGCACTTAATTTCTTTTCCTTTAATTTCACTTAATCTGTGTCACTTTATTTTTTAAATGATGGATTTTAATACTTAGAAAGAAATTGCAAAAAACAATAGAGATTATCTCGCTATATGTCAAAGGAATATAGAAATTTGTAATCATAATTGAAAGAATACTATTATATTACCCTCATTGAAAGCTATTATCATTGATGATTTTTTTCACGGTGGGGGTGACTTTGCCTTCTAGGTTTGCTGCAACCTCATTTAGAGAGGGTTGCCATCAGTGCTCTACAGTTATGTTGTTTGCTACTTCCCCCACCAAATCGTAGAAAGCTTCAACTCTTAATGCGCATGATTTCTCGAATGAGTCAAAATGTTGATATGCCCAAACTTCATGAAGAGATAGGTACAAGATCACTGGTAAGTTGAATTTTTAAGTATAATTTTTATTAAATTCTCAAGAATTTCATAAACATATGCAACATATTTTGACCATATTTACCCCGTCCTCTATCTCTCCACCCAACTTCATATCCTAATTTTTAAATAAATTGTTACGCCTAATTAATGTTGCTCAAATGTACATGAAGATAGAGCCATCACTAGAGGATCATTGATCTACCTGGGGCCATACCCCTAAAGTAAGCTGACTTTCCCTCCCCTAACAGGCATCAGCTGTAAATAGCTCATTGACTGTTGATGGAGTTTGTAAATTCCTCCACCTCCATACTGGAATGTTGCTTGGTTTGGTCTTGTGCAGGCAAACATTTTTGTGAGTTCATAAGTTGATTAGTTCTGTCATATCCAGAAGACTCTGTTTGATTCAAATACTCCCTGATCTCTACCTCTTCCATGATGTTTGTGTGTGTGTGTGTGTGTGTGTGTGTGTGTGTGTGTGTGTGTGTGTGTGTGAGACTGACTGTTTCTGTCTGGGGTTGTTTCTTATAATGGAAAAAGTAAGCCATAAAACTAAAAGAAGACCAAGCTATTTGAACATGCTACTTAAGTGATATTTCTATCTTGCAATGCTTAAGTTAGAAAATGCTTCAGTAATAAAATAAAGTATAAGATATTTTTAAAATCCTTTTAAAGTAAACAACCTCATAAAATCAAAGCCATGTATAAAAAGAACAAAATAGAGTTTAATAGTTTCACAGTGGTAAACTATTCTATCAAGGTTACATTCTTAATTTTTATTTGTTTTGTATGATCGGTCATGTCCTTATTTCATTTTATGCCAAATATTTGGATTAAAAAGTTGGTTGTTTCATGTATTTGCATTTCAGATGTTATCCCCTTTACCCCCTCTCCCATACCCCCTTCCTCTCTTCCCTTTGTTTCTATGAAGATATTCCTACTTCCACCCACCCACTCTTACCTCATCTCCCTGGCATTCTCCTACACTGGGGAAATGAGCCTTCACAGGACCAAAGGCTTCTCCGGTTGACAAAGCCATTCTCTGCTACATATGCAGCTAGAACCATGGATACTCTTTGGTTGGCAGTTTAGTACCCAAGAGCTTTGGGGGAGGGGGGTCTGGTTGATTGATATTATTGAAACATAAGAAAAGCAGACCCTAAAAAGCTTGACCTTTTCTAGCAGAAAATAGTGTTACACAAATTGTTTGTGCTTAGGCTTTTATACTTTCACCTTTTATTAATCTTAGCAGAAGACTGCATTCTTGTTAATTTTGTACATGTCACAGTAATTGGTTAGTCAGTCAAACCATAATATATTACCTTGTATTAGTTCTGTCTAATTGGGAGGGAAGAGGATTTGTAGGTGTTATTAAAACCTAAGAATACTCCAAACATGAGGTAGAGAGTGAGAAAATAATCAGTCAATAATCTGTCAAAGTGTTTCAGAGAATATGGCTTTGGGGAAGTTGTATCTAATGAGTTATGACAATAAGTCATTGTGGACAAGAAGTAGTGGAAAACAAAATAAACAAACAACTGTTACTAAGCAGTTACCATTCAGACTTCTTTTTTAGTCATCCTCATTGAGATGATAGTTACAAATATAAAAAGGTTTCTATGAGTGCAAGAAGAATATGTACAGAAAAACAAAAAGCTGAGGACTGGGCCTTGGAATGAAAAGGGAATATTTCAAGTCAGTAATTATGCTGTGTCCGTTATTATATACAAATGTTTAAAAGAGAATTTAAATATCCTAATTATGTATTGTAGATATGGATTATATGGTTATGAGAGTAATGAGTTTTGAGGCAAACATTTTTTCAGAGTTTCAAAATCCTTATGATAGAAATAGAGATGTGTGCATTAACTCACGGTCTAAACACTAATTATCATCACCAATCATTTTCTAGAGTTTTAAAAGATAAATAAAGCCAACTTTGCAACTTCTGCTGAACATGTGTCCCATATATTATATAGTCCTGGTTTGTGTTTTTGTGGAATTGGTTTAATGTAATAAATCTTTATTCTCTAACAATTTTTGGCTTAAGGGTTGCATCTCTATATTAATGGAAGCTGTGATATATATTAATAAAATTATGACAAGCTGAAATAAAAACGTATTATACATGATCCATTAGAACTTTGCTAACATAATACATAACAAATGTTTTACTGTACTGTAATGTAATATAATAAATTTCTTATCCTCCTAACTAAAATAAGTTATCATTTATCCCTATACATCATGTAACAAAAATTGGAAATTATTGACACTATAATTTTTATGAAAACTTAGGTTCTTAAATTGGCATCTTTTTGTAGATGATAAACACTTTTTCTCGATGTGTCCTGTGTTGTGCTGAAGAAGTGGATCTTGATGAGCTTCTTGCATCAAGATTAGTTTCTTTCCTAATGGATCATCATCAGGAAATTCTTCAAGTACCCACTTATTTACAGGCCGCAGTGGAGAAACATCTTGACTACATTAAAAGGGACCATGTAGGTATTTTGAGCCTTAAAAATCTCCTCATTTTGTATTAGCAAGTAGCAAATCCTTCTCAAAGTAACCCCACAAAAATGGACACTTAATAGCTCATATAAGCATTCTCTAGTCAGGAATATATAGAGCCTAGAAACTCATACTGCACTGGGACTTTTCCTGGCCTTTCTTGTAATTCCTTGTTGACAAATGTTTCCTTTATATTATGAGAAATATGATTATTAAAGTTCCTGCATACAACATTGGGTTTCAAATCCAAAGTGAAAAGAAAGAAAAAAAAAATCACACTACATCCAATTTTAAAATAATAATAATAATAATAATAATAATAATAATAATAATAATAATAATAAAAGTACCCTCAGCTTTGGTGTAAGAGAAGCATGTCACTGTGGCCAGATTTTTTTATATTGGTGCTGGGAATCCAAACTCAAGTCCTCATGTCATCTTGGGAAACATTTTACCCACTGACCCATCTTCCCAGTTCCTATGTATAAACTCTTGATTATCTCGTGCTAAGTTAGATGTCTGTCCTTTGAAAATCTAAGGGTAAGTAGGATGGAAAGAGTCTTATTATGATACATTCTATAGAATTAAAGTAGAATTTGTTGTTAAAGTAAAAAAGAAGAGGGTTAGAATAAGTAAAATGGGAAAAAATGTTAGAAAAGGAGGAAGAAAACACTAACCAAGATATCTGCCATATTCAGGAGTTGGCTAGCCAGCACATTTTTTTTTTTTTTGGTGCTTTTCTCATGTATACTATTATAATATTGTACTGGTTTACTATAAATATGTACCTTAAACTTCATTATCAATAGATAGTAGGCTCTGATAGTATCTCAAAAACAATTGATCATTTCTAAGTAAAAATATTGGAGTTTTAAACTGAATTTAAACATTGTTTAGATTGTTATATTTTATACTTCAAATAATTAAATGTATGGTTAAAAATTACAATACCTAACTATATACATGAAATCTTCATTATAATGATTAGAAAACAGATCAGAAAAAGGTAATTCAGGGCTATAAAATAGGTTGTAGCACTTAGATTTATATCCTGCTAACTTTCCTCTAGTGTATAATCTTCAGTTTTCTTAATACACTGAATGTGTAATTGAGGCCAAATGATAGATTATAGACTTCCCCAAAAGTGTTCCATATGGGAAAAATATGACCAGAATGTACTCATTTTCAGTCTTGTATTTTTCACTGACAGATTAAAAGTTGTGGAGATGGAATAGTTGTTCCTTTGCCAACATATTCTTACTGTAAGCAGATTAGTACTAAAGAATTTGATGAACAGAAAATTTCAACTTCCCAAGCTGCAATTGCAGAACTTTTGGAGAATATTGTTAGAAGTAAAAGCTTGCCTCTTAAGGAGAAAAGAAGAAAACTGAAACAGGTGCAAGAATGTACAATTTTTCATCTTACAAATGTTTTCCAGTGTGTGATCAGTGATTGCTGTTTTTAATAATATTTGGGATAAACTTTTAACTTTAGATGCATAGATTTCTTATTGTTCTTTATTATTTACTTAAAGTATATGAGTGAATATTTAGTTTCTTTTTCTCTGTTTTAAATTTAAAATAATTACAGTGATATTAATTGATTCCCTTTTATGTTACTGATATTTTGTATAATTATCTCTTGAATTATCCTGAGAAAGCATATGCAAAATCTGGATTTTAACACCTGTCTCTGAGTGACTCACCTCTGCCATTGTTTAGAACTTTGGGCTCTAGAGCAAAATGCAATAGTCACATGATTCTAGAACAAACACAAACTGTGAAACTCAACAGCAAAATACAAACTGTACCCAATCCCTGTGACCTTCATAGGCTTTACCAATGAGAAAGATTGGGGTTTGGGGTAAAACTTAACAGAAGAGAATCCTAAGATTTTAACATTGAGAAGGGTCTAAAGGATCTTGCAGTGTCCTCTTCACAAATGTAGAGAGAAAAGTCAGATGAAAGAATACTTGACTATCTTTATATAAGAAAATATTCAGGAGCTTTTTTTTTTTTTTTTTTTTTTTGGAGTCGGTTTCTCTGTGTAACAACCCTAGCTATCCTAGAACTTGCCTTGTAGTAGACCAGTCTGGCCTTGAATTTTCAGAGATCAGCCTGCCTCTTCCTCCCTAGTTCTGGGATTAAAGGCTTGTGACACCAGACCTGGCCATAATTGCTAATTCTTCCCCTTCTTTTCTAGTTTCAGAAGGAATACCCCTTGATATATCAGAAAAGATTTCCAACCACTGAGAGTGAAGCAGCACTCTTTGATGATAAACCTACAATCAAGCAACCCATGCTGAATTTAAGAAACCCCAAACTTCACAGTCTGCGATACTGACTTAAAACTTCAACAAATGAAGCCATACATGAGAATATTTCTACTTAAAAAAGTCAAAAGTCTGTTGATATTATAGTGTCTCTTTAAAGGACATTATACAAGGATGTGACAAAACAGTATTTTTATCTGTGCCAGACTGCTAAAGCTACTGGATCTTAGCTAAGTGCCTAATGAAAGGTGATACCAAATATTTTAATTATAACTACTTTTAATATAATGATCTGGTAAGACTATCAGAATTGTATCATCCAGATAAAATTGTGGTGCTTTTTTAAAAGAAAACATGCTTGTATCTATATGTATATTAGCTAAGAACTGGTTGTTTAGGATTGCTTCTTTATTTATAAGTATCAGATCATGAAAAATATTGTACTCTTTGTATAATCTTTTTATACTTATGATCTACTTAACTGTATATATAAACACACCTGTAGCTTGGCTTTTTTATTATTATTTTTGGGTTATTCACGTACAGAAGTTTTTGAGATAAAGTCTCTCTATTCTAACCTCAAACTCATTCCTTCTGCTTTATTCTCTTGAGTGGTAGGAATACATGTATGTACCACCATTCCTGGCTTATATGTATGTTTTAAAACTATGTCTGTGTAAGATTTTTGTTGTCCTCTAAACATTATCTCAACTACTTCAGTCTCTTTCCAGAAATATGCTTTGAATCCTTACATTCATTATCTATTCTAATACTGAAATAGATGTGTAATAATTATTTAGTTACAGAAATGTGTCTTTTATTGATTCTTAAATGTGTGGGCTATAATGAATAAAGCAAAATTTCCTCTCTTAAGACAGTTTTTTTTAATCATGGACACTACATTTTTCAGGTCCTTAAAATAATGATATACTAGCTGACATCAAGGTATGGGAATTCTTTCAGCTGAAGACTGGTCTTTCTGAAAATTTTTAATGTTTTTGTTTGGTTTGAGTTTTTTTATTTTATTTTAATTTTTATTCACTTTACATCCTGCTCACTGCCGTTATTGAATCACCCCCTCCCATAATCCTTCCACATACACCTTCCAATTCTCTGAGTAGGTCAGAAGGAGGAGGGTGCTGGATATCCCTCAAATCCCTCTCCATCTTGGCACTTCAAGTTTCTACGAGGCTAGGCACTTCCTCTCCCACTTATGCCAGACAAGGCAGACCAGCCAGAAGAACATATCCTACATACAGGCAACAGCTTTTGGGATAGTCCCTGGTCCAGCTGTTCAGGACCTGCATGAAGACCAAGGAGGGAAGCCTAGGTCCACCATGTGGTTAAAACTCTGAAAGCTACAAAGGTCCAGGTTATTTGACTCTGTTGGTCTTCCTGTGAAGTTCTTGTTCTCTTTGAGGCCCTTTATCCTTCCTCATATTCTTCTATAAGAGTCCCCAAGTTTGATCCACTATTTGGCTATGGGTGTTTATATCTGTCTGAGTCAACTTCTGGCTGGAGCCTCTCAGATGACAACATGCTCCTGTCGACAAATATAACAGTATCATTAATAGTTTTAGGGATTGGTTCTTGCCCATGGGATAGGTCTCAAGTTGGGCTGGTTATTGGTTGGCCATTGACCTCAGTCTCTGCTCCATTCTCCAGCCTGACTTTCTCATAGAATTAATTTTGGATTGGAAGTTTTGTGGGTGGGTTGGTGTCTCTATTACTCCACTGGGGTTCCTGCCTAGCTACAAGAGGTGTCTTTTAGGTTCCATATCCCCAGCGTTTTAAGTCACAGCTAAGAATACCCTCCATTGATTCTTAGGTGCCTCCCTTATCCCAGGTCTTTGTCTTGTCCTGGAGCTGCTATACTCAAAAGACCCAAAGAAGCTAATCAAAAAGGAAGGCACAAGTGAGGATGCTTGAATCTCACTTAGAAGAAGGAATAAAATTGTCATAGGAGCTTATAGGGGTAGGAAACTGGGAGGCAGGATAGAGAGGGGAATGTGGGAGGCAGGATTAGATGTGGGGTAGTACAGGAGAGGTGGCCAGATGGCCATGAAAACAAATGGAAATCTGCAACTAACTGGTGTGAAGAGGTCACTATTTAGCTAACTTTGAGAATCAATACCCTAAACATAATTACAAATATTTAAATATCAGAATGATGATTCAATAGCAGTACTTTCACCATGAGAAAATGCCCAATGTTGATTCCATTTAACATGGGTTTTCCAGAAATCATTTTGGTATGGTCTGGAACAAATTTTCCTTCATTTCGTTTTTCGATTAATATTTAATAATTGCTCTCATAAGTGTAAAAATAGATATAAGTGATAGACTCTTGATGTTAAAAGACTATTTTTTTGATTTCTAAATGTAGTTTTACACCGTTGATATGTGTAATGATAGTGTCCCCTTTAACGTTACTATATTTCAATTTGTATTTGGACAAAAGAATGACAAAATATACCATTAGTCTAGAAAACATGCCTATGAATTAATTAAATGAAATAGAAAATATTTACATGCTAAAAGTTTTGCTCATTAAAAGTGTGCTCTTTTACTAGCTCTTAATTTCTCCCCAGGAGAGGGCAGTTTATGAACTAAGGGATAGAGTCCATGCATTTAGCTCCATATTAGAGCAGTGTCCGTGGAGTGAGATTGTGGGGCCCAATAAAAAGATAAACCATCCATTTTAATATTTACAGCAACACTCTTCCTCTCTGGGCTCTGACTCCCAGCACGGTTCTCAAGCTACACCAGTCAGTGGTTGGCAACTCCCACAATTTCTGCATCTCTTCTACCCCAGCACATCTTATAGTCAGGACAAATTGTAGGTCGAGGTTTATATAGCTGGATTGGTGTCCCTATCCCTCCACTGGAAGTCTTGTGGAAAATGGATATTTTCAAAGCAATATCCCAGACTCAGAAGGCATATGAGATCTTGTGCACACTTAGGGTCTAGCCCTGCTACAACATAAACAGATGTTGTAGGCATAGTCAGTCTTCAAGTTGACTTATAGAAGACTGACCTGTAAAACTTGGTCTTAATTGCAGGTAGAAATGCTCCTGTGGTTATATTTGCTTTTTCTAAACTTAAGAATCAAAGCCGAAGGGACACAGGCCTGGTGATGTTGTGCTGTGAGTAGCCAAAGCACAGAGAGTGCTAGGCAGAGCACATGGAAAAGACGTGCCTGCTGCCCACTGTGGGAATGGACCTCTGGCACGGGAACTCGGTTTCTGCCCGGAAAGCCCATGGGCACAGACCAAACTCTCAGGCCCTTTCCCACCTGGAACAGCAGAGGTCAGGAGACACAGGCCTGGTGATACTGCACTGTGAGTAACCAAGGCACAGAGAGGGCTAGGCGGAGCATGTGGAAAATCCGCCCCTGCAACCCACAGTGGGCCAGGACCTCTGGCATAAGGACTCAGGATCCACCCAGAAAGCCCTGGCTCACAGACTAGACACACAAGCCCACAGTAAGGCACAGGCCCTTGTCAGTGGGAGCCAGAGTCTGCCCAGGAAAGACAGTGATTGAAGTTTAACTCTACAGACCCTCTTACACCTGAACCAGAGGGGAGCCTGGCACATAGGCCCAGGGAGACCACACCGAGAGTTCTCAGAAAGCAGAAAGTACTCTGCGATCTGGAAAAGAGCCGTTTTGGCATAGAGAAAGAGACAGATCCCTGCCAGTAGTACCCAGGACCTGTGGGCATAGGACTGAGCTACCAGAACAGCCACACAAGAGCTCCCACACATTGAGCCACAAAGACAGAGCTGAGTCACTGCTACCAGAACTCACGGCTTAACCACTAAAAGCTGAACACTCACAAACAGTTTTGTTGCTGAGCCCACTAGCTATCATGTCCACAGAAGAGATGGGTACCAATTATTAACAACAAAATGGCAAGAAGACAATGAAAGAACTTAAGCAATGGAAACCAAGAAATCCTGGCAACATTAGAACCCAACTCTCCCACCACATCAAGCAGAAGATTGCCAAACACTCCAGAAAAGAAGACTCAGACCTGAAATCATACCTTGAGGTGATGATGGAGATATTTGAGAAGAGCATGAATAACTCCCTAAAACAACTATGGGAAAACAACCATAAACAAATAAAAGCATTCAAAGAGGAAACACAAAAAACACTCAAAAAAGTAAAAAAATAAAATAAAATAAAACTACAGAAAAAAAACAAGCAAAGAGATGAAAGAATTAAAAATGGAAATAGAAACAATAAAAAAACACAAAAACAGAAAACCCTGGAGATGAAAAACCTTAAAAAAAAATCAGGAGTTACAGATGCAAGCATCTCCAACAAACTATAAGAGATGGAAGAGAGAATATCTGGGGCCAAAGAAAACATAGACAAAACAGTCAGAAAAGATGAAAAAATCAAAAAGCTTCTAACCCAAAATGTCTAGGACAAAATGAGAAGACCAAACCTAAAGATAATAGAAATAGAAGAGGGCGAAGAATATCAACTAAGAGGCACAGTACATAGCTTCAACAAAATTGTAGAAGAAAACTTCCCTATCCTTAAGAATGAGATGGCTATGAACATAAAAGAAGACTACAGAACTCCAAATAGATTAGACGAGAAAAGAAATTCTTCCCCAAACATAATAGTCAAAACGCCAAGTTTTCAAACCAAAGAAAGAATACTAAAAGCAGTAAATGAAAAAAGTTATGTAACATAAAAACAGAACAATCAGAATTATACCCAACTTTTCTTTTTTTTAACAACTTTATGTTACAAAACAAAGATAAATGTACAGATTTTAAGCATTGTTTGCATAAAATTATGCAATAAATTTTTGTCAGTACTTTTTTTCAGATTTTAAAATAATTTTTACATAAAACTTTATGAATATATTTTTTAGTCAGTACTTGATTTTTTTAAAGGTTTGATAGTATGCATTGAAAACTTAATAGTTACAATGAGCATAAAATACATGTAAAACAAAATGTAACATGGAAATAGTCAAAGTTTTCTTGTTGTATAGAGATTATTTTGTTTTGTTTTGATTTGTTTTCTTTATTTCTTGGACTTCATACAGTCTGTGAGTTGTTTCTGGGGCAGTGCAAGCCTCTGGAGTTAGCATCCCATTTTCAGTGACTGCATATTATGTCTGTTCTTTTGTGACTGGGTTATCTCACTCAGAATGACATTCTCTAGATGCAGCCATTTTCTTAAGAATTTGGTCAAGTCATTGATTCTGGTGGCTGAGTAGTATTCCATTGTGTAAATGTACCACAATTTTAGTATCCATTCATCTTCTGAAAAACATCTGGGATCTTTCCAGCTTCTGGCTCTTATAAATAGAACTGCTATGAACATTGTGGTGCATATATCTTTGTTGTGTACTAAAGGTGTCTCTGGGGTATATACCCAAAAGTGGAATAGCTGGGTCGTCAGGTAGTATTGTGTCCAATTTTCTGAGGTATCGCCAGACTGATTTCCAGAGTGGTTGTATTAGTTTGCAACCCCACCAACAGTGGAGAAGTGTTCCTCTTTCTCCACAACCTCCACAGCATCTGTTGTCATCTGAGTTTTGGATCTTGGCCAATCTGACTGGTGTGAGGTGGAATCTCAGGGTTATTTTGATTTGCATTTCCCTGATGGCTAAGGATGTCCAGAACTTCCTCAGATATTTCTCAGCCATTCGATATTCCTCAATTGAGAACATTTTGTTTAGCTCTGTAACCCATTTTTAATAGGGTTATTTGATTCTCTGTTGTCTAGCTTTTTGAGTTCTTTGTATACCTTAGATATTAGGACTCTATCTGATGTGGAGTTGGTAAATATATTTGCCCATTCTGTTGGCTGCCATTTTGTTTTCTTGACAATGTCCTTAGCCTTACAGAAACTTTGCAATCTCATTGAGTCCCATTTGTTAATCTTTGACCTTAGAGCTTGAGCCTTTGGTGTTTTGTTCAGAAAATTTTCTCCTGTGCTTATATGTTCTAGAGTGATTCCTACTTTCTCATCTAATAGTTTCAGTGTATCTGGTTTAATGTGGAGATCTTTGATCCACTTACACTTGAGCTTTGTACAAAGAGATAAGAAAGGGACTATTTTCATTCTTTTGCATGTTGAGTGCCAGTTGGACCAGCACCATTTGTTGAATAGGCTGTCCATTTTCCATTGAATGTTTACGGCTCCTTTGTCAAAAATCAGGTGACCATATATGGGAGGGCTCATTTCTGGATCTTCTATTCTATTCCATTGATCCACATGCCTATTTCTGTACCAGTACCATGCAGTTTTAAGCACAATTGCCTTCTAATATAGCTTGAGGTCAGGGATAGTGATTCCTGCAGATGTTTTCTTGTTATTGAGGATAGATGTCGCTATTCTAGGTCTTTTGTTGTTCCATATGAAATTGCACATTGATCTTTCCAATTCCATGAAGAACTGTGTTGGAATTTTGATGGGGATTGCGTTGAATCTGTAGATTGCTTTTGATAGGATGGCCATTTGTAAAATGTTGATCTTTCCAATCCATGAACAAGGGAGATCTTTCCATTTTCTGAGATCCTCCACAATTTCCTTCTTTATAGGTTTGAAGTTCTTGTTGTACAGGTCTTTCACTTGCTTAGTTAGAGTCACACCAAGGTATTTCATAGATTTGTGACAATTGTGAAATGTACCTTTTCCCTAATTTCTTTCTCCACATGTTTGTCCTTTGAGTATAGGAAGGCTACTAAATTGTTTGAGTTCATTTTGTATCGAGCCATATTGCTGAACTTGTTTATCAGCTGTAGGAGTTCTCCGGTGGAGTTTTTGGGGTCACTTAAGTACACTATCATGTCATCGGTAAGGAGTGATGTTTTTATCTCTTCCTTTCCGAATTGTATCCCCGTGATCTCCTTTTGATGTCTAATTGCTCCAGCCAGAACTTCCAGTACTATGTTGAATAGGTAGGGGTGAGTGGGCAGCCTTGTCGCGTCCCTGATTTTAGTGAGATTGCTTCGAGTTTCCCCTAAAGTAAAAGAATACACCTTCTTCTCAGCACCCCATGGAACCTTCTCAAAAATTGACCACATAATTGGACACAGAACAAGGCTCAATCGATATAAGAAGATTGAAAAACTCACATGTATTCTCTCAGATCACCATGGTCTACGGCTGATTTTAACAATAACAAAGACAACTAAAAAACCACTTAAACCTGGAAACTAAACAACTCTCTGTTAAACAATAGAAGGGTCAAAGAAGGAATAAAGAAAGATTAAGGACTTACTAGAATTCAACGAAAACGAAAACACAACATACCCAAACCTATGGGATGCAATGAAAGCAGTACTGAGAGGAAAACTCATAGCCCTAAGTGCTTCCAAAAAGAAACTGGAGAGAGCTTACATCAGCAACCTGACAGCACAGCTAAAAGCCCTAAAATAAAAGGAAGCACATACACCCAAGAAAAGTAGACAGCAAAAAATAATCAAAATTAGGGCAGAAATAGACCAAATAGAAACAAAAAGAACCCTTGAAAAAATCAACAAAACCAAGAGTTGGTTCTTTTAGAAAATCAACAAGATTAATAAACCCCCAGACAGACTAACTAGAGGGCAAAGAAAGAGTATCCAAATTAACAAAATCAGAAAGGAAAGTGGAGACATAATAACTGAAACTAAGAAAATTCAAGAAATCATCAGATCCTACTACAAAAACTTATACTCCAAAAAATTGGAAAATCTGGAGGAAATGGACGAATTCCTAGACATATACAAGATCACAAAGTTAAACCAGGACCAAGTAAACCATCTATAAACCCAATAACACCTAAAGAAATAGAAGAATTCATCAAAAGCCTCCCAACCAAAAAAAGCCCAGGTCCAGACAGGTTAAGTGCAGAATTTTATCGGACATTTATTGCGGATATAACACCATTACTCTCCAAACTATTCCAAAAGATAGAATCGGATGGAATACTACCTGACTCATTTTTTTTAAATGACTTTATTTTACAAAACAAAGATAAATGTACAGATTTTAAACATTTTTTGCTTAAAATTATACATATTTGTCAGTACTGCTTTTTCAGATAAAATAATTTTTACATAAAACTTTGTGAATATATTTTTTAGTCAGTACTTGATTTTTTCAAGGGCTTGACAGTATGCATTGAAAACCTAATAGTTACCATGAGCATAAAGTACATGCAAAACAAATCGCAACATGGAAATAGTCAAAGTCTTCTTGTTTTGTAAATATTTTTTTTTTGTTTTCTTTATTTCTAGGACTTCATACAGTCTGTGAGTTGTTTCTGGGGGAGTGCAAGCCTCTGGTGTTAGCATCCCAATATCAGCGACTGCATATTATGTCTGTTATTTTGTGACTGGGTTATCTCACTCAGGATGATATTCTCTAGATACAGCGTTTTTTTAAGAATTTGGTTAAGTCATTGCTTCTGATGGCTGAGTAGTATTCCATTGTGTATATGTACCACAATTTTTGTATCCATTCATCTTCTGAAGGACATCTGTGTTCCTTCCAGCTTCTAGCTATTATAAATAGAGCCACTATGAACATTGTGGTGCATATATCTTTGTTGTGTATTATAATGTCTCTGGGGTATATGCCCAGAAGTGGAATAGCTGGGTCTTCAGGTAGTACTATATCCAATTTTCTGAGGTATCGCCAGACTGATTTCTAGAGTGGTTGTATTAGATTGCAATCCCACCAACAGTGGAGAAGTGTTCCTCTTCTCCGAAGCCTCTCCAGCATCTGCTGTGATCTGAGTTTTGGATCTTGGCCAATCTGACTGGTGTGAGGTGGAATCTCAGGGTTGTTTTGATTTGCATTTCCCTGATGGCTAAGGATGTCCAGCACTTCCTCAGATATTTCTCAGCCATTCGATATTCCTCAATTGAGAACATTTTGTATAGCTCTGTACCCCATTTTTTAATAAGGTTATGTGATTCTCTGGTGTCTAGCTCTTTGAGTTCTTTGTATACCTTAGATATTAGGACTCTATCTGATGTGGAGTTGGTAAATATCTTTGCCCATACGGTTGGCTGCCATTTTGTTTTCTTGACAATATCCTTAGCCTTAAAGAAACTTTGAAATCTCATTAAGTCCCATTTGTTAATCTTTGACCTTAGAGCTTGAGCCATTGGTGTTTTGTTCATGAAATTTTCTCCTGTGCCTATGTGTTCTAAGGTTTTCCCTACTTTCTCATCTAATAGTTTCAGTGTATCTGGTTTAATGTGGAGATCTTTGATCCACTTACACTTGAGCTTTGTATAAGGAGATAAGAAAGGGTCTATTTTCATTCTTTTGCATACTGAGTGCCAGTTGGACCAGCACCATTTGTTCAATAGGCTGTCCTTTTTCCATTGAAGGTTTACTGCTCCTTTGTCAAAAATCAGGTGACCATATACATGAGGGCTCATTTCTGGATCTTCTATTCTATTCCATTGATCCACATGCCTATTTCTGTACCAGTACCATGCAGTTTTCAGCACAATTGCCTTGAAATATAGCTTGAGGTAAGGGATAGTGATCCCCGAAGATGTGTTTTTGTTGTTGAGGATGGATTAAGCTATTCTAGGTCTTTTGTTATTCCATATGAAATTGCACATTGATCTTTCCAGTTCCATGAAGAACTGGGTTGGAATTTTGATGGGGATTGCATTGAATCTGTAGATTGCTTTTGGTAGGATGGCCATTTTTAAGATGTTGAACTTTCCAATCCATGAGCATGGGAAATCTTTCCATTTTCTGAGATCCTCCTCAATTTCTTTCTTTAGAGGTTTGAAATTTTTGTCATACAGGTTCTTCACTTGCTTAGTTAGAGTCACACCAAGGTATTTCATAGTTTTTGTGACGATTGTGAAGGGTACCTTTTCCCTGATTTCTTTCTCCACATGTTTGTCCTTTGAGTATAGGAAGGCTACTGATTTGTTTGAGTTAATTTTGTATCCAGCCACATTGCTGAACTTGTTTATCAGCTGTAGAAGTTCTCTGTTGGAATTTTTGGGGTCACTTAAGTACACTATCATGTCATCGGCAAAGAGTGATGTTTTTACTTCTTCCTTTCCGATTTGTATCCCCTTGATCTCCTTTTGCTGTCTAATTGCTCCAGCCAGAACTTCCAGTACTATGCTGAATAGGTAAGGGAAGAGTGGGCAGCCTAGTCGAGTCCCTGATTTTATGGGATTGCTTCAAGTTTCCCATAGTTAAGTTTGATGTTGGCTGCTGCTTTGCTGTATATTGCTTTTATTGTGTTTAGGTATGGACCTTGGATTCCTGTTCTTTCCTGGACTTTTAACATAAAGGGGTGTTGGATTTTGTCAAATGCTTTCTCAGCATCAAAAAGCTTGACACCAGAGAATCAAACAACCCTATTAAAAAATGGGGTACATAGCTAAACAAAACGTTTTCAGTTGAGGAAAACCGAATGGCCGAGAAACATCTGAGGAAGTGCTCGACATCCTTAGCCTTCAGGGAAATGCAAATCAAACCAACCCTGAGATTCCACCTCACACCAGTCAGATTGGCCAGGATCCAAAACTCAGATGACAGCAGATGCTGGCGAGGCTGCGGAGAAAGAGGAACACTTCTCCACTGTTGGTGGGGTTGCAAGCTAATACAACCATTCTGGAAATCTGTCTGGCGATACCTCAGAAAATTGGATATAGTACTACCTGAAGACCCAGCTATTCCACTTCTGGGCATATACCCCAGAGACATTATAATACACAACAAAGATATATGCACCACAATGTTCATAGCGGCTCTATTTATAATAGCCAGAAGCTGGAAGGAACCCAGATGTCCTTCAGAAGATGAATGGATACAAAAATTGTGGTACATATACACAATGAAATACTACTCAGCCACCAGAAACAATGACTTGACCAAATTCTTAAGAAAATGGCTGCATCTAGAGAATATCATCCTGAGTGAGATAACCCAGTCACAAAAGAACAGACATAATATGCAGTCACTGATAGTGGGATGCTAACCCCAGAGGCTTTCACTCCCCCAGAACCAACTCACAGACTGTATGAAGCCCAGGAAATAAAGAAAACAAAACAAAACAAAAAAATATTTACAAAACTAGAAAACTTTAACTATTTTCATGTTACATTTTGTTTTACATGTACTTTAGCTCACTGTAACTATTAAGTTTTCAAGACATACTACCAAACTTGAAAAAATCAAGTACTGACTAAAATACTTTCATATAGTTTTATGTAAAAATTATGTTAAAATGTGAAAAAAGGTACTGACATAAAATGTATAATATTAAGCCAAAGATGTTTAAAATCTTTACATTTATCTTTGTTTTGTAAAATAAAGTTGTTTAAAAAAATGGGTACAGAGCTAAACAAAACGTTCTCAGTTGAGGAATATTGAATTGCTGAGAAATATCTGAGGAAGTGCTGGACATCCTTAGCCATCAGGGAAATGCACATCAAAACAACCCTGAGATTCCACCTCACACCAGTCAGATTGGCCAAGATCCATATCTCAGATGACAAAAGATGCTGGCTAGGTTGTGGAGAAAGAGGAACACTTCTCCCCTTTTGGTGGGGTCGAAACTAAATCAACCACTCTGGAAATCAGTCTGGCGATACCTCAGAAAATTGGACATAATAATACCTGATGACCCAACTATTCCACTTCTGGGCATATACCCCAGAAACACCTTAGTACACAACAAAGATATATGCACCACAATGTTCATAGCAGCTCTATTTATAATAACCAGAAGCTAAAAAGAACCCAGATGTCCTTCAGAAGATGAATGGATACAAAAATTGTGGTACATTTACACAATGAAATACTACTCAGCCACCAGAAACAATGACTTGACAAAGTTCTTAAGAAAATGGCTGCATCTAGAGAATATCATTCTGAGTGAGATAACCCAGTCACAAAAGAACAGACATAATATGCAGTCACTGATAATGGGATGCTAACCCCAGAGGCTTGCACTTTCCCAGAAACAACTCACAGACTGTATGAAGTCCAAGAAATAAAGAAAACAAAACAAAACAAAATAAAAAATCTCTATACAAGAAAACTTTGACTATTTCCATGTTACATTTTGTTTTACATGTACTTTATGCTCATTGTAACTATTAAGTTTTCAATGCATACTATCAAACCTTTAAAAAAATCAAGTACTGACTAAAAATATATTCATACTCTTTATGTAAATGTTATTTTAAAATCTGAAAAAAAGTACTGACAAAAATATATTGTATAATTTTTTTTGCAAAAAATGCTTAAAATCTGTATATTTATGTTTTTTGTAAAACAAATTTGTTAAAAAAAAATAAGTAGGGGAAGCATTTCATTTTATAAAAATTGTATATTTTAATGGAAGAGACAGACAACAATAAGTGAAATATCATGTCTTAAAGCTGTGATAGGCATTTTCATGCTATATGATAGTAATATTTCATATGATCCATGTCCAACCTTTATTTCAGGTAATTATAATTCTGTACTTTTTAAAAAAAAAAAAAAAAGAAAGAAAGAAAAAAAATAAACTCATCTCAGACAAAAAGACAGACAGTATTTCAGAGTAAAAGACTGGGAAAAAAACCTTCCAAGCATACGGCCCCAAGAAAAAGATGGAGTAACCATTCTAATACCGAATAAAGTAGATTTTCAACCAAGTTATCAAAAAAAGATATGGAAGGCACTTTTACTCATTAAAGAGAAAATTTATCAGGATAAATTTTCAATCATTAGCATATATGTTACAAATAAAAGAGCTCCCATATTTATAAAAGAAACCCTACTAAAGCACAAAACATACATTGTACCACACACAATAATAGTGAGAGACTTCAATACCCCACTCTCATCAATGGGTAGATCATGGAAGCAGAAACTGAACAAGGACACAGTGAAACTACCAGGTGTTATGAACCAAATGGAATTAATAAACATCTACAAAATATTTAACCCTAAAACAAAAGAATACAATTTCTTCTCAGCACCTCACCAAACCTTTGCCAAAATTGACCATATAGTTGGTCACAAAACAAGCCTCAACAGATATAAGAAGCTTGAAATACTCCCATGTATCCTTTCAGATCACCACGGTCTAAGGCTGATCTTCAATAACAACAAAGAAAACAAAAAGCTGATATACACATGGAAAATTAACAATGCTCTGCTCAATAATAGCATGGTCAAAGAACAAATAAAGAAAGAAATTAAGGATTTTCTAGAATTTAATAAAAATGAAAGAACAACATACCCGAACCTATGTGATGCAATGAAAGCAGTACTAAGAGGAAAATTCATATCTCTGAGTGTCTCCAAAAAGAAACCAGAGAGAGCATACACTAGCAACTTGACAGCACAGTTGAAATCTCTAGAACAAAAAGAAAAAAAAAGCAGATACACACAAGAGATGTAGATGGCAAGAAATAATAAAACTCCATGCAGAAATTAACCAAGTAGAAAAAAAAAAGATCCATTCAAAAATAAACAAAACCAAGAGCTGGTTCTTTGAGAAAATTAACAAGATTGATAAACTCTTAGCCAGACTAACTAGAGGGCAAAGAGAGAGTATCCAAATTAACAAAATCAGAAAGGAAAATGGAGACATAATAACTGAAACAGAAAATTCAAGAAATCATCAGAGTCTACTACAAAAGCCTATACTTAACAAAGCTGGAAAATCTGGAGAAAATGGATGAATTCCTAGACAGATAACAGATACAAACATTAAAGAAGGAACAGATAAACAATCTAAATAATTGCATATCAAAAGCCTCCCAACCAAAAAAATCCCAGGACCAAATGGCTTCAGTGTAGAATTCTGTCAGATATTTATTGACCACCTAATACCTATACTCTCCAAACTATTTCACAAAGTAGAGTCAGATGGAACACGACCCACATCACTTTTTGAGGCCACAATAAACCTCATTCCTAAGACACACAAACACCCTTCAAGAAAGAGAACTTCAGGCTATCTCCCTTATGAAAATTGATGCAAAAATACTCAACAAAATTCTTGCAAACCGAATCCAAGGGCACATCAAAAAGATCATTCACCATGATCAAGTAGGCTTCATCCTTGGGATGCAGGGATGGTTTAATATACAGAAACCCTCAACATAATCCATTATATAAACAAACTCAAAGAACAAAACGACGTGGTCATCTCACTAGATGCTGAGAAACCATTTGACAAAATTCAACACCTTTTCATGTTAAAAGTTTTAGAAAGAACAGGAATCCAAGGTCCATACCTAAACATAATAAAAGCAATATACACCAGCAGCCAACATCAAACTTAACCCTGAGAAACTTTAAGCAATCCGACTAAATCAGGAACTGCGCAAGGCTGCTCATTCTCCACCTACCTATTCAATTAGACAGCAAAATGAAATCAAAGGTATACAAATCAGAAATGAAGAAGTAAATATAAAAATATCACTATTGAAGATTACATGATAGTATACTTAAGTGACTACAAAAATAACACCAGAGAACTTTTACAGCTGATAAACAACTCCAACAAAGTGGCGGGATATAAAATTAACTAAACAAATCAGTAGCCTTCCTCTACTCAAGAAACATACATGCTGAGAAAGAAATTAGAGAAAAGATACCCTTCACAATAGTCAAAAACAATATGAAATACCTTGGTGTGACTCTAACTAAGCAAGTGAAGGACCTTTATGAAAAGAACTTCAAATCTCTGAAGAAGAAAATTCAAGAAGCTCTCAGAAGATGGATAGATCTCCCATGCAGATGGATTGGAAGGATCAACACTGTAAAAATGGCCATCTTACCAAAAGCCATCTACAGATTCAGTGCAATCCCCATCAAAATTCCAACCCAATTATTCATAGATTTTAAAGAGCAATGTGCAATTACATCTGGAAATCAAAAGACCTAGAATAGCGAAATCCATCCTCTATAACATGGAAACATCTGTGGGAATCACCATCCCTGACCTCAAGCTATATTACAAGGTAATTGTGTTAAAAAGTGCATGGTACTGCTACAGAGATAGGCAGGTTGATCAATGGAACAGAATAGAAGATTCAGAAATGTACCCTCACACATATGGTCACTTGAATTTGACAAAGAATCTGATAATATTCAATGGAAAAGGACAGTCTCTTCAAGAAATGGTGTTGACTCAACTGGCACTCAGTATGGAGAATAGTGAAAATAGACCCTTTATTATCTCCTTGTAAAATACTCAAGTGCAAGTGGATCAAAGATCTCCACATAAAACCAGGAACACTGAAACTATTAGAAAAGAAAGTGGGAGAAATCTTAGAACACATAGGCATAAGGGAAAATTTCCTGAACAGAAAAACAATGGCTTGTGCTCTAAGATCAAATGTGGAGAAATGGGACTTAATGAGATTGCAAAGTTTCTGTAAGGCTAAGGACCCTGTCAAGAAAACAAAACGGCAGCCAACAGATTGGGAAAAGATCTTTACCAACCCCACATCTGATAGAGATCTAATATACAAAAAACTCTAGAGAATCAAACAATCTTATTTAAAAATGGGGTACAGAGCTAAACAAAAAATTCTCAACTGAGGAATATTGAATGGCTGAGAAGCATCTAAGGAAGTGCTGAACATCATTAGCCATCAGGGAAATGCAAGTCAAAACAACCCTGATATTCCACCTCACACCAGTTAGAATGGCTAAGATCAAAAACTTAGATGATAACAGATCCTGGGGAGGATGCTGAGAAAGAGGAACACTCCTCCACTGTTGCTTGGGTTGTAAACTGGTACACCACACTGAAATCTGTCTGGTGGTTCCTCAGAAGATTGGACATAGTCCTAACTGACTACCCAGTTATCCCACTTCTGGGCATATACCTCAGAGATGCTCCAGCATACAATAAGAACACATGTACCACAATGTTCATAGCAGCCCTATTTATAATAGCCAGAAGCTGTAAAGAACCCAGATGTCCTTCAGTAGATGAATGAATACAAAAATTGTGGTATATTTACACAATGGAGTACTACTCATCTATTAGAAACAATGACTTTATGAAATTCCCAGGAAAATAAATGCATCTAGAGAATATCATCCTGAGTGAGGTAAACTAGTCACAAAATAACAGACATAATATCCACTCACTGATAATTTAGCCCCCGAAAGCTCTGAATACATCAGAAATAACTCGCAGGCCATATGAATCTCAAGAATAACAAGGGCTAAATAGTGAAAGCCTCAGTCCTTCTTAGGAGAAAAAATAAGTGTATAGCACCCTGTCAGAGTGTAGTACACCTAGACCTTAAATCATTAGTAATCCAAGAGCTAGGAATATAGACTCGTGGCATTTTTTGTTATCCAAAAATCATTATGCTCAATCTGTGCACCCCAAGAAAACTCCAACTGTTTCCATGTTACATTCAGTTCTACATGTACTTTATGCTTATGGTAAGTAGTGGGATTTCAAGGCATATTATCAAACCCCTAAAAGAAGTATCAAAATGCTTTTAAAAATTTCTACATGTATCTCTCTTCTTTAAATAAATTTGTAAGAAAAAAATAGAAAAAGAAAGAATAAAGAATTAAAGCCAAACTTCTGAGGAAAAAGTAGAGGTAGGTTAAACGTATTTTCAAAATATAATGTATGAAATACTCTTTTAAAACCATAGAAATACTTAGGTTTTATCAGATCAAATTATGTCTGATTATTTTATACAGTTTTGATTCTAGAAGCAATTCCCACCATCATTCCTAAGTATCCTCATCTATAAAATGTGAAGAAGAATATCTTGTATATCTGTTACCTTGGGATTAAAACATTACCTCTAGGAGGGAAAAGGCTCATAAAACTCAGAAGTTATACCATATGTCGTAGCCTGGGAGAAAAGAAACTTTGCAGACTGTCCATAGTTCCTCCCAAACAACACAAAAAGGAGTAAATAACTGCTGGGGAAATAGCTTACCAGCCAAATTGCAGAGAGAAAGAAATTCTCACATTTCCCACTTCTTAAATGCTGTACAAAAACTTAGGGCTTCAGCTTTAGTGAGTGGTCACTCATGTGTCTGAGTTTTTTTATGATTCAATGCTTCTTTGAGTCATTTCTGCTCCTGTAGGTAACTCCTCATTATATTCCTTTTACTAACATAAATAAAAATAAATAGCAAAAACAAGCAAACAAAAAAACTTTACTGGTTCACCAAATTGGACTTTTGTGCTTTGGGCTATCATGGGTTTCTTTTCTGTAAATGAGTGCTTCTCTCCAGGGAAAACTTTTATATAACAGAACATTTCATAAATAAGTATAGTTTTTATAAAAGACAGTGGAAAGTGGGGTGGGCTGAAGATGTGGCTCAACATTTAAGAGCATTGGTTGTTTTTCCCAATGAACCAGTTTTGTATCTTAGTACTGATATGGGTCTCACAACTAACTATCTGCAACTTCATCTCCAGGATATCTGAAGCCCTCTTTGTTTGGCCTTTGATAACACTGAATGCACAGAGTGCACAGGCACTCATTTAATCAAAAC
The DNA here is from genome assembly GCF_963924665.1 of Micromys minutus. Lineage (NCBI taxonomy): Eukaryota > Metazoa > Chordata > Mammalia > Rodentia > Muridae > Micromys > Micromys minutus. The sequence continues at coordinate 89,793,949 of NC_137973.1, forward strand.
ACATGAAGTAAAACCAAAGAGGGGAGGAAAAGAGTGACAATGGGTTTGTGTCAGTGTATTATTAAAGTAACAAATACAGGAATTAATGTAGAGTGACCAAGCCTCTCAGTCAGTAGGCAGGTTCTCCAATGCATGAGGGAGGAGGATAAAAAAGAAAAAAAGACAATTAGACAACATTGTAGCACGGCCCCAGCCAGTTCTGAGGCTGAGATAGGTTTATTTTTTCCTAGTCTGCTTTTATACCATTTTAATTACATGCAAGTAATAAGGTCAGTTCTAGGTTAAAGGAACAAGCAAAACAATAAACATAAATAATCAAGGAATAAGCAAGGTAATAAACAAAGTCCCCCATCACTGTTTCTAAGGGCTTATAGATACCTGAGCCTACTTCCCTATTCTAGACCAAAGTCTTCTATTGGCTGAAGCCTACTTCTTTGTTCTAGTCTAAAATCAGATTCCTGTCTGAGCTTATTTCCCTGTCCTGGCCCAAAGTGAAATTCCTGCCTGAAGTAGCTTTATTTGCTTGTCTTGGCCCAATGTCAAATTCTTGCCAAGTGGCCCCAAAAGCTCTCCACAGTAGAGCCTTTAATCCAGGACCAATTAGTTTCCCATTGTTTTTCAGCCAGTAGTAACACACACACACACACACACACACACACACAGAGAGAGAGAGAGAGAGAGAGAGAGAGAGAGTAAAATTAATTAGCTGTGAGTCAAATTAACCCAAGAAGTTAAAAGTCCCTAGGTTGAAAAAGAAAAAAAAAGAAAAAAAAAACTGATGAAAGAAATTAGGGATCTCATAGCAAGTGGAGAGACACCCATGCTTATAAATGGAAAGAATTGGCATTGTCAATATCTATACTATTCAGAACTATTTACAGATTCAATACAGTTCCCATCGAAGTACAATGACATTTTTTAGAGAAAAGGCAAGTAAAACATTTATATGAAACCATAAAGTACTTAAGAACAGCAATCCTGAAGTGAAGAAAAAATCTAGTCATCAAATATTAGGATTCAAAACACATACTCAAACTACAATAATCAAAACAATATGGTGCTGGCATAATAAAACAGACACTGTGACCAAAGGAACAGAGTAAAAATTTCAGAAGATCACATGCTTACAGCAATGGGTGCTTTATTTTGTTGCCTATCTTTTTCAGGAGATCTCTATTTTGTCCTTGTCTATTCTAAAACTCATGAACTCATGACCCTCCATTCAGTTTACTGAGTATCCAACTCTATTCAGCACAGCAGATTGACTTGTGTCAAAGGCCCCAAGAACACTGAATAAATATAATTTCTTCAATAAGGTGTACTGAGAAAACAATACACAAAAGCAGAAAAATGAAACTAGATATTTCTTCTTGATGTATACAAAACCAAAATGAATGAATTAAGAACTTAAATATAATAATGAATGAATAATAACTTAAAATACTGGTGTGTAAAAAAAAAAAAAAAAAAAAAAAAAAAAAAAAAAAAAAGAACCTGAAGAGTAGGCAAAGATTTTTAGATAAGAACCAAGTGTAACAACAACAAAAGCGAGACTGGATGCGGATCTTCCAGATTGGAGTCTTGTTCCCACCACCCACTCTAGGCATTTTACAACTACCTGTAACTTAGTTCTAGGAGAGATAAGAAGATGCAGTCTTCTCTGCAGAAACCTGAAGAAACTTGTGTGGGTGCATGCACAGAGCCACACTAAAACACATTTTTTTAATGTAACATATATACTTAATAAGTAGGATTCAGCTATGGAAAAGTATGAACTCTGTCATTTGTGACAATATGGATCAAAATGGGTAACATTGATTAATGAAGTAATCCAAGTACAGAAAGAGAAATATATTTGATTTGCCATATAAAAATTGTTGGTCATTTATAATAGGAATAAAATAGGGTCAGAGGCTAGGAAATGTAGTTGAGGAACAGAATGTTTTGTGATTTCTAATGAAGTGATAAGTGATTTTTATTGTTCTCTATGATCTTTTCTGTGTTAATTTTCTTATTCTTTCTCTCATACAATGTATCCTAACTAAAGTTTCTGCTCCATTAACTCCTTCCAGTCCCTCCCCACAATCTCTCCTATGCCCCAGATCCACTCCTCCATTTTCCTACATAAAAGAGCTGGCATCCCAGGGATATAAACTGAACACGACATAACGAGATACAATAAGACTAGAATTATGTTAAGGTGATACATGATTGGACAGGAGAGAGAAGGTCTAGGAAGGCAGGGAACGGTCTAAGAAGGCAGAATAGAAGAGAAGGAGGAGATTCTCGGAGAAATGGAGGCAGATGTGTGTTTCTCTTGGTGCATCTCCAGCTGGATGAGGTTGTTACTATTACTTCTAAGTGTTTCTATGGGTATTTTTTATCTCATATAGAAGGGCAGTTTGTATATTTGTCCACTGATTGTAAGTTCATTCTATAGAGAATTTATGGATTGAGAATTTAATATATAAACCTGCTTAATAAGCTACTGGGCTTTGGAGTCATGTTTGTGCTGAGCGGTGGAAGAAAGGAACATACCAAGTGGTCATATCCACCTGGCACAGAAGCAACAGGGCAGGCAGAGTGAATTTTGGAAGGCAACTGCATGGAAAAGGCAGCTTGTGGACTGGGTGACAGAATCTGTGCACTTGGCTCCACACTGGAGCGGCATCAGTGGAGTGAGACCACGGGGCCAATAAAAGGTTTAATATTTACTGCAACGAAGTCTTATATCAAGTCTAGATGAGTCAATGAAGTCGAAAGTAAAGGGTCCTAAAAGCAGGCAAAAGAGTCAGAGACCTTCTCAACTCTCACTGTTAGGAATCCCATAAGACGAAGCTGCATAACTAACATATATGCAGAAGGCCTAGAGCAGTCCCACACAGGCTCCCTGGTTGTCGGTTCATTCTCTTTGAGCCCCTAACTTTGCTTAGTTGATTCTGTGGGAAATGTTCTCTTCATGTCCTGGTATCTCCTGGCTCCTTCAGGCCCGACCATGATACAGAGCCGCGTGCACCTCTGGCACCCGGCCTGAGCCACCACCACGGCCCAACTTGTCCGAGAAACTCCCTTCCCTGGCGGTTTTCTACCACCTGTTGTCTGCCTCTGTCCTGGAGAGTTTCTTTACCCCAAAATCCCATACAAACACAACTCTACAGCCAGATAGCACTTCATATACATTTGTATATCCAACTCTCAATCCACAAACCCTCTACACAACAAGATTACATCAAATAAACAAAGATACAAATTGCCCTTCTATATGAGATATTAGACCTATAAAATCCTTAATGGTCCTAGCTATTTAATGTGAATTAATATCACCTGGCTCTAGCTGGTTTTTGGGAACTTCCATCTTGCCACCACCTCCCCTCAGCCTCTTTGACCTCTCTCCTCTCCACCTCCCTTGCCCCACCCAGTCACTGGCTTTCCTTTATTTTACTAATCAAAATAGGAAGGTTCAGATGAAGTCATCTCTTTAGTATATGACTGGGCAGCCCTTCTTGGGGAAGTAGAATTAACATTAAAATACCAACAGCTTCAGGACAATCTACAGGCACCAATCTATAAGTATAGTAGACTATCATTGGGAATCATTTCTCTTTTTCTTTTTCTGTTTTTCCCAGGTTGTTTGGTTCTATTCTAGATGTCTGAGCTACCCAGCCTCCAGTTCCTGGTCACTTAGGCAGCATTGGTCATAGGCTCCTTCTTTTGGCATGAGCCTCAAGTTAGACCAGTCGTTGGCTGGCCATCCACAAAAGTTCTGTACCACCATTACACCAGCACACCCTGTAGGAAAGACAAATTATAAGTAGGTTTTCGGCTAGATTGGTGTCCCAGCTTCACTACCAGAAGCCTGACTAGATACAGAAGATTGCTTTATATCCCTTAATACTAGGAGATTTATCTAATGTTACTCTTGTAAATTTCTTGGAGTTTCCAAGGTACTAGGTTTCTAACTTGTCCCTGAAATTCTCCCCAATTCTAGTTTTCTCTTCTAATACTTTCTCCCTTCATTCCTTCAGTTTGATTACTATTTACATCCCTACCTGTCAACAATCCACCTGTGAAATCTATTCTAGCTCCCTTTCCCAGACAAATTCTTGCATGTTTCCTTCACCCCTCCTTTTTACTTGGCCTCTTGAGATCTCTGGATTATAGCACAATTATCCTTTACTTAACAGCTAATATCCACTTATAAGAAGTGAGTACCTACTCTGTTTGTCATTCTGGGTCTGGGTTACCTCACTCAGGATGATTTATTTCTAGTACCATCACTTTCCTGCACATTTCATTATATCATTTTTAAAAGCTGAGTAATACTCCATTGTGTAAAGGTACCACAGTTTCTTTATCTATTCCTCAGTTGTGGAACATCTAGATTGTTTTTAGTTTCTGATTATTATGAATAAAGCTGCTATGCACACAGTTGAGGAACTATTCTTGTGGTAGAATGGAGAGCCTTTTGGGTATATGCTCAAGTGGAATAGCTGGGTCATGAGGTAAAGAGATTTCGATCTATCTGAGGAACCCCCACACTGATTTCCAAAATAGCTGTACAATTTTGTACTCCTACCAGCAATGTTCCCTTGGGCCATATCCTCACCAGCATTAGCTGTTACTTGTGGTTTGACCTTAGCCATTCTGACAGATATAAGGTAGTAGGTTTATGTTAAGGTGATACATGATTGGACAGTAAAGAGGTAGGCAGGGTAAGGTCTAGGAAGGCAGAAGAGGAGGTAGAGATGGACATAAGAGAAGATGAAAGCAAATGTGTGTTTCTCTCAGTGCATCTCTAGCTTGAGGGGGTTGTTATTATTTTTAAGGATTTCTATGAGTCTAATTTATGTATTCTGGATGGGAAATTTATATATTTGTCTGCCTATTGTAAGCTTATTGTGTAGAGGGTTTGTGGATTGAGGACTAACATATAAACCTGTTTGATAAGTTACTGGGCTGTGGAATCATGTTTATACAGGCAGTGGAAGAAAGGAACAGTCTAGGGTGGTCTTATCCACCAGGACAAAAGCAACAGGGATGATGGAATGAACCGTACCTGAGTTCATATATATATATATATATATATATATACATATTTGCTAGAGGTTTTATGTTATTTTTTATTGGATAGTCCCTGTATTTACATTTCAGGTGTTATGCCCTTTCTGCCATTCTTACCCCCACCTATTGCTTCCATGAAGGTACTCCCTCTCCCACCTCAGCACGTTTGCATTCACCTACACTGGGAAAACAAGCCTTCACTGCATCAAAGTCCTCTCCTTTCACTGATACCTGAGAATAATATCCTCTGCTGCATATGCACCTGGTGCCGTGGGTCTCTCCATGCAAACTCATTGATTGGTGTTTTAGTCCCTGGGAGATGTGGTAAGTTTGGTTAGTTAATCATTTTGTTCATCCCAAGGGGTTGTTGACCCTCTTAACTCTTCCAGTCATTTATCTAGCTTCTTCATTGGGGTTCCCATATTCAGTCCAATTGTTAGCTACAAGCATCCTCCTCTGTATCAGTATAGTTCTGGCAGAGCCTCTGAGGAGGCATCCATATCAGATTCCTGCCAGTAAGAACTACTTGGCATCAGCAATAGTGTGTAGGTTTAGTGACTGCATATGGGATAGATCCCCAGATGCGGCAATCTAAGGATGATCTTTCCTCTAATCCCTGCTCTTCTATTTGTGCCATTATTTCCTTCCATGAGTGTTTTGTTCTTCCTTCTAAGAACTGAGGCATCCAACTTCTGGCCTTCCTTCTTTTTTGTGCTTCATAGTTTCTGGGAATTGTTTCTAGGTTATTTTCAGCTTTTGGGGCTAGTATCTGTTTATCAGTGAGTACATACTGTGAGTGTTCTTTTGTGACTGGGTTACCTCACTCAGGATGATAGTTTCATGTACTATCCATTTGCCTAGAAATTTCATGAAGTTGTTTCTTAGAGCACCAAGTTAGAGATCCCCATAGTGACAGATGACCCTGTGGGACCTGGCAAAGTGTGGGATTAAAGGTTAAGCTACTTTTTTTATATTTTCCACAACATAAGATGGAATCTCAAAGTAGTTTTGATTTAACTTTTTCTGATGCCTAAGGATATTGAACATTTCTCTGTTTCTCAGTCATTTGAGACTCCTTTATTGAAAATTCTGTTTAGATCTGCATGTACACAATTTTATTTGATTTGTTGATGTCTAGTTTTTTGAGTTCAGATACACACACACATATATATGTATATATATGTATGTGTACATATATATGTATGTATGTATGTATGTATCCCACTATGAGATAAAGAGTTGGTGAAATTTTTTTTCATTCTGTAGGATGTTATTTTATCCTATTGATGGTAGATGGTGTCCTTTTGTGTCTGTTTAATGAGGTTCCATTGTTGATCTTATATATGCTTGGGCTATATTGTGTTTTGTTGTCTCATGTGCCAATGTGCTCAAGGTTATCCCCTCTTTCTCATCTCTCAGGTTTAATGTATCTGGTTTTATGGTGAGATCTTTGATCCACTTGGATTTGAGTTTTGTCAGGGTGATAGATATGGATCTACATTTGCATTCTTCTACATGCAGACATCCAGTTATTTCAGCACCATTTGTTGAAGATAGTTTCTTTTATCCCATTTGATACCTTTGGCTTCTTTATCAAAATCAAGCATCAACAGGTATGAATATTTATATCTGCATCCTCAGCTTGATTCCATTGATCAACCTGTCTGTTTCTATACAAAGACCATTCAGCTATTCTTACTATTGCTTGAAATAGTAACAAAATGTAAGCAAAGCTTGAAATAGAGGATAGGGATACTTTCAGAAGTTCTTTATTGTACTGGATTGTTTTAACTATCCTGGGATTTTGTTTTCTACATGAAGATGAGTATTGTTCTTTCAATGTTGTAAAGAATTGTGTTGAAATTTTGATGAGAGTTCTGTTCAATTCATGGATTGTTTTTTAAAAGACAGCCATTTTGGTAGAGGCTGAGCAACTGGTGGGTAGGAGACCAGGGCTGCTGGGGAGCAGAGAGATCTCTGCAGAGTGCACACGGAAAGTGCACACCCTACCTTGCCCTGCCCTGCCTTGCCCTATCCAGCAATTGGGAACAGAAAATTAGAACTTCTGTTTCCACCCGGAGGTGACTTCAGGATGCAGGGCAGAGCCTGGCCCATCTGCCACCCGGAATGGTGACTCATAGAGGCTGAGCAACTGCAATTGGGAACAGAAAATTAGAAATTCTGTTTCCACCCAAAAGCGACTTCAGGACGCAGAGCAGAGCCTGGCCCATCTGCCACCAGTAACGGCGGCTCGTAGAGGCCGAGCAACTGGTGGGTGGGAGACCTGGGCTGCAGGGGAGCAGAGAGATCTCTGCGGAGTGCACACGGAAAGTGCACCCCCTGCCTTGCCCTGCGCTGCTGTGCCTGATCCAGCAACCAGAAACAGAACATTGGAACTTCTGTTCACACCCGACGAAACTGAGGCATAAAACAGGGCTCGGCCTATCTGACATCTGGACCAGTGGAGAACCAAGGACACAGACCAGATACAAGGGAAAAGCAAGAACATATCACTGACAACAAAATGGCAAGTGGAAAGAGAAAGAGTATATCCCAAGGAAACCAAGACAGTCTAGCAACACCAGAACCCAGCTCTCCGATAACAGCAAACATCGGAATTACAAACACTCCAGAAAAAGAAGACAAAGACCTAAAATCATACCTCAAGACGCTGATAGAGATACTTAAACAAGAAAGGGAGGAAAAGCAAAAAGATTCAGAAGCATTTAAAGAAGAAACAAGAAAAACACTCAAAGAACTCAAAGAACTAGAGGAAAACAGAACCAAAGAAATAAAGAAATGGAAGAGGGAAATTAAAACAGAAATTGACACAATAAAGAAAATGCTAAAAGAGATAACACTAAAGTCAGAACACCAAAAAAAGAAATCAGGAGTCACAGAAGCAAGAATTTCCAATAGATTACAAAAGATGGAAGAGAGAATCTCGGGGGCAGAAGACAACATTGCAAACATAGACAAAACAGCCAGAGAAGATGCAAAAAACAAAAAGCTCCTAACCCAAAATGTCCAGGAAATTCAAGACACAATGAGAAGACCGAACCTAAGGATAATAGGAATAGAAGAGGGAGAAGAGTATCAACTAAGAGGCACAGTAAATATCTTCAACAAAATCATAGAAGAAAACTTCCCCATCCTCAAGAATGAGGTGACCACGAGCATAAAAGAAGCCTTCAGAACTCCAAATAGGTTGGACCAGAAAAGAAATACCTCCCAACACATAATAGTAAAAACATCAAGTGCCCAAAGTAAAGAAAGAATACTAAAAGCAGTAAGGGCAAAAGGTCAGGTAACATATAAAGGCAGACCAATCAGACTCACACCCGATTTCTCAACAGAGACTATAAAAGCTAGCAGAGCCTGGACAGACATCATGCACTCCTTAAGAGAGCACAAGTGCCAGCCCAAGCTGCTATACCCAGCAAAACTATCAATCACCATCGATGAAGAGATGAAGATATTTCAAGACAAATCAAAATTCACACAATATCTGACCACAAACCCAGAACTACACCAAATTATAGGTGGAAAACCCAATAAAATGAGGGAAAATACAGCCAAGTAAAAACAAGAAAACTCCTAAACAAGAAAATTAAAAGAAAAAAAAAAAAAAAAAAAACACAGACACAACTCAACCCAAAAAAGCAATAATGACAGTAAACAGAAACAACTATTCCTTAATATCTATTAACATAAATGGTCTCAATGCCCCAATAAAGAGACATAGACTATCAGACTGGATACATAAACAAAATCCAGCCTTTTGCTGCATACAGGAAACTCATCTCAGAGACAGAGACAGACACTATCTCAGAGTAAAAGAATGAAAAAAAAAACGTCCAAGCAAACAGCTCCAAGAAGCAAGCTGGAGTGGCTATTCAAATATCAAATAAAGTAAATTTCCAACCATAAGTTATCAAAAAAGATAAGGAAGGATACTTTTTACTCATTACCGGGGAAATCTGTCAGGAGGAACTCTCAATCCTTAACATATATGCTCCAAAAAAAAAAAAAAAAAAAAAAAAAAAAAAAGAAAAGAAAAAGAAAAAAACACCCACACTCATAAAAGAAACCCTACTAAAGCTCAAAAAATACATTTCACCCCACACAATAATAGTGGGAGACTTTAATACTCCACTCTCACCAATGGACAGATCAGGGAAACAGAAACTGAACAAGGACACTGCAAAACTAGCAGAGACTTTGAACCAACTAGAATTAATAGGTATACACAGAACATACTATCCTAAAGTAAAAGAATACACCTTCTTCTTACCACCCCATGGCACCTTCTTCAAAATTGACCACATAATTGGACACAGAATGAGCCTCCATTGATATAAGAACATTAAAATACTCCCATGCATCCTCTCAGATCACCATGGTCTATGGCTGGTCTTTAACAACAACAAAGACAACAAAAAGCCTACATACACATTGAAACCAAACAATGCTCTGTTTAAGGATAGCAGGGTCAGAGAAGAAATAAAGAAAGAAATTAAGGATTTTCAAGAATTCAACAAAAACCAAAATACAACATACCCAAACCTATGGGATGCAATGAAAACAGTATTGAGAGGAAAACTCATAGCTCTAAGTGCTTCCAAAAAGAAACTGGAGAGAGCTCACATCAGCAACCTGACAGCACAGCTAAAAGCCTTAGAACAAAAGGAAGCAGACATACCCAAAAAGAGTAGACAGCAAGAAGTAAACAAAATTAGGGCAGAAATAGACCAAATAGAAACAAAAAGAACCATTGAAAAAATCAACAAAACAAAGAGTTGGTTCTTTGAGAAAATAACTAAGATTGATAAACCCCTAGCCAGACAAACTAGAGGGCAAAGAGAGAGTATCCAAATTAACAAAATCAGAAAAGAAAGTGGTGACATAACAACGGAAACTGAGGAAATTCAAGAAATCATCAGATCCTACTACAAAAACATATACTCCACAAAATTGGAAAATCTGGAGGAAATGGATGAATTCCTAGACAGATACAAGGTCCCAAAGTTAAACCAGGACCAAGCAAACCATCTAAATAACCCTATAACACCTAAAGAAATAGAAGAAGTCATCAAAAGCCTCCCAACCAAAAAAAGCCCAGGTCCAGACGAGTTCAGTGCAGAATTTTATCAGACATTTATTGGGGATATAACACCAATACTCACCAAACTATTCCAAAAGATAGAATTAGATGGAATATTACCCAACTAATTTTTTTGAGGCTACAATAACCCTCGTACCTAAACCACACAAAGACCCTACAAGGAAAGAGAACTTCACACCCATCTCACTTATGAACATTGATGCAAAAATACTCAAAAAAATTCTTGCAAACCGAATCCAAGAACACATCAAAACGATTATTCATCATGACCAAGTAGGCTTCATCCCTGGGATGCAGGGATGGTTTAACATAAGGAAATCCATCAACGTAATGCACCATATAAACAAACTCAAAGATCAAATCACATGGTCATCTCACTAGACGCTGAGAAATCATTCGACAAAATCCAACACTCCTTCATATTAAAAGTCCTGGAAAGAACAGGAATCCAAGGCCCATACTTAAACATAATAAAATCAATATACAGCAAACCAACAGCCAACATCAAACTTAATGGTAAGAAACTTGAAGCAATCCCACTAAAATCAGGGACTCGACAAGGCTGCCCACTCTCCCCCTTACCTATTCAACATAGTACTGGAAGTCCTGGCTGGAGTAATTAGACAGCAAAAGGAGGTCAAGGGGACACAAATCGGAAAGGAAGAGATAAAAACATAACATGATAGTGTACTTGAGTGACCCCAAAAATTCCACCAGAGAACTCTTACAGCTGATAAACAAGTACAGCAAAGTGGCTGGATAAAAAATTAACTCAAACAAATCAGTAGCCTTCCTATACTCAAAGGACAAACATGTGGAGAAAGAAATTAGGGAAAAGGTACCCTTCACAATCTTCACAAAACTATGAAATACTTTGATGGGACTTTAACTAAGCAAGTGAAGGACCTGTATGACAAGAACTTCAAACCTCTAAAGAAAGAAATAGAGGAGGATTGAAAAAATCAACATCTTAAAAATGGCCATCCTACCAAAAGCAATCTACAGATTCAATGCAATCCCCATCAAAATTACAACCCAGTTCTTCATGGAATTGGAAAGATCAATGTCCAATTTTATATGGAATAACAAAAGACTTAGAATAGCGAAATCCATCCTCAACAACAAAAAAATATCTTCGGGAATCACTACCCCTGACCTCAAACTATATTACAAGGCAATTGTGCTGAAAACTGCATGGTACTGGTACAGAAATAGGCATGTGGATCAATGGAATAGAATAGAAGATCCAGAAATGAGCTCTCATGTATATGGTCACCTGATTTTTGACAAAGGAGCAGTAAACATTCAATGGAAAAAGGACAGCCTATTCAACAAATGGTGCTGGTCCAACTGGCACTCAGTATACAGAATGAAAATAGACTCTTTCTTATCTCCTTGTACAAAGTTCAAGTGTAAGTGGATCAAAGATCTCCACATTAAACCAGATACACTGAAACTATTAGATGAGAAAGTAGGGAAAACCTTAGAACACATAGGCACAGGAGAAAATTTCCTGAACAAAACACCAATGGCTCAAGCTCTAAGGTCAAAGATTAACAAATGGGACTTAATGAGATTGCAAAGTTTCTGTAAGGCTAAGGACATCGTCAAGAAAACAAAACGGCAACCAACAGAATGGGAAAAGATCTTTACCAATACCACATCATATAGAGGCCTAATATCCAATGTGTACAAGGATCTCAAAAAGCTAGACACCAGAGAATCAAATAACCCTATTAAAAAATGGGGTACAGAGCTAAACAAAACGTTTTCAGTTGAGGAACACCGAATGGCCGAGAAACATCTGAGGAAGTGCTTGACATCCTTACCCATCAGGGAAATGCAAATCAAAACAACCCTGAGATTCCACCTCACACCAGTCAGATTGGCCAAGATCCAAAACTCAGATGACAGCAGATGCTGGCGAGGCTGTGGAGAAAAAGGAACACTTCTCCACTGTTGGTGGGGTTGCAAGCTAATACAACCACTCTGGAAATCAGTCTGGCGAAACCTCAGAAAATTGGATATAGTACTACCTGAAGACCCAGCTATTCCACTTCTTGGCATATACCCCAGAGACACTTTAATACACAACAAAGATATATGCACCACAATGTTCATAGCGGCTCTATTTATAATAGCCAGAAGCTGTAAGGAACCCAGATGTCCTTAAGAAGATGAATGGATACAAAAATTGTGGTACATTTACACAATGGAATACTACTCAGCCACCAGAAACAATGACTTAATCAAATTCTTAAGAAAATGGCTGCATCTACAGAACATCATCCTGAGTGAGATAACCCAATCACAAACGAACAGATATAATATGCAGACACTGATAGTGGGATGCTAACCCCAGAGGCTTGCACTCCCCCAGAACCAACTCACAGACTGTATGAAGCCCAAGAAATAAAGAAAACAAAACAAAATACAAAAATATTTACAAAACAAGAAAACTTAACTATTTCCATGTTACATTTTGTTTTACATATACTTTAGCTCACTGTAACTATTAAGTTTTCAAGGCATACAATTAAACCTTGAAAAAAATCAAGTACTGACTAAAAAATATATTCATATATTTTTATGTAAAAATTATGTTAAAATCTGAAAAAAAGTACTGACAAAAAATGTGTATTTTAAGCAAAAAAAATGTTTAAAATCTGTACATTTATCTTTGTTTAGTAAAATAAAGTTGTTTAAAAAAAAGACAGACATTTTTATTACACTAGTCCTATTAATTTATAGTCATGGTAGATCTTCTGATGTCTTTTTCAATTTCTATCTTCAAAGATTTTAAATTATGTCATACAAGTCTCTTACTTGTGTTGTTGTTTGAATATGCTTGGGCCATGTGTACCACTGGAAGTGGTACTAGAAGATGTGACCCTGATGGAGAATATATGTCCACTGTGAAGAAAGGCTTTAAAGTCTCCTATGTTCAGGCTCTGCCCAGTGCAGACTAGACTCCCCATTCCCCCTTTCATGCAGAAAAGTCTTCTTTGGGCAACCTTTTGGTCAAGGTATAGAACTCTCAGTTCCTTCTCCAGCATCATATCTTTCTGCTTCACTTTCATACCTGCAGGCTTACATGCTTTCCATCATAATAATAATGGACTGAATATCTGATATTTTAAATCCCTTCATAGCAAAAAAAAAAAAAAAAAAAAAAAAAAAAAAAAAAAAAAAAAAAAAAAAAAAAAAAAAAAACAAAAAAACTAAGACAATTTGTTTGTTTGGAATTATACCAAGATACTCTATTTCTTTTTTTCCCTCTTACAACTTTATTTTTTTTAAAAAAAAGAGGGATACATGTACATATTTTAAAGGCATTTTGGCATAACACTATATGAATATATTTTTGTCAGTACTTAATTTTTTTAGAGGTTTGATAGCATGCACTGAAATCCCACTAGTTACCATAAGCATAAAGTGCATGTAGGACAAAACATAACATGGAAATAGAGTTTTTTTTGGTGTGTACAGATTAAGCATAATGATATTTGAATACCAAAAATTGCCACAAGGCTATATTCTTAGCTCTTGGACTATTAATGATTTAAGGTCCACATGTACCACACTCTGAAAGGGTGCTATACATTTATTTGTTTTTCCTAAGAAGGACTGAGGCTTTCACTTTTTGGCCTTGGTTTTTCTTGAGCTTCATATGGCCTGTGACTTGTTCCTGGGGTATTCAGAGCTTTCTGGGTTAGTATCCAATTATCACCGACTGCATATTATGTCTGCTCTTTTGTGACTGGGTTACTTCATTAAGAATGATATTCTCTACATGCATCAATTTTCTTAGGAGTTTCATAAAGTCATTGTTTCTAATAGCTTAGTAGTTAGTACTTCATTGTGTAAATATACCAAAATTTTTGTATCCATTCATCTACTGAAGGACATCTGGGTTCTTTCCAGCTTCTGGCTATTATAAATAGGGCTGCTATAAACATTGTGGTACATGTGTCCTTATTGTATGTTGGAGCATCTCTAGGGTATATACCCAGAAGTGGAATAACTGGGTCTTCAGGTAGGACTATGTCCAATTTTCTGAGGAACCACCAGACAGAATTCCAGAGGGGTTGTACCAGTTTACAACCCCACCAACAGTGGAGGAGTGTTCCTCTTTCTCCACATCCTTACCAGCATCTGTTTTCATCTGAGTTTTTGATCTTAGCCACTCTGACTGGTGTGAGGTAGAATCTCAGGGTTGTTTTGATTTGCATTTTCTTGATTACTAGGGATGTCAAGCACTTCCTTAGATGTTTTCCTAATTTTGTTCTCAGCTGGTTTGCCATTTGTATAAAGGAGAGCTGCAGTTTTGTTATTGTTGTCATTGTTTTGTGTAGATTGCAGTCTGTAAGATGAGAGCAGGTAAAGACAATGTTAGAGCCTATGATTGGACAGTAGAAAAGGAGGGAAGGCACACAGTTTTTGAGAGATAGGAGAGATAGAAGAGAAGAGAGAAGAAAAGAAGGTGGAGAAAGAGAAGGATCACCCAGATCTGTATTGCTTCGAATAGCCACAGGAAGCTATGGTAAATAAGGGATAGATAATTATAGGACAATTTGTCTTATCTAGGTGACCAGTTTATAACAGTGTCAATTGGCTCTAACTTTATTGTGTGGATGTTTTGTGGGGTGAGAATTTACTGACATAATCTGATAAATTACAAGCCTCAAAAGTTTTGATTTTGCAGGGTTACAGGTATTTGTGACAGCTAACCACAAGGTGGGTGGCCATTGCCTGGGGCTGGTGTAGCAATGATCCACTATGGGAAGTAGATGGTCAGTCATGCAACTGGGGCTATCTAGGGTGGCAAGATTTCTGAAGTTTATGCTCTTTTTTCCCCTTGATTTTCATTTTTAGGCCTTGAACAGTTTTATTCTTTTCCTTATGCTTTCTTTTGCAGGGGGGGCTTCCTTTAAGGGATTTATTTATTTTCTTTTTAAAACCTCTATCATCATAACATTAGTTTTAAGGTATTTCACTTGTGCTTCAGCTGTATTGCAATATTCAGAGTTTGCTATAGGAAGATATCTGGGCTTTAGTGGAGACATATTGCCTTGTCTGATGCTGATTGTGTTCTTAAGCTGGTGACTGTGCATCTGGGTTCTAGATGATTAAAGATTTAGGCATCAATTTATGAATTTGTCTTTGTTATATGGGTGTTTGGTTCCTCAATTTTGGCTTCTTTTCATCTTCTGGTCTGTGTGTCCTTTAGTTGGCAGGGATTCTCTGCCAGGGTTGGGGGCTGGGACATGGCAGTGAGGATAAGAGGGGAGGTTAGAGATAGTATTGAGTGAAGTACTAAAAAGGTGCACTGATTTGATACTACATACTGACTAAATTAATTGTAATACTATTACATAAACGTGCACAATTGATGTATGTGAGTTTTAAAAACTAAGGCCTTCATTTAATCCAAGAAACAACTGAGAAATACTGTTTTAGACTGACTACATGCCTGAGAACTGCTGCCAACTTTCTCTGGCCACTCCTTGGGCTTATTGCCTTAAGTAATGATCTTAATAATACTGAACAATATAGTGTGTGTAGAAGGTTTACATGGAAATAAAATAAATAAAAAATATAGTAGAACAAAAATTTGAAAGTAATATAGTTATGACAAAGCTTCAGTTGAAGTCATGTAAAGTTCTGTTGCTAGGTGATTTTTCAGAATTTTTCCAAATCACATGACAAGTCTTCCCTTGCATCACTGTAGAAACCAGATACTAAAAGCAGAACACTCCTGGAAGAAGCAGACCCCTGATGGAGAATGATTCAGCCCTTCCTGTGGATCCATAACATTAAAAATAAATGAAAAAGGTCTGTCTGTCTTACTGTCCAAGAGTCAGAGAAAGAAGAAGTAACAGCAATAGTTTTGATGTTTTTAATGTCTTGTTATTTATCAAAAAGTAGATACAACTTTTTATAGATAATTTAAAAATATAAATTTAAATCCCTTACAAGTGCATCATTACACTAAGAACAATAATAAAAATCTACCATTTGCTCATTATGTACAATGTCAAACTTTTGTATTAATAAATGTTTATCAGCTGATTTATAACATTAGGATCCTAAAGATTTCATCTATTTTCAGGTGTTAGCCACCCTGGTGACCCCTACACTACTAATTGCACAGGAAGAGCCTCAAACTCCATCAGAGGACCTGGTGCTCTCTCCTACCCAGTATCACTGACATACAGCTCTACATTTCTTAAAATATGTAATCTATTTGTTACTAGGCAGATGAGCATTATACTCACTTCATTAAATTGAAAATTAAATTCAACCATAAACTTCAAGGAACTATTCAGTTTGTAAATCACTCAAGGGTCAGCTAAGTTTTATGTTTTGAAACCAGTGCTGTATAATTTCTAATTATCTTTGTAATTTTAAAGAAAACATCAGTTAGAACTCAGTGGCAAAGGATAGCACTGCCATCTACAGGCTTGTGGCAAGCATTTCATACACTATTTGCTCAATATTTATAAGTTCATAGTGTAAAACAAAAAGTGAAATTAATCAAAATTTAGAAAGAGTAAATTTACAAGTAGTATCAGCTTTTTCAGAATTTTCCAAATGACGTGACAAGACTTGTTCTATAAATTTACTGAGCTAGTATCAGCTATGATGTCTATATGTATAATCAAAATGTTAACCATAATACACAGGTTGCAGAATAGTTATGGAATGAGTATGCATATAAGAATCAAGAAGGAGAAATCCTCCCTCTGCTGCATAACAAGGGTGGGCAATAGACACATAGAACCCCATTTGCAGCCATGACACATGCTGTGGGTAGGCAGAGGAAACACAGAGACCAGCCTGCTGCCGTGCCATGCAGTACAGAAGGGAGAAGATACCCAGAGACTCAACAGCTGCCATACCACATGAGCAGGCTATAAACACCTAGAAGCCTGCTTTCCACCATGCCATATAAGCAGAAAAAGGAGGTAACTAAGAGGCCTTCCAGTCACATGGTTTACCTGCAGCAGAGACCACTGTAATGAATAAGTATGTGGTGAATATATGACAGATAAAGAGAAATGGAACAGTCTGAGCATTATGAAAAGAGATGGAACTTGAGAAAAGAAGGTGGAAAGTAATACCTTGTTAGGAGTAGCCAGTCCTGCTACCTGAGACCATGGTGATGTCCCATCTCATGCAGCTGATGAGGGACATATCTGCACCCATGGCCAGGCAGCTGCAGGAATTGATGTCAATATCATTGGTTTATATTACCACTGGAGACTATGGTCTAAAAAGCTGCATAAGACCACGTATGTCCAGGGGCTGTGCAGAACTGGCTCCTCCTCTTACTGGTTGTGGCACTATAAAAATACAGACCCTACTCCTGGTCAGGGCAGCCCAGTGAAGTTAGCCTTGGTAGCAGGGGCTGGAGTAAGCCATACTGGAGGGCATGAGTGTAAAAGAGCAGACCCCACCACTTGTCTGCTGTGAGGTGGTGCAATTGTGGAGATGATGCCTTCCCCCTGCATCACTCCTTGCTACCTCTGGACCCTGGAGGCATGAAAACAGGTGATTTGGCCCTGCCTTCTTGCCAGCTGCAGCATTTAGGAGAGTAGGCCCTGCACATTGCCTGAACAGCACAGTAGAACTGGTGTCCTCCCCACCCCCTCACCAACTGCAGTTGTCAGGAAACTTGGCCCTGAGTTCATGGAGCAAGAATGTATCCTTTGAATTCTGCAGAAAGTGGCATTGAGTGGCAGTGGCAGTACTTGAGAGCTCATTGTGGTGGTTGTTGATGCAGGAGAGCCAGATGATCAGTTCGGCTGTACTTGGCCATCCATGGCTTTGAGTAGGTCCATTCCAAAATCTACATGATCTGTGAATTGTTGGGGCATGTAAAAGAGCCAGTCCTGCAGATCCAAAGCTACAGGATCTTCATGACATGGTACAGCAACAGGGTAACTGGAAGGGGTCTCATTGAAGATACAATATTGATGATGTGACAGAAACCAGAAATCTTAAACCAGACAAAGGAATTATTACAATGAAAATTTGCAAGTGGTATTGTGTGGACAGAAAGATATATTGTGGGATGTGCTGTGGTATACTACAGCTTCTTCAACAATTTTTTAAATTTATTTTTGTTTCTGGACTTTTTATGTTATTGCAGTTGGGAGGAGTTGCAAGGAAGGAGAGCAGATACGAGAGGACAGAGAGATGAGTAGGACTGAGGTGCATGATGTGAAATTTGCAAAGTATCAATATATTTTAAAGCAGAAGTAGATTCAAATTGAGGTGCTACTAACCTGCAATATAAAGCCTTAACTATCTCAACAAGGAATAGTAGCATTTTCTATAATCTTAGCAATCAGAGGTAGGAACAAGAGGATTTCCACAAGTTTAAGACCACTTTAAGAAGCAGAAGCTGGGTGAGATGTATTTACATAGTAAGCCAGTTATGCATAATAGACAGTGTATTTATTCGCAGAATTTTCTACAAAGTACTCTCTGTGTTGAGGGAACTCACCATCTGTAAGAAAATCTAAATACAGGTTCATTGACCTGGTTTTGCCTTAAGTATACTATGATCTTCAACAGTACAGGTTAAGCTAGAAAAGATGTGATAAATATGTGCTTTTTTTTGAAAGATACTGGCAAAAAGTTGACAATTATTATTTTATTTACTATTTTCAAAGAGTCCTGAAGCAAATTAATTAGTTTTTTTATACTGGCTAGTTTTGTTCTGACTTGCCACAAGCTGGAGTTATCACAGAGAAAGGAGCCTAGGGTGAGGAAATGCCTCTGTGAGATCCAGCTGTAAGGCATTTTCTCAACTAGTGACGAGATGGGGAGGGCCCAGCCCATTGTGGGTGGTGCCATTCCTGAGCTGGTAGTCTTGGGTTGTATAAGAAAGCAAGCTGAGCAAGCCAGGGTAAACAAGCCAGTAAGTAACATCCCTCCATGGCCTCTGCATCAGCTCCTGTTTCATGATCTGCTTGAGTTCCAGTCCTGACTTCCTCTAGTAATAAACAGCAATGTAGAAGCACAAGCTGAATAAACACTTTCCTTCCCAACTTGCTTTATGGTTTTGATGTTTTATGCAGGAATCAAAACACAGACTAAAACACTTTTGTAAGCATTTAATATACTATTGTGTTTGTCTTCTTCATAGCAATGTTGTCCAATCCCTCCAACACTACAAAACAGATTACTTTCTTAGTCCTTAATTAGGGAACCACAGCCCTATTTAGAAGGCCTCATGGTGTGTGTGCCCCTAAAGATATCCCATATCTGTATCCATTACTGTTAAAACTACTTCTCCAGTTTATTATAAAGCTATAGTGATAAAGTTATCACAGTATTGGCTCAAAAACAGTGATCAATGAAATCAAATTAAAGCCTGGCATAATAAGCTAAGACCAATAAAAGAAGTGAGAGCTTATACTGGCAAGGATGTGTGTGTAGGAAGGGGAGCAATTGCCCATTGCTAGAAGGAGTGCAAACTTGTACAGTCACTATGAAAGTCAATGAAACAGTTCCTCATAAAGACGATAACCAATCTACTTTAAGATCTAGATATACTAGTCTTTGGCATATACCAGGCTGTTTCATCTTACCACAAAGAAGCTGGCTTAATCATGTTCATTGCTGCTCTATTTATACTAACTAGAAATTGGAAACAAAATAGATGACCCCATCAGAACAAATAAATAAAGAAAATATAATGCATTT
Organism: Micromys minutus; assembly: GCF_963924665.1. NCBI lineage: Eukaryota > Metazoa > Chordata > Mammalia > Rodentia > Muridae > Micromys > Micromys minutus. The sequence goes on from NC_137973.1 coordinate 89,813,852, forward strand.
ATACAGTAAAGTATTACTATATACTTAAAATTGAAGTCATGAAATGCTCATGTAGATGAATAGAACTGGAAGAAGCAATTCTAAGTGGGACATACCATACATAGAACAAAATATAGTATGTATTTGCTAATATGTGGATATTAGCTGCTAAGACAAGCTACAATCTGTAGAACCAAGGGGTTATGTATAGAGTAAGGCAGTAGGAGGAACATATATCCCCAGGAAAGGAAAATAGAATAGTTATAAATAGATGTGGGTGCTTGAACAGGAGGAACACATGGACGGGGGAAGAAAATAGGCATATAAAGGAGGGAGTACAAGGATAGACAGCTAAAATCAAGGTCCATTTGAATGTTAGTATGGAAACCTAATACAGTAGAAGCTTCTGAAAAATATATGCACATATAAAAGAAGTGTAAATGAAATTGCCAAAAACAAAAGACAAAATTGCAACTGGCCATCTCTTGTCACTAAATTAGGCTTCCAGTAATAAGAATGAGTTACATCAAGGTGCTCAGACCATCAGCCACCAGGAACAGCAGAGATCCAAGGACACAAACCTGGACAGATGGCACTCCCAGTAGCAAGGGAGAAGAGAGGTCTGTGCCGAGTGCTCAGAAAGTGCACCACCTGTCCCCCACCCCCGATTGGCTCAGGGGAGCAAAAAAACCACGTTAGGGTCTCTGTTTTCACCCAGAGGCACATGCATGCAGAACAGGCGATCAGGGCATTTGTCACAGGAACAGCGAAGATCCAGGGACACAGGCCCGGTACACTGAGGGACAAGAACCAATCACTGACAACAGGATCAAGCCTTATCACAAACAACAAGATGGTAAGAGGAAAGCAAAGGAAGATACCCCAGGGGAAAATAAAGAAAATCCAGCAACACCAGAACCTAGCTCTCCAATCACAGCAAACAGCAGGATGCCGAACACTCCAGACAAAGAAAACTCAGTCTCCAAATCATAGCTCAAGATGATGAAAGAGAATCTTAAACAAGAACGGGAGGAGAAGCATAAAGAAATAGAAGCTTTTAAAAAGTAAACAAGAAAAACACTCAAAGAACTCAAAGAACTAGAGGAAACTAGAACCAAAGAGATGAAGAAGTGGAAGAAGAAATTTAAAATGGAAATGGAAACAATAAAGAAAACACTAAAGAGAAAACCATAGAGGTAGAAAACCTATAAAACAAATGAGGAGTCACAGATGTAATCATCTCCAACAGAATACAAGAGATGGAAGAGAGAATCTCAGGGGCCAAAGACAACATTGAAAACATAGACAAAACAGTCAGAGATGATGCAAAAACCAAAAAGCTTTTAACCCAAAATGTCCAGGAGACCTAGGACACAATGAGAAGACCAAATTTAAAGATAATAGAAAGAGAAGAGGGCGAAGAATGTCAAATAAGAGGCACAGTAAATATCTTCAACAAAATCATAGAAGCAAACTTCCACACCCTTAAGAATGAGAAGACCACGAGCATAAACGAAGAATACAGAACTCCAAATAGAGTGGACCAGAAATTAAATTCTTCCTGACACCATAGATGGAGAGACAAAGATATTCAAGACAAAACTAAATTTACACAATATCTGAACACAAACCCAGCACTACAATGAATTTTAGGTGGAAAACCCAATACAAGGAGGAGAACTACATCATAGTAAAAACAAGAAAATACCTAAGCAAGTAAACCAATAGAAGAAAGAAACACAGGCACAATTCGACCCACAAAAGCAATAATAGCAGGAAACAGGAACCACTATTCCTTGATATTTATTAACATAAATGGACTCAACTCCCCAATAAAGAGACATAGGCTATCAGACTGGATACATAACAAAACCCAGCATTTTGCTACATACAAGACACTCATGTCAGAGACAAAGACAGACACTATCTCAGAGTAAAAGGTTGAGAAAAAAACTTCCATGCAAATGAACCCAAGAAGCAAGCTGGAGTGGTTATTCTAATATCAAATAAAGTAACTTCCCAACCAAAAGTTATCAAAAAAGATAAGGAAGGACACTTTTTACTCATTACAGAAGAAATCTGTAAGGAGGAACTCTCAATTATTAACATATATGATCCAAATACAAAAGCACACATATTCATAAAAAAAACCCTACTAAGCCTCAAAAAATACATTTTACCCCACACAATTTTGTGGGAGAATTTAATACCCCACTCTTACCAATGGACAGATCATGGAAACAGAAACCGAACAAGGACACTGTAAAACTAGTAGAGACTATGAACCAACTGGAAATAATAAATAGCTACAGAACATATCCTAAAACAAAAGAATACATCTTCTTTTCAGCACCTCACAGTTCCTTTTCCAAAATTTACCATATAATTGGAAACAGAACAAGCCTCAATTAATATAAGAATATTGAAATACTCCCATGCATCCTTTCAGATCACCATGGTCTAAGACTGGCCTTGAATAACAACAAAGACAACAAAAAGCCCATATACACACGGAAACTAAACAGTGCTCTATTAAACTAAAGCAGGGTCAAAGAAAAAATAAAGAAAGAAATTAAGGAATTTCTAGAGTACAATGAAAAAGAAAGCACAACATACTGAAACCAATGGGATGCAATGATAGGAGTACTGAGAGGAAAACTCATAGCTCTGAGTACCTCCAAAAAGGAACTAAAGAGAGCTTACACTAGCAATCTGACAGCACAGTTGAACACTCTAGAACAAAAGGAAGTAAATACACCAAGAGGAGAAGACAGCAAGAAATAATCAAACTTAGGGCAGAAATAGACCAAATAGAAACAAAAAGAAACAAAAAAGAATCAACAAAACCAAGAGCTGGTTCTTTGAGAAAATTGACAAGATTAATAAACGCTTAGCCAGACTAACTAGAGGTCAAAGAGAGAGTTTCCAAATTAACAAAATCAGAAAGAAAAGTGGAGAAATAACAATTCAAGAAATCATGAGATCCTACTAAAAAAGCCTATACTCAACAAAGCTGGAAAATCTGGAGGAAATTGATGAATTCCTAGACAGATACAAGATACTAAAATTAAACTAGGACAAGATAACCATCTAAATAATCCCATAACACCTAAAGAAATAAATGCAGTCATCAAAACCTCTCAACCAAAAAAAGCCAAAGTCCAGATTGGTTCAGTGCAGAATTTTATCAAACATTTATTGACAACATAATGCTAATACTCTCCAAACTATTCCACAAAATAGAATCAGATGGAACACTACCTAATTCATTTTTTGAGACTACAATAACCCTAGTTCCTAAACCACACAAAGACCCTACAAGGAAAGAGAACTTCAAATTAATCTCACTTATGAACAATGATGCCAAAATACTCAAAAAAATCCTTGCAAACCTAACCCAAGAACACATCAAAATGATCATTCACCATGATCAAGTAGGCTTCATCCCTGGGATGCAGAAATAGTTTAATATAAGGAAATCAATCAATGTAATCAACCATATAAACAAACTCAAAGAAAAAAAACCACATGGTCATCTCACTAGATGCTGAGAAAGCATTTGAAAAAATTCAACAACTCTTCATGTTAAACGTCTTGGAAAAAACAGGAATCCAAGGCCCATACATAAACATAAAAAAACAATAGACAGCAAACCAACAGCCAACATCAAACTTAACATTGGGAAAATTGAAGCAATCTCACTAAAATCAGGGACTCGACAAGGCTGACCACTCTCCCTACCTTTTCACCATATTGGAAGTCCTGGCTGGAGCAATTAGAAAGGAAAAGGAAATCATAGGGATACAAATTTGAAAGGAAGAAGTAAAAACATCACTATTTGCAGATGACATGTTAGAGTACTTAAGCGACCCCACAAATTACACCAGAGAACTTCTATAGCTGATAAACAATTTTAGGAAAGTGGCTGATTATAAAATTAACTCAAACAAAACAGTAGCCTTTCTATATTCAAAGGACAAACATGTAGAGAAAGAAATTAGGGAAAAGATACCCTTCACAATAGTCACAAAAACTATGCAATACCTTGGTGTGACTCTAACTAAGCAAGTGAAGGACCTGTATGACAAGAACTTCAAACCTCAAAGAAGGAAATCGAGGAAGATCTCAGAAAATGGAAAGATCTCCCATGCTCATAGATTAGAAGGATCAACATTTTAAAAATGGCCATCCTTCCAAAAGCAATCTACAGATTCAATGCAATCCCCATCGAAATTCCAACCCACTTCTTCATTGAGTTGGAAAGATGAATGTGCAATTTCATCTGGAATAACAAAAGACCTAGAATAGTGAAATCCACAAACTTTTAAAAGACTAAGAATAGTCTTATTCATTTATATTATCTCCAATACCTATGACAATTCCTAGCCTATATTTATAAGGCAGGTAAACAGGAGATATCAAATGAAACAGTTGGATCGATGGATGGATATATTGATGGATGGATAGATGGATGGATGGATGGATGGATGGATGGATGATTTAGGTAGATGAATGCATTAACAGATGTGTAGATGAAGATAGGCAGGATGTTACTTCAACAGTAACAGAAAGCCTATGCAATCATGGAAACTAAATATCTCTCTACTCAATAATCATTGGGAAGCGAATGAAATAAAGAAAGAAATTAAAGATTGTCTAGAATTCAATGAAAATGAGGGCATAACATACCCAAACTTATGAGACACTATGAAAGAAGTTCGAAGAGAAAAGTTTATAGCACTAAGTGCCTTCATTTAAAAAATAAAAAGTTTTTATACTAACAAATTAAAAGTATAATTTAACACTTTAGGAGGAAAAAAGCATATGTACCTAAAAGAAATAGAAGACAAGGAAAAAAATCAGGCTCAGGACTGAAATCTTTCTTCAAAGGCTTGTACTCCACAAACATTAAGAATCTAAATGAAATGCATGATATTCTAGATAGAAACCAATGATCAATACTATATCAAAATCAGATAAACTACCTAAGTAGTCCTATAACCTTTAAAGATATAAAAGCAAAGGTTAAAAGTCTCCCAAACCACCCCCCCCAAAATGGCAGATGGGTTTAGAAAAGAATTCAACCAAGAATTCAAAAAAGAGCTAAACTCAATACTTCTCAAACTATTCCACAAAATAGAAACACAAGACACACTGCCAAACTCATCTTAAGAGGCCACAGTCACCCTGATGCCAAACCACACCAATACTCAACAAAGAAAATTTCAGAACAATTTCCCTTTTAAACATTGATGCAAAATGCAAATCAAAACAACCCTGAGATTCCACCTCACACCCGTCAGAATGGCTAAGATAAAAAACAATGGAGGAACACCCCTTCATTGTTGGTGGGATTGCAAACTGGTACAACCACTCTGGAAATCAGTCTGGTGGTTCCTCAGAAAATCAAACATATCCGAGCAGCCAGCTATACCAATGTACTGGCTTGTTTTGTGTCAACTTGACACAAGCTGGAGTTATCACAGAGAGAGAAGCCTCAGTTGAGAAAATACCTTCATGAGATACAGATGTAAGGCATTTTCTCAACAAGTGATCAAGGAAGGAGAACCCAGCCCTTTGTTTGGGGATGGTGCCATTCCTGGGCTGGTAATATTGAGTTCTATAAAAAAGCAAGCTGAGCAAGACAGTAAGCAACATTCTTCCATGGCCTCTGCATCAGCTTCTGCTTCCTGATCTGCTTGAGTTCCAGTCCATACTTCCTTTGGTGATAAACAGCAATGTGGAAGTGTAAGTCGAATCAACTCCTTTCCTCCCAAACTTGCTTCTTGGTCATGAAGTTTGTGCAGGAATACAAACCCTGACTAAAGACAACCACTCCTGGGCATATAGAAAAAAGTTGCTCCAACATATAACAAGGACACGTGCTCTAACATATACATAGTAGCCTTATTTATAATAGCTAAAAGCTGGAAAGAACCCAGATGTCCTTCAACAGGGGAATGGAAACAGAAATCGTGGTACATTTACACAATGGACTAAAATTCGGCTTTTAGAAACAATGACATCATGAAATTCCTAGGCAAATGGATAGAACTAGAAGTTATCATCCTGAGTGAGGTAACCCACTCACACAGGTTACCTCACAAAATAACACACATGGTATGCACTCACTGATAAGTGGATACTAGCCCAAAAAGCTCTGAATACCTAAGAAACAATCCACAGACATTATGAAGCTCAAAAAGAAGAAAGGCCAGAATGTGGGTGCCTCCGTTCTTCTTAAAAGAAAGGAAAAAAAACACTCATGGGAGGAAATACAGGGACAAATAGAGAAGCAGGGACTGAAGAAAAGATCATTCAGAGACTGCCTCACCTTGGGATTCACCCCATATGAAGCCACCAAACCCAAGCACTGTTTCTGATGTCAAGAAGTGCTTACTGGCGGGAACCTCATATGGACGCCTCCTTTGAGGTTCTGCCACAGTCATACTGATACATGATGGTTGCATCTAAACATTGGACTGAACATGGGGTCCCCAATTCAGGAGCTAGAGAAAGTACTGAGGGAGTTGAAAGGATGTGCAATCCCATGTGAAGAACAACATTATTAACCAACCAAATACTCCAGAGCCCCCAGGGACTAAAACACTAAACAAGGAGTATACTTGGAAAGACCCATGGCTCCAGTTGCATATGTAGCAGAGGATAGCATTGTATGGCATCAATGGGAGAAGAGGCCTTTGATACAGAGAAGGTATATTTTTGCAGTATAGGGGAATGCCAAGGCACTGAGTTGGTAGAAGGTGGTTGGAAGAGGGAATAGCTTCATGGAACCAAGGGGAGGGGGAGATTGCAGTAGGAGGAAAGGGGATATCATTTGAAATGTAAATACAGAGAATATCTAACAAAAAATAAATCTATTTTTGAAAAGGTTAAAAAATACTCAATAATCCAAAAAAAAAAAAAAAAAAAAAAAAAAAAAAAAAAAAACACCAAGGACATCATGAACCATGACTAAGTAGGCTCTATCCCAGATATGTTCAATATATAAAAAATCATCAATATAATCCACCAATAATGAAACTGAAAGAAAAAATACACAATTTTCTCATAAGATTCTGAAAAAGCCTTTGACAAAATCCAACACCATTTCAGGTTAAAAATCTTGGAGAAATCTAGGATAAAAGGTCCATACAAGAACACAGTAAAGGTAATATTCAGCAATCCAACAACCAACATCAAATAAATGAAGAGAACTTAAAATAATTCCATGAAAATTTGACAATACAAGACTGTCCATTCTCCTTTAATCTCTTCAATACTTAAAGTTCTAGCTAGGACAATAAAACAACCAAAAGAGATTAAGGGGATACAAATTGAAAAGGAAAATGCCAAACTTTTGCTATGATATGATAGTATACATAAATGGACCCAAAACTTCTACCAGAGAACTGCTACAGAGGATAAACACCTTGAAAAAGTAGATGGACTAATCATCAGACTGAGCTCAGGACACAATTATCAGACTGAGCTCAGATGGGGTATCTGGCAGAATGAGTGGAGGAGCATAGAGAAATTACAACCCTATAGGAAGAAAAATTTTGGCTGGGCAGTCTGCTCCTAGGGACTAGACCACCAACCAAGAAGTGTACAGTTAGGGAACCATGGCTGTAGATACATACGTAGCAGAGGATGATCTTGTCTGACATCAGTGGAAGGAAAGGTCCTTGTTCTTGTGGAGGTTTGAAGCCCCAGTATAGAGGGATGCTGGAGTAGTGGGATGGAAGTGAGTGGGTAGGTCAGTGGGTGAGCACCCTTAAAGAGGCAAAGGGGAGAGAGCTGATGGGATGGAGCATATCATTTGAGATGTAAACTACAGAAATGATTAATTTTTAAAAAGTGGCTGGATAACTTAACAAAATCATTAGCCCTCAGTTATATAAACAAAAAACAGGCTAAGAATGAAGTTAGGGAGACAATACCTTTCATAATAGCCACAAATAATATAAAATATCTCGGTGTAACTCTACCCAAGCAAGTGAAAAACCTGTACAATAAAACTTCAAGCCTCTAAAGAAAATAACTGAGGAAGACATCAGAAGATGGAAAGATCTCCCATGCTTATAAATTGGTAGAATTAATGTAATGGAAATGGTCATTTAACCAAAAGCAATCTACAGGTTCAATATAATTCCTATCAAACTTCCAACACAATTATTTACAGAACTTGAAAGAACAGTTATCAACTTTATATGGAAAAACAAAAACCTAGAATAGCTAAAATAATCATATACAATAAAAGAACTTCTGAAGGTATCACTATCCCTGACTTCAAGCTGTACTACAAAGCAATAGTAATAAAATTGTATGGTCTTTGTATAGAAGCAGACAGGTTGATCAATAAGGATCAAACTGAAGATGCATAAATAAACCCACAAACCTAGAAACAAAATTTTTAACAAGGAAGTCAAAACTATACAATGGAAAAGAAATAGCATCTTCAACAAATGGTGCTAGTTTAACTCTTTAATGGAAAATCTGCATTAAATTGTGTATTGAATCATGACTTGGATAGATTTTCTTGAGCTAAAAATAGTCCACAAAATAAATAAAAATGTGTTCCAATATTCCTTATGTAGGCCCAAGTCCAATTAGTTATAAAATGTCCAGATTAGGAGAGAATAATTATCTTCATCAAACATAATATTACCTTCATATGATATGTGTGTGGGTATCATAAAATGGTTTGTCTTTCTTTGAATTATATTCTGATAGTTTTGTTGAGTGTGAATTAGCATTAAGAAGGACACAAAAGATCTGAACTCACCTTCACTACCAGGCAGTTTCAGATCATAGAAGAAAAGGCAAGGGTGTTATTGCCATTGTTGCTCACAATAGCAGCTATTAGATTTTGTTTTACCATGCCATAACTATACTATACACTGCTCAAGTGGACACATAATTAGCTTTTCTGTGAAAATTTAAGAAATGCTACCTTTCACTTCTATAAATACAAAATCATAAAGTTTAAAAACCTTCAAGTCATCATTATACAAGATTAAGTATTAAAACTTGGGGAAAAACCCAGCTTTCCACATCTGTGACAAAATGCTAAGTCAACTTGAAGGATGAAAGATGTATTTGGGTTCACTGTGGGAGGTGTAAACCTAGCATAGCTTGGCTCTGGTACCGTTAAACCTGTGATAAGGCAGAACCATCATGACAGAAGGACAAAGCAGTAAGAGCAGATCACCTCATGGCAGCCAGAATGCAGAAAGACATATAGTATATAAGGAGTTCAGAAACAAATACTAGTAAAAAACAATCCTCCAATAATCTACTTCCACCAACTAAGTTTTATCTCCTAATAGCTCATTAAATTTTTCTCCCTCTACCTCCCTCCCTTTTCCACCCCCCTCTCTACCTACCTTTATCTGTGTATGTGTGTGTGTGTGTGTGTGTGTGTGTGTGTGTGTGTGTGTAGGTGTGTTTCACATACTGTGTATGTGATAATTTCTAAAAATAATTCTTAGTAGAATTTTATTTTGTTTTCTTTTTTCCTCCTATACTACAGATTTTCTCCTACCACTGTATCACACCTAATTATTTCAGTCAAACTGTTTCAAATTGGTAAATTCCATAATAGGAACTCAGAATTCAAGGAATACAGATAAACTCAGCAACCATAAAGTAAAAAATGAAATATCTGTCATCCAACCAAAATTACCAAACATGCAAAGAACTAATATAATGTATACTTAAAAGAAAAATTGAAAATGGTGAACTAGAATTGATACAATAATATTAACATGCAATATGGTGGTGCACACCTTTTTTTTAAGGTTTTCATATAAATTGTTTTTATTTTTTATTTTTAACAACTTTATTATACAAAACAAAGATAAATGTACATATTTTAAGCATTTTTTACATAAAATTAAACAATACATTTTTGTAAGTACTTTTTTTAACATTTTAAAATAATTTTTACATAAAATTATATTAATATATTTTTTAGTCAGTACTGATTTTTTTAAAGGTTTGATAGTATGCATTGAAAACTTAATAGTTACAATGAGCATAAAGTACATGTAAAACAAAATATAACATAAAAATATTCAAAGTTTTCTTCTGTAAAGATTTTTTTGTTTTGTTTTGTTTTCTTTTCTTTATTCTTTAGACTTCATACAGTCTGAGTTGTTTCTGGGGCAGTGGGAGCCTCTGGGGTTAGCATCCCACTATCAGTGACTGCATATTATGTCTGTTCTTTTGTGACTGGGTTATCTCACTCAGAATGATATTCTCTAGATGCAGCCATTTTCTTAAGAATTTGGTCAAGTCATTGTTTCTGGTGGCTGAGTAGTATTCCATTTTGTAAATGTACCACAATTTCTGTATCATTTCATCTTCTGAAGGACATCTGGGTTCTTTCCAGCTTCTGGCTATTATAAATAGAGCTGCTATAAACATTGTGGTGCAAATATCTTTGTTGTGTACTAAGGTGTCTCTGGGGTATATTCCCAGAAGTGGAATAGCTGGGTCTTCAGGTAGTATTATGTTTAATTTTCAGAGGTATCGACAGACTGATTTCCAGAATGGTTGTATTAGTTTCAACCCAACCAACAGTAGAGAAGTGTTCCTCTTACTCGACAACCTCCACAGCATCTGTTGTCATCTGAGTTTTGGATCTTGGCCAATCTGACTGGTGTGAGGTGGAATCTCAGGGTTGTTTTGATTTGCATTTTCCTGATGGCTAAGGAAGTCAAGCACTTCCTCAGACATTTCTCAGGCATTCAATATTCCTCAACTGAGAACGTTTTGTTTAGCTCTGTACCCCATTTTTATTAGGGTTATTTGATTCTCTGGTGTCTAGCTTTTTGAGTTCTTTGTATACCTTAGAAATTAGGCCTCTATCAGATGTGGAGATGGTAAAGATCTTTTCCCATTTTGTTGGCTGCTGTTTTGTTTTCTTGACAATGTCCTTAGCCTTACAGAAACTTTGCAATCTCATTAAGTCCCATTTGTTAATCTTTGACCTTAGAGCTTGAGCCATTGGTGTTTTGTTCAGAAAATTTTCTCCTGTGTCTATGTGTTCTAAAGTTTTCCTTATTTATTTATCTAATAGTTTCAGTGTATCTGGTTTAATGTCGAGATCTTTGATCCACTTACACTTGAGCTTTGTACAAGGAGATAAGAAAGGGTCTATTTTCATTCTTTTGGATGCTGAGTGCCAGTTGGACCAGCACCATTTGTTTAATAGGCTGTCCTTTTTCCATTGAATGTTTACGGTTAATTTGTCAAAAATCAGGTGACCATATATATGAGGGCTCATTTCTGGATCTTCTATTCTATTCCATTGATCCACACGCCTATTTCTGTACCAGTACCATGCAGTATTCAGCACAGTGTTCTTGTAATATAGCTTGAGATCAGGGATAGTGATTCCCACAGATGTTTTCTTGTTGTTGAGGATGGATTTCGCTATTCTAGGTCTTTTGTTGTTCCATATGAAATTGCACATTGATCTTTCCAATGCCATGAAGAACTGGGTTGGAATTTTGATGGGGATTACGTTGAATATGTAGATTGCTTTTGGTAGGATGGCCATTTTTAAAATGCTGATCTTTCCAATCCTTAAGCAAGGGAGATCTTTCCATTTTCTGAGATCCTCCTCAATTTCTTTCTTTAGAGGTTTGAAGTTATTGTCTTACAGGTCTTTCACTTGCTTAGTTAGAGTCACACCAAGGTAATTCATAGTTTTTATGACAATTGTGAAAGGTACCATTTCCCTAATTTATTTCTCCACATGTTTTTCCTTTCAGTAGAAGAAGTCTACTGATTTGTTTGAGTTAATTTTGTATCCAGCCACTTTGCTGAACTTGTTTATCAGCTGTAGGAGTTCTCTCGTGGAATTTGTGGGGTCACTTAAGTACACTATCATGTCATCAGCAAAGAGTGATGTTTTTATATCTATCTTTCTGATTTGTATCCCCTGATCTCCTTTTGCTGTCTAAATGCTCCAGCCAGGACTTCCAGTACTATGTTGAATACGTAGGGGGAGAGTAGGTAGCCTTGTCGAGTCCCTGATTTTAGTGGGATTGCTTCAAGTTTCCCACCATTAAGTTTGATGTTGGCTGTTGGTTTGCTGTATATTGCTTTTATTATGTTTAAGTATGGACATTGGATTCCTGTTCTTTCCAGAACTTTTAACATGAAGGGGTGTTGAATTTTTTCAAATGCTTTTTCAGCATCTAGTGAGATGACCGTGTGATTTTGTTCTTTGATTTTGTTTATATGGTGGATTACATTGATGGATTTCCTCATATTAAACCATCCCTGAATCCCAGGGATAAAGCCTACTTGGTCATGATGAATGATCGTTTTGATGTGTTCTTGGATTCGGTTTGCAAGGATTTTGTTGAGTACTTTTGCATCAATGTTGATAAGTGAGATTGGTCTGAAGTTCTCTTTCCTTGTAGGGTCTTTGTGTGGTTTAGGTACGAGGGTTATTGTAGCCTCAAAAAAAATGAGTTAGGTAGTATTCCATCTGATTCTATCTTTTGGAATAGTTTGGAGAGTATTGGTGTTATATCCACAATAAATGTCTGATAAAATTCTGCACTGAACCCGTCTGGACCTGGGCTTTTTTTTGGTTGGGAGGCTTTTGATGACTTCTTCTATTTCTATTGGTGTTAGGGTAATTTAGATGGTTTACTTGGTCCTGGTTTAACTTTAGGATATTGTATCTGTCTGAGAATTCGTTCATTTTTTCCAGATTTTCCAAGTTTGTGGAGTATAAGTTTTTGTAGTAGGATCTGATGATTTCTTGAATTTCCTCAGTTTCAGTTGTTATGTCTCCACTTTCCTTTCTGATTTTGTTAATTTGTATACACACTCTTTGTCCTCCAGTTAGTCTGGCTAGTGGTTTATCAATCTTGTTCGTTTTCTCAAAGAATCAACTCTAGGTTTTGTTGATTTTTTTTAATGTTTTTTTTTTTTTTTTTTTTGTTTCTATTTGGTCTATTTCTGTCCTCATTTTGATTATTTCTTGCAGTCTACTCTTCTTGGGTATATCTGCTTGCTTTTTTTCTAGGGCTTTTAGCTGTGCTGTCAGGTTGCTGATATAAGCTCTCTCCAGTTTCTTTTTGGAAGCACTTAGGACTATGAGTTTTCCTCTCAGTTCTGCTTTCATTGCATCCCATAGGTTTGGGTATGTTGTGTTTTCGTTTCGTTGAATTCTAGAAAAAACTTAATTTCTTTCTTTATTTCTTCTTTGACCCTGCTATCATTTCACAGAGCGTTGTTTAGTTTCCATGTGTATGTGGGCTTTTTGTTGTCATTGTTATTGTTAAAGACCAGCCGTAGACCATGGTGATCTGAGAGGATGCATGGGAGTATTTCAATCTTCTTATATCGATTGAGCCTTGTTCTGTGTCCAATTATGTGTTCAATTTTTGAGAAAGTAACATGGGGCGCTGAGAAGAAGGTGTATTCCTTTACTTTAGGATGATATGTTCTCTATATATCTATTAATTCTAGTTGGTTCAAAGTCTCTGCTAGTTTAGCAGTGTCCTTGTTCAGTTTCTGTTTCCATGATCTGTCCATTGGAGAGAGTGGGGTATTGAAGTTTCCCTCTATTATTGTGTGAGGTGAAATGTATTTTTTGAGTTTCAGTAGGATTTCTTTTATGAATGTGGGTGCTTTTTTATTTGGAGCATATATGTTAATGATTGAGAGTTCCTCCTGACATATTTCCCTGGTAATGAGTAAAACGTGTCCTTCCTTAACTTTTTTGATAACTTTTGGTTGGAAATTTACTTTATTCGATATTAGAATAGCGACTCCAGCTTGCTTCTTGGGGCTGTTTGCTTGGAAGTTTTTTTCCCACCCTTTTACTCTGAGATAGTGTTTATCTTTGTCTCTGAGATGGGTTTCCTTTATGCAGCAAAAAGCTGGATTTTGTTTATATATCCAGTCTGATCGCCTATGTCTTTTTATTGGGGAGTTGAGTCCATTTATGTTAATAGATATCAAGGAATAGTTGCTTCTCTTTTCTTCCATTATTGCTTTTGTGGGTTGAGTTGTGTCTTTGTCTTTTTCTTCTTTTAGTTTTCTTGTTTATGAGTTTTCTTGTTATTACTAGGCTGTATTTCCCCTCATTGTATTGGGTTTTCCACCTATAATTCGTTGTAGTGCTGGGTTTTTGGTCAGATATTTTGTAAATTTTGATTTGTCTTGAAATATCTTCATCTCTCCATCTATGGTGATTGATAGTTTTGCTGGGTATAGCAGCTTGGGCTGGCACTTGTGCTCTCTTAGGGTTTGCATGATGTCTGTCCAGGCTCTTCTAGTTTTCATACTCTCTGTTGGGAAATCGGGTGTGATTCTGATTGGCCTGCCTTTATATGTTACCTGTACTTTTTCCCTTACTTCTTTTAGTTTTCTTTCTTTACTTTGCACATTTTGTGTTTTTACTATTATGTGTTGGGAGGTATTTCTTTTCTGGTCCAACCTATTTGGAGTTCTGAAGGCTTTTTTTATGCTTGTGGTCATCTCATTCTTGAGGGTAGGGAAGTTTTCTTCTATCATTTTGTTGAAGATATTTACTATTCCTCTTAGTTGATACTCTTCTTTCTCTTCTATTCCTATTATCCTTAGGTTCAGTCTTCTCATTGTGTCCTGGATTTCCTGGACATTTTGGGTTAGGAGTTTTTTGTTTTTTGCATCTTCTCTGGCTGTTTTGTCTATTTTTACAATGTTGCCTTCTGCCCCAGAGATTCTCTCTTCCATCTCTTGTAATCTATTGGAATTGTTTGCTTCTGTGACTCCTGATTTCTTTTTTAGGTGTTCTACTTCTAGGGTTATCTTTTAGTGTTTTCTTTAGTGTGTCAATTTCCATTTTAAATTCCCTCTTCCATTCCTTTGTCTCTTTGGTTCTGCTTTCCTCTAGTTTTTTGAGTTCTTTGAGTGTTTTTCTTGTTTCCTTTTTAAAATCTTCTGAATCTTTTTGCTTTTCCTCCCATTCTTGTTTAAGTATCTTTTTCAGCATCTTGAGGTATGATTTCAGGTCTGAGTCTTCTTTTTCTGGAGTTTTTGGCATTCCGATATTTGCTGCTATGGGAGAGCTGGGTTCTGGTATTGCCAGGTTGTCTTGGTTTCCTTGGCATATACTCTTTCGCTTTTTTCTTGCCATTTAGTTGTCAGTGATATATTCTCGCCTTTCCCTTGTATCTGGTCTGTGTCCCTGGATCTCCAGTGGTCCAGGTGGCAGATGGGCCAAGCCGTGTTCTATGCCTCATAGTCGCTGGGTGGGAACAGAAGTTCCAAGTTCTGTTCCTGGTCCCTGGATCAGGAAGGTTGGAGGGTGCGCTTTGCATGTGCACTCCACAGAGATTTCTCTGCTTCCTGGCTATCTAGATCTCCTACTCACCAGTTTTTCAACCTTTAGGAGCTGGCTGTCCGGGTGGCAGATGGGCCGGGCTCTGTTCTGCGCCCTAAAGTTGCTGCTGGGTGGAAACTGAAGTTCCAAAGTTCTGTTCCTAGTCCCTGGATCAGGCAGGTCGGAGGGTGTGCTTTGCGTGCACACGCCACAGAGATCTCTCTGCTCCCTGGCTGCCTAGATCTACTACTCACCAGTTTTTCAACCTTTAGGAGCTGGCGGTCCACATGGCAGATGGCCCGGGCTCTTGGTAGTGCACACCTTTAATTCAAGCACTCTGGAGGCAGAAGCAGGCAGGTCTATGTGATTTTTGAGGCCAATCTGCTTTACAAACTGAGTCCAGTACAGCCAGTGTTCTTTCACACAGGGGAACCCCTGTCTCAAAAACAGTTTTTTATTAGCATTCATATGCACTAAAATATTTACTATAACCATATTTTATATATTTCAACAAAGAATTAAATAATGTATACTTATTTAAAAATTCTCAATTGGAAAAAAAATCCCTTAACCTTGTAGAGCATATCTGATGAAAAACTCAATGCTTTGATCTTAAGTTCACGAATTCAAAATAAAAAAGTGTCCTATCTCATCACTATACTAGAGTTTCCAGTCAGTGCAATAAGACAAGAAAATAAAAGGAATTAAAGACATCTATAATGAAAAAGAAGTAAGACACTCTTTACTTATATACATTATCTGTGTATGCTCTCTGATGAAATCTATAAAAAGTAAACAAAAATAATAAAGAGTTTCAAAGAGTACAGGTACAAAATGAATACATAAAAGTCAAATTTTGGCTGGGATTTATTATAGACCACTGCTCTGTGCTTTTGTTGTCTACACTGTCCCCACTCAGGGAGTCCTACACATGATGCAGAATCACTCAGCTTCCCAGGCTGATGGAGCGACTGCCATCTTGAAAACTTCTGGTTGCATCGGCAATGGAAAGAGAAGAGATTTCTAGAAGGTCTTTCAGCTGGCCATAGATGAATTTGGAAATGACATAGAACAGATATGCCTTATCTGATTGATGACATAAGAAAGATAGACATTTCTCCAGAAAGCTCAACACTGAAATATCATATGACTCAAGAACTCTCCTGGAGGCTCACAGTAGTTGAAAGCATGTACCATAGTGAAAGCATAGAACCAGCTCAAATGGGCAGCAGCAGATGGCTAGGTCAACCGTGTATGCAATGGTTATTTGTTCTAACTTTAAAAAGTGATATATTGAACAACATGGATACATCATGAAAAGAACATGCTAAGTGAAAAAAAAATTAAAACCTAACAACAATTTTGAAAAAAGAACAGCTGAGAACTAGAAAAGGAAAATTTTATAAAACAAAAAGTACCACAGAAATTTCCAGGGGCTGGGAAAAGGAAGAATGAAGAGTTGTTGTTTGATAGAGACAGGCTTCAGTTTGAGACTGAGAAAAAGCTCTGGAACTTGATTAGTGATACTGGTTGTGCAACCCTGTAAAAGTTCAGACTGCTGATAAGTACATGTGAATAAAATGGGAAACTTTGTTATGTACATTAATTTTTTAAAAAGTCAAATTTCTTTCACTACACTAGTATCCATAAACCATAAGTTCAAATTAAAGAGCAAAGCCATGTATTGTGTTCCAAAATATCTAATAATTGTTGTTAAGTAATAAGGTTTTTGTTACAGTGACATATAACAGAACTTTTGCCTTCAGAAAAATTTCTAGAAAGCAAACAACAAAAACAAATAATAAACACATAATATAGACAACTCTATTAACTTCTGTCTTCTGCTTGTAACCTAGCCTTCTATTTGTGAAAAAGACCTAACAAGTAATAAAATAAACCCATAAATTGTACAAGCATCACCAAGATTCTTAACAATACCAGAATAAGTCTTTGTTTGATTCCTGCAGAAGGGGGTTAAGTGGTTTTAATCCATATTTGGAGTTCTTTCATCTAATGAACTAGTTCTGTCACATAGTTTACAGGGCCTGGGAACTTAGTTCCCTAAACAAGGTCTTTCATGGCTGAACCACCACTAATCCAACAAGACAGATTCAGAATTGTTTTTTGTCCTTTTCAAGAGTGTGACTCAAGAGCTGATTAATTAAAATCCAAGTATAATCAAGATTTTAAGTAAAATATTTCAAATTCTTTAGTAGAAAGAAGATAAATAAATTATTTTTCTTTTCTTTTTTAGTTTTTTTCTTTTATTGTATTTTTTTATTTACACTTTTATTTTATTTTAATTCCCCTTTCCTGGTTACCACTCCAGAAATTCCCTATTCCATCCCTTCTCCTCCTGCTTCTATGAGGGTGCTCACCCACTCACTCCCATCTTCCTTCCCTGATATTCTCCTTCACTGGGGCATTTAGCCTTCACAGGACCAAGGTCCTCTCCTCCCATAGATGTTTGACATGGCCATCCTCTGCTACATATGGGGCTGGAGCCATGGAGTCTCTGACAGCTCTGGGGGGTCTGGCTGGTTGATATTGTTGTTCTTCTTATGGGGTTGCAAACCCCTTCAGCTCCTCCAGTCTTTTCTCTAACTCCTCCATTGGGAACCACATTCTCAGTTCAGTGGTTGGCTGTGAGCATCTGCCTCTGTATTTGTCAAGCTCTGGCAAAGCCTCTCGGGAAACAGCTCTATCAGGCTCCTGTCAGCATGCACTTCTTGGAAAAAAGCAAAATTATTAAGCATTCATTTATAAACACTTTTTTCCTGCTTAGTTTATAAAAAGCAGTATTTTAGAGTCTACTAGCTACATTCAACATACATGTTTTGAATGCATGTGGTAATTCACTAAACATAACACTGCCTACATGACTGGATCTGCTGTAAGCCTAGATCTTGTGTTTACATTAATTTTATCTCTACTAGACAATAATATTGCCTAGGCTGGCCACTTACTGGGGAGAATCATTTAGCAAAGTAGAATCAGACCACCTATTTCAGCTGAGAACCAGATCAGCCAACAGATTATAACAAATTCTGGCTGTAAGGGCAAGTTCAGATATGTCAGCAGATCTTAACTGTTAAATGGCACTGGTATTTGATATTTAAGTATTGACAACAGAGAAGTGGTATATCTTTTACTCATTTTTCTAAAACTCAGGGCAATCTAAAGTGAAACTTCTATAGTTTTTACCTGTAAAGCACCTCAATTCAACCAGCTTGTTTTCTATGTAAACTGCCTTATCATAGTCTGACACTTGCATTTATCTTCAGATATAGATTTTTGTGAGTGGCTTGTTTGCAAATCAGAGACTGACTTAGCCATTTTTTTTCTGCTTAGCACCCCCTAGCATCATCCCTGCTTTCACAATAAAGCCATCACTAACCCTAACCCTAACCCTGTAGGCAAGATAAAACAGCAAGTTCAATTCTACTTGTATGAATGACCTCTTTAAGGAAGTACATATCTTCATATGTACTGGAAAGCCTTTTTTACTTTAATTCAGGAAATACTAGTTTGGTGAATACCAAAATGTCTTAAAATAAAAAGAAAGAAGCGAAATGACACTGTGGAAGAGTGAGTACAGCTGGTCTTTAATTTTTTACCAATGACAAAACAGGTGTACAGGATTATCTGTAAAACAAACCTCCTGACAGTGGATATTGTCAGGTATTGCTTGATATTTATATTAGCACTTTTGGCCAAAATACTAAATAAAAGGTGTCTTTGCAGAGCTGAGGTTATAGCTTAATGGTGCTTGTCTTGAATCCACAAGCCTTAGTTCAATCCCTGGTACTGGATGTGAGCTTTGCATATTTCCATGCTTACACCTGATTGACTGAGGAGGCATGGCTGAATGTTTTTTTGTTTTGTTTTTTTTTTGTTTGTTTGTTTTTTTGTTATTGTTTTCCAGGGTTTCATGTGTGTGTATCAAGGGAGTTATTTGTTTGAGGTACAAAGGATTAAAATTAGGGCCACATGCATGACAATCTACCACTAAGTTACATCCCCAGTCCCCAGTTTCATCTACTTTTTATTTTGAGTTGGGGGTAGGTGTCTCAATAGGATGGCTCACTTGAAATTAGGATCTTCTTATTTCAGCCTTTCAAGTACATGATACTATATGCACTTCTCTTAATGATCTCTTTTATTTATATATAAAATAAACCCAAGTCAAATTTATACCTACACTATCAGCACTGGAGTTAGAAACTAATTTTCACCTTGGCTTTACTTAAGCATGCTAACTTAACACACATGAATTCTTAAATTATAAACTTTTCAGAAATGACTTACAATGAGTTTTACTTTTGAAAATATATTCCTCAAGGTGTTAATTTTTAGAGTCTGTGCAGATAGTAATATAAAGGGTAAAAAATATTCAAAACAGCATACACACACACAAACACTACTACCACCACCAAAAAAAAAAAAAAAAAAAAAAAAAAACCAACAAAAAACAAAAAACAATAACTAGTTTCTGTTCTTAAATGCATGGCTTCTGTCCCAAGATACCAATGACAGCCCTGAAAAAAAAGTAATTTGAGGCATGAAGGAGCATCAGGAATACTATAATGTTTACTTTCTAGGAAGCATACAGTATATAGATATGAACCATAAATCTACCCAAGGAAAGACTCAGGAGAAAATGATATCCAATAAAAGTGAGATAAAAAGCCCTAGAGCATGACCTATCAACTGCTTATTCCCTTACACTGCCTTCATCCTAGAAGTGTTCTCTCTATCTTAATATCATTCTTTCCCATACACAACCAAGTCAGTTTGCTTCCATGTAGGGCCCTTAAGTAATCTTTTCTAAGTAGTCTGTTCTCATATAATAAACCCAAATCAAATTCATTCATTTACTCTCTCTCTCTCTCTCTCTCTCTCTCTCTCTCTCTCTCTATCTATCTATCTATCTATCTCTATCTCTCTCTCTCTCTTCCTCTCTATACTTGTGTGCTTTCCAAAAGAATTATACCAGAATCTAGTGGTCATCTCTTTAGTCTTTTATTTTCCGAGAACAGTTACTAATTAGAAATCATTATCAGGGATTCTCTAAAATAGCTCTTTAATATGACCATATATACCCATACCTAGTGTATTTTTCTATGAATGCCATCATCTTTTGATCTTTCTTTGCTTGATCTGTTTCTCTCTTTGATTTGCCTATTATAAATACCAATTACTATATATTGACCATACATGATCTTTAAAAATTCAAGGTGGAAGTCAGGGCTGGCCCACCACCATCAGGACTTGTGGCCTGCCCAAAGATTGCTGAACAACCAGAGGAGCCACAGGAGCTCTCTCACTCTTGAGCCCACAGGTGAGCCCACACTTCCTCTCCACTGACTACCCATGGAGAGGCTGCCAGGAACTCTCTGGGTGCAAGTAGCTTGGTGCTGCCTGGGAACAGATGGTTTCAGCCCAAAGCCAGAACTGGCCCATTGCTTTTGAAAATCACAGCCTACCTACTGAGAGCTGAAAACATATAAGTAATCTACCTCTTAAGCCCATGGACCCACAGACCCACAAGAGGGACAAGATCCAGACAGAGACAACAAGATCACTTAGCATCATAGACAACAAGATGGTAAGAGACAAGCCCAAGAACCTAAGAAACAGAAACCAAGACAACCTGGCAACATCAAAACCCAGTTCTCCCACCACCGTAAATAATGGATATCCAAACACACCAAAAAAACCACAAGATTTAGATTTAAAATCATACTTCATGATGCTGATGGAGGTCTTGGAGAAGCACATAAATAACATTAAAAGAACTACAGGAGAACCAGGAGAACACACATAAATAAATAGAAACCCTTAAAGAGAAAACACAAAAAATCACTTAAAGAGCTACATGAAAACACAACCAAACAAGTGAAGGAATTGAAAACAAAAATAGAAACAATAAAACAATCACTAAAAGAGAAAACCCTAAAGACAGAAAACCTGGGAAAGAGATCAGGAGTCATAGATGCAACATCAACAGCAGAATACAAGAGATAAAAGAGGGAATCTCAGGGACAGAACATTCCATAGAGAATATTGACACAACAGTCAGAGAAAATGAAAAACTCAAAAAGCTCCTGTCCCAAAATATCCAGGAAATCTAGGACACAATGAGAAGACCAAACCAAAGGATAATAGGTGTAGAAGAGGGTGAACACTCCCAACTAAAAGAATCACTAAATATCTTCAACAAATAATAGAAGATAAAGTTCCCCAACCTAAAGAAAGAGTTGACTATGAACATACAAGAAGCCTACAGGACTCCAAATAGATTGGACCAGAAAAGAAAATTTTCCTGACAAATAATAGTCAAAACACCAAACATTCAAAACAAAGAAAAAATACTAAAAACAGTAAGGGAAAAAGGACAAGTAACATATAAAAATAACCTATCAGAATTATACCAGACTTCTCAACAGAGACGATTCAAGCTAGAAGATCATAGACAGACATCATCATACAGACCCTAAGAGAAGACAAATGCCAGCTCATGTTACTATAACCAGCAAAACTCTCAATTACCATAGATGGAGAAAAGAAAATATTCCAGGACAAAACTAAATTTACACAATATCTGTCCACAAATCCAGCACTACAAAAATAATATATGGAAAACTCCAGCATAGGAAGGAAACTACACCATAGGAAAAGCAAGAAAATATACTTCTGGCAAAAAACCCAAAATAAAAGAACCACACAAACATAATTATACCTGTAAAAACAAAAATAACAGTAAAGAACAATCACTGTTCTTTAATATTTCTTAGCATAAATGGATTCAATTTCCCAATAAAAAGATATAGACTATTAGACTGGATACATAAACAGGATTGAGCTTTTTGCTTTATACAGAAAACTCATCTCAGTGACAGAGACAGAAACTACCTCAGAGTAAAAGGCAGGGGAAAATACTCTAAGCAAATGGTCCCAAAGAAACAAGCTGGAGTAGCCATTCTAATATTGAATAAAATAAATATTCAACCAAAAGTTATCAAAAAAAGATAAGGAAGGACATGTTTTACTCATCAAAAGAAATATCTATGAAGATGAACTCTCAATCCTGGACATCTATACTACAAATAAAAGTTCAAAGCATATATTGCACCACACACAATAATAGTGGGAGACGTCAACATCCTGCTCTTGTCAATGGATGGATCATGGAAGCAGAAAATGAACAGAGATACTATCACTCTAACAGAAATTATGAACCAAATGGATTTAACAGGCATCCATAGAACATTTCATTCTAAAACAAAAGCATATACCTTCCTCTCAGCACCTCATGTTACCTTCTCCAGAATTGACCATATAGTTGGTCACAGAACAGGCCTCAAGGGATATAAGAAGATGAAAATAATTTCATGCATCCTGTCAGATTACCATGGACTAAGTCTTGTCTTCAACAACAGCAAAAGCAACAAAAGCCCACATACATATGAATCTGAACAATGTTCTACTCAATGATAACTTGGTCAAGGAAGAAATAAAGAAATTAAGGACTTTTTAGAATTTAATGAAAATGAAGACACAGCATACCAAACTTATGGAACACAATGAAAGCAGTACTGAGAGAAATATTCATAGCTCTAAGTGCCAAAAAAAAAAAAAAAAAAAAAAAAAAAATCTAGAGAGAGTATACAGTAGCAGCTTAACAGTGCACTTAAAAGCTCTAGAAAAAAAAAAGAAGCAGATAAATGCAAGAGGAGTAGACAGCAGAAAACACTCAAACTCAGAGCAGAAATCAAACAAGTAGAAACAAAAAGAACTATACAAAGAATCAACAAAACCAGGAGTTAGTTTTTTAAGAAAATCAACAAAATCGATACACCCTTAGCAAGACTAACTAGAGCGCACAGAGAGAGTATAAAAATTAACAAAATCAGAAACGAAAGATGAGAGATAACAAATGAAACTGAGACAATTCAAGAAATCATCAGATCTTACTACAAAAAGCCTATACTCAACAAAACTGGAAAATCTAGAAGAAGTGGACAAATTTTTATACAGATACAAGGTACCAAAGTTAAACCAGGATCAGATAAACCATCTAAAAAGTCCCATAACCCCTGAAGAAATAGAAGCAGTCATAAAATGTCTACAAACCAAAAGAAGCCTAGGACCTGATGGGTTCAATGCTGAATTCTATCAGACCTTCTATGAATACCTATGAACGATACTTTCCAAACTATTCCACAAAATAGAAACATAGGAGACCTTACCCAACTTATCCTTCCAAGCTACAATTACGCTCATACCTAAAACACACAAAGACCTTACAAAGAAAGAGAACTTCAGACCAATTTCCCTCTTAAACATCAATACAAAAGTATAAATAAAACTCTTGCAAACAGATTCCAAAAACACATAAAAATGCTCATCCATCATGATTAAGGAACCTGCATCACAGGGGTATAGGGATGTTCAATATATGGAAATCGATTATATAAACAAACTCAAAAGAAAAAAAAAAACAGGTGATGATCTCATTAGATTCTGAGAAGGCATTTGACAAAATTTAACACCCCTTCATGATAAAAGTCTTGGAATGATCAGGATTCAAGGCCCATATCTAATCACAGTAAAAACAATATACAGCAAACAAGTAGCCAATATCAAACTAAATGGAGAGAAAATTAAAACAATCCCACTAAAATCAGGGACTAGACAAGGCTGCCCACTCTCCTACCTATTCAATATAGTACTGGAAATCCTAGCCAGAGAAATTAGACAACAGTAGGAGATCAAAGAGATACAAATTGAAAATAAGAAATTAAAATATCACTATTTACAGATGATATGATAATATACTTAAGTGACCCCCAAATTTCCACCACAGAACTCTTAAATCTAATAAAAAAAAAAACTTCAGCAAAGTGACTGAATGTTAAATTAACTCAAACAAATCAGTAGCCTTCCTCTACTCAAAAGATAAACAGGCTGAGAAAGAAATTAGAAAACTGAGACCCTTCACAGTAGTCACAAAGAAATAAAATACCTTGGTGTGAACCTAACCAAGCAAGTGAAAGATCTGCATAATAAGAACTTCAAGTCTCTGAGGAAGAAAACTGAAGAAGATTTCAAAAGATGAAAATATCTCCAATGCTCAATGATTGGAAGGACCAACACAGTAAAAAGGACCATCTTGCCAAAAGCAATTTACACTTTCAGTGCAATCCATATCAAAATTCCAACTCAATTCTTCATAGAGTTAGAAAGAGCAATTTTCAAATTTCATTAAGAATAACAAAAACCCAGGATAGCTAAACCAGTTCTCAAGAATAAAAGAACTTCCAGGGGCATCACCATCCTGACCTCAACCTGTATTACTGATCATTCATGATTTTAAAAAAATCATGTAGATGAATAGAACAGAATTGAAGACCCAGAAATGAACCCACACATTAAAATCACTTGATTTTTGACAAAAGAGCTAAAAACTGTAGAGAGCAGGTGTGGCGGCAGTCCAAAGATGGTGTTTGGGACTCTGGCCTAGTCTTGTGACTAGCACCTGACTTCCTCTTGCCCCCGCCCACCCCCCCAGATTAGCCACTCCCACCGTGCGAGCTGCGCAGGTGCACCCATGACATGAGATCAGGCCAGATGATGCAGACCTATGAACTGCAGCCACGCAACATGGACTGAGGAGGTGGAGTTGAGAGAGCATAAAAGGGACTGCACTTGGGGATAGAGAGGGAGAAAGAGAAACAGAAAGAGAGACAGAGAGGAGACAGAAAGATTTTTCATTTGCATGCTGTAAGGTTCCTGAATAAACCACTTTGAGAAGAATGCGGTGTCGTCGCTCCTTATCTGCTGGTCGGAAACTGTATCGACAAAAAAAAAAAAAAAAAAAAAAAAAAACATTCAATGGATAACAAACAGCATCTTCAACAAATGGTACTGATTCAAGTGGCAGTCAACATGCAAAAGAATGCAAATCAATCCATTCTTATCTCCTTGTACAAAGCTCAAGTCCAAGGGAATCAAAGACCTCCACATAAAGCCAGGTACACTGAAACTAATAGTTGAGAAAGTGGAAAAGAACTTAGAACACATAGGCACAGGGGAAATTTTCCTAAAAAGAACACCAATGGCTTATGCTATATGATCAAGAATTGACAAATGGGACTTCATGAAATTGCAAAGTTTTTTTAAGACTAAGGACAGTTAAGAAGACAAAATGGCAGCCAACAGATTGGGAAAGGATCTTTACCAATACTACATCTGATAGAAGGCTAATATCCAATATTTACAAAGAACTCAAGAGGTTAACACCAGATAATCAAATAATTCTATTAAACAATGGGATACAGACCTATACAAAGAATTCTCAACTGAGGAATACTGAATGGCTGAGAAGCATCTAAAAAAGTGCTTGACATACCTAGTCATCAGGGAAGTGCAAATCAAAATATCCCTGAGATTCCACTTCACACCAGTCAGAATGGCTAACAGCAAAAACTCAGGTGACAGCATCTATAGTCAAGGATATGGAGAGAGAGGAACACTCCTCCATGGTTGGTGAAATTGCAAGCTAGTACAAACACTCTGAAAATCAGACAAGTGGTTCCTCAGAAAATTGGACATAGTACTACCTGAAGACCCAGCTATTCCACTGCATATATGCAAAAGACCAACATATAACAAGGATGCATGCTCCACTATGTTCACCGAAGCCTTATTTATAATAGCCAGAAGGTGGAAAAAAACTAGATGTCCTTAAATAGAGGAAAAGAT
Source organism: Micromys minutus (assembly GCF_963924665.1). NCBI lineage: Eukaryota > Metazoa > Chordata > Mammalia > Rodentia > Muridae > Micromys > Micromys minutus. The sequence continues at coordinate 89,839,938 of NC_137973.1, forward strand.
ACAAAAACTGTGGTACATTACACAGCTTTTAAAAACAATGACTTCACAAAATTTCTAGGAAAATGGGTGGAACTAGAAGCAATCAGTCTGAATGAGGTAACAGTCACAAAAAAAAAAAAAAAAAAAAAAAAAAAAAAAAAAAAAAAACACATCATATGTAATCACTGATAAGTGGATACTAGCCCAAAAAGCTCTAAGTAACCAAGAAACAATTCACAGACTTTATGAAGCTCAAAAAGAAGGAAGGACAGATGTGGATACTTCAGTTTTTAGAAGGGAGAATAAAGCACTCATGGGAGAAAATACAAGTACAAATAGAGGAGCAGGAATTGAAGAAAGATTATTCAGAGACTGCCTCACCATATACATATCCACCCCATATGCAGCCACCAAACCCAAGCACTATTGCTGATGCCAAGTAGTGCTTACTCGAAGGAACCAGATACAAATGCCTCCTCAGAGGCTCTGCCAGAGTCATACAGATACAGTTGGGGATGCTTGCAGCTAATCATTGGACTGAACATGGTCCTCATTGAAGGAGCTAGAGAAAGGACTGAAGGAGCTGAAAGAATCAACCCTTGGAAGAACAACATTATTAGTCAAACAAACCCTCCAGAAATCCCAGGGACTAAAACACCAACCAAGGAGCACACAATGGAGAGACCTGTGGCTCCAATTGCATAAGTAGAAGAGAATAGCATTGTATGGCATCAATGGAAGAGGCTTTTGTCCAGTTAAGGTATGTTTTCCAAGTGTAGGGGAATGCCAAAGCACTGAGGTGGAGTGGGTGGGTGGGAGAGGGAGCGCCTTTATGGAAACAAGTAGAGGGGGATGGGAGATGTTAGTGGGGGAATAGGGGATTACATTTGAAATGTAAATACAGAGAATATCTAATAAAATGTTTTAAAAAGCAAGGTAGAGCATGTAATTCTTCAGCAAAACCCTCTCTTGTGAAGAGCTATTGATTTCTTTACATCAAAGTTCTACAAAACTGCCCCTATCTCTAGAGAGGTGTCTTAGATTTCTATTGCTGGGATAAAACACCATAACCAAAAGCAACATGGGGTGAAAGTTAAATCTTACAGCTTTCAGGTCACACTCCATCACTGAAGTAAATCTGGGCAGCAACTCAAGTCAGTAATATGAAGTCAGGAAAAAGAGAGGGCATGAAGGGGTACTGCTTACCAGCTTGTTCTTGATGACTTGTTCACCCTGCTTTCTTATCACACCCAGAATTATCTACCTATTCGTGGGTGGCTACTCACAATGGGCTGTTCCCACCCACATCAATCACTAATTAATAAAATACCCTTCAAACTTGCCTACAAATGAGTTTATTAGAGGTATTCTATCTAATGTGGTCCCTTCTTTTCATTTAACCCTTGCTTATATTGTTTTTAAAAAAACTGTACAAGTTTTACATTTTTTTGTTCACTGTATAAAATTCACACCTAAATTTTATAAACACTCAAGCTTAGCCTACACTCTGTATTTCTTGCTCTTTGGCTGGCTTTAATATAGTCTTTCTAGTTCAGATTGCTCTATTTTTCTTCTAGGTCTTCCTAAGTTAATAGAGATATCCCTCCTAAGAACCAGGAATTATTTTACAGAAATTGGATCCTTAGTTGGAAATGGTAAAACCAACTTGGACTAAGTAAAGAAGCACACAAATAGTTGGAATATTAGGTAGCTAACATAATTTTTGGAATAGTTAAAAGATGAAAGCTTTAGGAATTAACTGTACAGTTATTACCTAAGTTCCTCTGCACAGTATCTTAAGTGGTCTCAGATCTATCATGAATGAGCAGAACCTCCAATGAGACCAGGCACTAGGTGCTACCACCAGCCTCTATTTCTGCCTATACTTAGGCCTGTGCCCCTGTTGCAAGCAAGTTGGGAAAGTTTCTTGTATTTTTCTAAGTACTTTGATTTATTGCTCTACTCGGCTTTGCTGTATAATGAAAAACAGTCATAATCATTTATTAAATTTAAATTTATTCCTCAGTTTTCCTGAAAATGCTATCATTGCTCTCTCTGTCTTGTCTATTTACCTAGGACTTCTTACAGTATATGTTTATCCTTAATAATAACCATAGCTTAATATGAGTGTGGACATGTAAATAAAATGACGTTATTTAGTCTTTGAGTGCAGAGCAAAAGCAATGGTAAGGACAATAATGAGAAGCAGGCAAGCACTGGTGATAAGCAAAAACAAGTAGTGTTTTCTCTTTAACAAAACCTGGCAACTAAAAACTCAAGAAGCTAGACACCATAGATTCAAACAGCTCTACTAAAAATGGGGTACAGAGCTAAACAAAAAGTTCTCAATTGAGAAATATTGAATGGCTGAGAAGCATCTAAGGAAGTGCTCAACATCATTAGCCATCAGGGAAATGCAAATCAAAACAATCCTGAGATTCCACTTCAGACCAGTCAGCTTGGCCAAGATCAAAAATTCAGATGACAGCAGATGCTGGTGACGATGTGGAGAAAGAGGAACACTTCTCCACTCTTGGTGGGGTTATAAACTGGTACAACCACTCTGGAAATCAGTCTGGTGATTCCTCAGAAAATTGGACATAGTACTACCTGAAGACTCAGTTATTCCACTCTTGGGCATATACCCCAGAGACACTCTAATATACAACAAAGACGCATGCACCACAGTGTTCATAGCAGCTCTATTTATAATAGCCAGAAGCTGGAAAAACCCAGATACCCTTCAGTAAATGTATGGATAAAAAAATTGTGGTACATTTACACAATGGAGTACTACTCAACTATCAGAAACAATGACTTTATGAAATTCTTAAGAAAATGGATGCATCTAGAGAATATCATCCTGAGTGAGATAACCTAGTCACCAAAGAACAGACATAATATGCAGTCACTGATAATTGGATACTAACCCCAGAAAGCTCTGAACATCTCAGAAACAACTCACAGACTATATGAAGTTCAAGAAAAGAAAATAAAAAGAAAAAACTGTTATGCTTAATCCTTACACACCAAGAAAATTTTGACTAATTCCAAGTGACATCCTGTTTTACATGTACTTTATGCTCATTGTAACTAGTAAGATCTTAATACACACTACCAAACCTTTAAAAACAAAGCCAAGCACTGACAAAAATGTATTCATATACTTTTATTCAAAATGCTTATAATTTGTACATTTATATTTGTTTTTTTTAATAAAGTTGTTCAATAAAAAAACAAAACAAACAAACAAAAAACTGGCAACTAATGTTCTCATCATTGTTGAAAGGACCTGGATATTGAACTGTACCAAAGAAGGATGGCAGGGTTAAAACATGCAATGACAGCACCTTATACACCTTTAATATTAACAATAGCTAAATGTTATTGAACAGTGCCTGGTCACCATGACAGTTACAACATAATGATAATGATAATGGTGCTTTCTCTACCCAGTTCTAGAACATGTATAATAAATATGTTTTTAATAATTGAGTAAATGAGTCACAGCAAGGATGACAGCAATGAAATGGTGAACAAAGGTTTACACCAAGAAAGTGTGATAACTGAGGTCAGCTCAGGACTCCCATGGCAAGCCCACAAGGCTCCTTTTTATTCAGCTCACTTTTCCCTCTCCGTGGGAAAGATCCAAGTCTGTGGAAAGCAGCCAAAATAATGTTGTGGAAACACCAAGTCCAAATAATTTACAAGCATCTAAATTGTTGAAAGCTACCTTTGTTACCCTCCATCAGCTGAGGAGTGGAGAGGATTCCCAGAGCCACAAGCTTCTCCAAGAAGGATTAGAGTGCATACAAAAAAGCCCTGGCTAAGAACTTGCTTCCTCATCCTACAGCTGGTACCAGAACTCTCTTTAATCTTCACTGGAAGAAAATGTCTATCCAGTAAGTATCTCTCAGAGAGATTCTATCATGATTTTGTGATGGGAAGTAGAGCTTTTCAAGATAATCTAGAAAGATAGTATTGGGTTGTGGCTTGCTTAAGATAGCTCTTAGGCATAGCTGGAGATTTTTTTTTTTTTTTTTTTTTTTTGGTAGTGAACAGAACATGCAGAGTTTACACTTAAATGATGGTGAGATCTGTGTGACTTGCAATGGTCCTGGAAGGCAGTTGAACACAAATATTAATTTCATATCTTCCCCAGTCGTTTCCTGCCTGTGTGGCTTTGGCAAATTTCATATGCTTTTAAGTCTAAATTACCTAACTTTTAAAGGGTTTTCCAAATCTAAAAATGATATCAAAATATGATTTAACCTATTGTGTCTGAAAGATTTCAATGTTGTAGTACAATATGAAATTTTTCTCATAAAGTGTCTAATAATAAGTGCTTAATAAAAATATAGTTAGAATTAGAAGATCTGAGTAGTTAGGACTGTGCTTTAAGAAGTTATAAAATGGAAGCAAAAGCAAGACACAAATAGGCACACACAAACAAATATAGAATCTGAATCTCTTGATCCTCCTTGTGAAAGTACTATAGCTCTTGAGGATTCATAGAAACATGAGATGATGGGAAGAACTAATTGCATAGTATAGTGAATAATAAATGATGGGGCACCTGACTCTGAATGCTGATTTCATTTTATGTGAATGAATGAGTCCATAAGTAGGTCAGCAGTGCCTCACCTGGGTGTCTATAGGTAGGTATTTCTTGAAAAGAATCTTGTTTCACAATTCAGAAATATAAGTGAACACAGGCAGATTAATTTTTATTTAAAGTAGCAATATTCTCTTTGACATAAAAGAGAGAGCCTAAGCAGCACCTCATAAAACTCTAAGTGGGCTGGGATGCAGGTGAACTGGAAGGAGTCCTTAGAACATCTTTCTCCAAAACAGAGGCACTGCCTCTGACCCCTCACAGTACTCTGAGAATCAACCTGTGCTTTTTTCTCATAACCTCCACATTTCAGAATTGAACACCCTGCTGGTGGCTACAAGAAACTATTTGAAACTGTGGAGGAACTGTCTTCACCACTAACAGCTCATGTCACAGGTTTGTCTCATCGATCTTAGTTTGCTTGCTGATTGAGTATTCTAAACTGGCATCTTGCTATATAGCCTAGGTTGATGTAAATTATGACATCTTTCTTGCTTTATCCTCTGAATACTGGGTTCAAGTCACCATAGTCTGGCTCTTCTGAAAGCTTTCTCTTCTGTCAATATTATTTTTCACAGGCTTCATATTCATTTAAATCTCTCAGTATTGGTTCTGTTTCTACAATACAGGGAAGGGAGTATGGTGCTCATTTGTTTGCATTCCCTTCTTCTAAATGTTTTTACTAAATAAAATAAAATAAACCTGTATAGAGTCTGGTATGACTGGTGAGTTTTGACCAGTCCAACTACAAATTGTCTTCTGACTTCCATATGCCTACTTTGGCACATGTCCATACATATACATAGAGTGAATGATTTTAAAAAATTGTAAGGATCTGAACCCAGAAGAACAATAAAGAATAAGATGGGGGAAAAATCAGATTTAAGATACCCAGGACTTTGAGAATTGCTTCTGATGTTACTTTTGAGCTTTGGGTTTTGATATTACATCTCATCTCCTGCCAGGAGATAATAGCATACACCCTTAACCCCAGTACTCTCGAGACATAGGCAGAGAAGTAGCTATGAGTTTTAGGCCAACCTGGTATATAAAGTGAGTATCATGACAGCCCAGGCCACACAGAGAAATCCTGTTTTGAGAAACAAACAAATAAACAAAACACGAAAAAATCATCTCCCCTCATTTACCTTCACACTTATTTCCTCAGTGTAAATACATGTTACTTAACTAAAATTCCTTGTGAATAAAATTACACCTTTTCCATCTTGAATATGACACTGACTTGTTCAATTCCTACAACATAGAAAAAGTCTTTTAAGTGTCTGTTTCACAAAAACCTTAAGAGAGCCTAGTGACAACTGTATGAGTGTTTTGTACTGAAGAATGCTGGTGTAATGCGTGTTAGATCAGACGCACTTGCAGAAAACAATGTTTTTACAGTCCTATTATTTCACTATCTGTGAATCCTATGAGTGGTTTTAAAACTTTTAGACCTCAATTCCCTCACTTTCTAAAGACTAACATTTATTTTGTGGGGATATTGTAAAGACTAAGATAATTTAGATAGAATGACTCATTCCATACCAGACACCAAGTAAGCAGTACACAGGAGCCACTGTTAATATTATCAACTCTTTCCAATGACCTCATGTGACTCATGCTTTGCTGGGTATAACAGGATGCTATGTGAAATGTCTGTGGCTGGGCAAATCTTTCCTCTGCTTTCTGCTCTCTAAAAGAGAAGGAGAGAAGTGAACACTCCTTAACTAGATGGTGGTGTTACAATCTAGGTTTAGTATCAAGCATTAGCTTTCAGTCAAAAAAAATACTAGTTTTCTAGTTTCTCTTAATGTCTCCTTGGTGGTTGAACTTAATATATAGGCAATAATCTATTTGTCTTAAAGATCTGGTAAGAATTGAACAAACATGTATTTTTCTAGGGTTAAGAGGACTGATCAAGTTTCATTGGGGAAAATAGAAGACACCAATGACAAACTTGGTGTCCTTCTATTTTTTGATGAGAAATAAAAGGCTCTTAGAGAAAACAGGAAAATAAAGTTGTTTACGATAATGATTACATTTAAAAAATTTTTTAAACGACTTTATTTTGCAAAACAAAGATAAATGTACAAAAAAATTATACATTTTTGTCAGTACTGTTTTTTCAAACATTAAAATAAATTTTACATAAAACCATGTGAATATGTTTTTTAGTCAGTACTTGATTTTTTCCAAGGGCTTGACAGTATGCATTGAAAACCTACTAGTTGCAATAAGCGTAAAGTACATGCAAAACAAAACGCAACATGGAAATAGTAAAAGTCTTCATGTTTTGTGAATATATGTATATTTTTTGTTTCCTTTATTTCTTGGACTTCATACAGTCTGTGAGTTGTTTCTGGGGGAGTGCAAGCCTCTGGGGTTAGCATCCCACTATCAGTGACTGCATATTATGTCTGTTCTTTTGTGACTGGGTTATCTCACTCAGGATGATCTCCTCTAGATGCAGCCATTTTCTTAAGAATTTGGTTAAGTCATTGTTTCTGGTGGCTGAGTAGTATTCCATTGTGTAAATGTACCACAATTTTTGTATCCATTCGTCTTCTGAAGGACATCTGGGTTCCTTCCAGCTTCTGGCTATTATAAATAGAGCCGCTATGAACATTGTGGTGCATATATCTTTGTTGTGTATTAAAGTGTCTCTGGGGTATATGCCCAGAAGTGGAATAGCTGGGTCTTCAGGTAGTACTATATCCAATTTTCTGAGGTATCGCCAGACAGATTTCCAGAGTCGTTGTATTACTTGCAACCCCACCAACAGTGGAGAAGTGTTCCTCTTTCTCCGCAGCCTCGCCAGCATCTGCTGTCATCTGAGTTTTGGATCTTGGCCAATCTGACTGGTGTGAGGTGGAATCTCAGGGTTGTTTTGATTTGCATGTCCCTGATGGGTAAGGATGTCAAGCACTTCCTCAGATGTTTCTCGGCCATTCAGTGTTCCTCAACTGAAAATGGTTTGTTTAGCTCTGTACCCCATTTTTTAATAGGGTTATTTGATTCTCTGGTGTCTAGCTTTTTGAGTTCCTTGTACACCTTGGATATTAGGCCTCTATCTGATGTGGTGTTGGTAAAGATCTTTTCCCATTCTGTTGGTTGCCGTTTTGTTTTCTTGACGATGTCCTTAGCCTTACAGAAACTTTGCAATCTCATTAAGTCCCATTTGTTAATCTTTGACCTTAGAGCTTGAGCCATTGGTGTTTTGTTCAGGAAATTTTCTCCTGTGTCTATGTGTTCTAAGGTTTTCTCTACTTTCTCATCTAATAGTTTCAGTGTGTCTGGTTTAATGTGGAGATCTTTAATGCACTTACACTTGAGCTTTGTACAAGGAGATAAGAACGGGTCTATTTTCATTCTTTTGCATGTTGAGTGCCAGTTGGACCAGCACCATTTGTTGAATAGGCTGTCCTTTTTCCATTGAATGTTTACTGCTCCTTTGTCAAAAATCAGGTGACCATATACATGAGGGCTCATTTCTGGATCTTCTATTCTATTCCATTGATCCACTTGCCTATTTCTGTACCAGTACCATGCAGTTTTCAGCACAATTGCCTTGTAATATAGCTTGAGGTCAGGGATAGTGATTCCCGCAAATGTTTTTTTGTTGTTGAGGATGGATTTCACTATTCTAGGTCTTTTGTTATTCCATATGAAATTGCACATTGATCTTTCCAATTCCATGAAGAACTGGGTTGGAATTTTGATGAGGATTGCATTGAATCTGTAGATTGCTTTTGGTAGGATGGCCATTTTTAAGATGTTGATCTTTCCAATCCATGAGCATGGGAGATCTTTCCATTTTCTGAGATCCTCCTCAATTTCTTTCTTTAGAGGTTTGAAGTTCTTGTCATACAGGTCCTTCAGTTGCTTAGTTAGAGTCACACCAAGGTATTTCATAGTTTTTGTAACGATTGTGAAGGGTACCTTTTCCCTAATTTCTTTCTCCACATGTTTGTCCTTTGAGTATAGGAAGGCTACTGATTTGTTTGAGTTAATTTTGTATCCGGCCACTTTGCTGAACTGGTTTATCAGCTGTAGAAGTACTCTGGTGGAATTTTTGGGGTCACTCAAGTACACTATCATGTCATCGGCAAAGAGTGATGTTTTTATCTCTTCCTTTCCGATTTGTACCCCTTGATCTCCTTTTGCTGTCTAATTGCTCCAGCCAGGTCTTCCAGTACTATGTTGAATAGGTAGGGAGAGAGTGGGCAGCCTTGTCGAGTCCCTGATTTTAGTGGGATTGCTTCAAGTTTCTCGCCATTAAATTTGATGTTCATTGTTGGTTTGCTGTATATCGCTTTGATTATGTTTAACTATGGGCCTTGGATTACTGTTCTTTCCAGGACTTTGAACATGAAGGGGTGTTGGATTTTGTCGAATGCTTTCTCAGCGTCTAGTGAGATGACTATGTGATTTTGGTCTTTAAGTTTGTTTATATGGTGGATTACATTGATGGATTTCCTTATGTTTAACCATCCCTGCATCCCAGGGATGAAGCCTACTTGGTCATGATGAATGATGGTTTTGATGTGTTCTTGGATTCGGTTTGCAAGGATTTTGTTGAGTATTTTTGCATCAATGTTCATAAGTGAGATTGGTCTGAAGTTCTCTATCCTTGTAGGGTCTTTGTGTGGCTTAGGTACGAGGGTTATTGTAGCCTAAAAAAATGAGTTGGGTAATATTCCATCTGACTCTATCTTTTGGAATAGTTTGGCGAATATTAGTGTTATATCCCCAATAAATGTCTGATAAAATTCTGCACTGAACCCGTCTGGACCTGGGCTTTTTTTGGTTGGGAGGCTTTTGATGACTTCTTCTATTTCTTTAGGTGTTATAGGGTTATTAAGGTGGTTTACTTGGTCCTGGTTAAACTTTGGGACCTTGTATCTGTCTAGGAATTCGTCCATTTCCTCTAGATTTTCCAATTTTGTGGAGTATAAGATTTTGTAGTAGGATCTGATGATTTCTTGAATTTCCTTAGTTTCAGTTGTTATGTCACCACTTTCCTTTCTGATTTTGTTAATTTGGATACTCTCTCTTTGCCCTTTAGTTAGTCTGGCTAGGGGTTTATCAATCTTGTTGATTTTCTCAAAGAACCAACTCTTTGTTTTGTTGATTTTTTCAATGGTTCTTTTTGTTTCTATTTGGTCTATTTCTGCCCTAATTTTGATTATTTCTTGCCATCTACTCTTTTTGGGTATATCTGCTTTTTTTTGTTCTAGGGCTTTTAGCTGTGCTGTCAGGTGGCTGATGTGAGCTCTCTCCAGTTTCTTTTTAGAAGCACTTAGGGCTATGAGTTTTCCTCTCAATACTGCTTTTATTGCATCCCATAAGTTTGGGTATGTTGTGTTATCGTTTTCGTTAAATTCTAGAAAGTCCTTAATTTCTTTCTTTATTTCTTCTTTGACCCTGCTATCCTTTAACAGAGCGTTGTTTAGTTTCCATGTGTATGTGGGCATTTTGTTGTCTTTGTTGTTGTTAAAGACCAGCCGTAGACCATGGTGATCTGAGAGGATGCATGGGAGTATTTCAATCTTCTTATATCGATGAAGGCTCCTTCTGTGTCCAATTATGTGGTCAATTTTCGAGAAGGTGCCATGGGGTTGTGAGAAGCAGTTGTATTCTTTTACTGTAAGATAGTATGTTCTGTATATATCTATTAATTCTAGTTGGTTCAAAGTCTCTGCTAGTTTTGCAGTGTCCTTGTTCAGTTTCTGTTTCCCTGATCTGTCCATTGGTGAGAGTGGGGTATTAAAGTCTCTCTCTATTATTGTGTGGGGTGAAATATATTTTTTGAGCTTTAGTAGAGTTTCTTTTATGAATGTGGGTGATTTTTTATTTGGAGCCTATATGTTAAGGATTGAGAGTTGGTCCTGACAGATTTCCCCGTAATGAGTAAAAAGTGTCCTTCTTTATCTTTTTTGATAACTTTTGGTTGGAAATTTACTTTATTCGATATTAGAATAGCCACTCCAGCTTGCTTCTTGGAGCTGTTTGCTTGGAAGTTTTTTTCCCACGCTTTTACTCTGAGATAGTGTCTGTCTCTGTCTCTGAGATGAGTTTCCTGTATGCAGCAAAAGGCTGGATTTTGTTTATGTATCAAGTCTGATAGTCTATGTCTCTTTATTGGGGAGTTGTAACCATTTATGTTAATAGATATCAAGGAATAATTGTTTCTGTTTCCTGCCATTTTTGCTTTTTTGGGTTTAGTTGTGTCTGTGTTTTTTTCTTCTTTTAGTTTTCTTGTTTAGGAGTTTTCTTGTTTTTACTAGGCTGTATTTTCCCTCCTTGTATTGGGTTTTCCACCTATAATTCGTTGTAGTGCTGGGTTTGTGGTCAGATATTGCGTGAATTTTGATTTGTCTTGAAATATCTTTGTCTCTCCATCGATGGTGATTGATAGTTTTGCTAGGTATAGCAGCTTGGGCTGGCACTTGTGCTCTCTTAAGGAGTGCATGATGTCTGTCCAGGCTCTTCTAGCTTTCATAGTCTCTGTTGAGAAATCGGGTGTGAGTCTGATTGGTCTGCCTTTATATGTTACCTGACCTTTTTCCCTTACTGCTTTTAGTATTCTTTCTTTACTTTGGGCACTTGATGTTTTTACTATTATGTGTCGGGAGGTATTTTTTTTCTGGTCCAACCTATTTGGAGTTCTGAAGGCTTCTTTTATGCTCGTGGTCATCTCATTCTTGAGGGTAGGGAAGTTTTCTTCTATGATTTTGTTGAAGATATTTACTGTGCCTCTTAGTTGATACTCTTCTCCCTCTTCTATTCCTATTATCCTTAGGTTCGGTCTTCTCATTGTGTCTTGAATTTCCTGGACATTTTGGGTTAGGAGCTTTTTGTTTTTTGCATCTTCTCTGGCTGTTTTGTCTATGTTTGCAATGTTGTCTTCTGCCCCCGAGATTCTCTCCTTGATCTCTTGTAATCTGTTGGAAATGCTTGCTTCTGTGACTCCTGATTTCTTTTTTTGGTGTTCTGACTCTAGGGTTATCTCTTTTAGTGCTTTCTTTATTGTGTCAATTTCTGTTTTAATTTCCCTCTTCCATTCCTTTATTTCTTTGATTCTGTTTTCCTCTCATTCTTTGAGTTCTTTGAGTGTTTTTCTTGTTTCTTCTTTAAAAGCTTCTGAATCTTTTTGCTTTTCCTCCCTTTCTTGTTTATGTAATTCTATCAGCGTCTTGAGGCATGATTTCAGGTCTGTGTCTTCTTTCTCTGGAGTGTTTGGAATTCCGATGTTTGCTAGTATCGGAGAGCTGGGTTCTGGTGTTGCTAGATTGTCTTGGTTTCCTTGGGATATACTCTTTCTCTTTCCTCTTGCCATTTTGTTGTCAGTGATATGTTCTTGCCTTTCCCTTGTATCTGGTCTGTGTCCCTGGTACACTTTCCGTGTGCACTCCACAGAGATCTCTCTACTCCCCGGCAGCCCAGGTTCCGGGTGGCAGCTGGGCCAGGCTCTGCTCTGCGTCCTGAAGTCGTCTCCGGGTGGGAACAGAAGTTCCTAAGATCTGTTCCAGGTCACAGTTGCTCAGCCTGTACGAGCCGCCTTTCCGGCTGGCGGTTGGGCCAGGCTCCGCTCTGTGTCCTGAAGTCGTCTCTGGGTGGGAAAAGAAGTTCCTAAGATCTGTTCCCAGTCACTGGATCGGGGAGGACAGGGCAGGTCAGGGCAGGGGGTGCCCTTTCCGTGTGCACTCCGCAGAGATCCCTCTGCTCCCCAGCAGCCTAGGTCTCCCACTCACCAGTTGCTCAGCCTGTACGAGCCGCCTTTCCTGCTGGCAGTTGGGCCAGGCTCCCATTTAAAAATTTTTAAAAATTGTGAGTGGAAAACTGACAAGCTAGTCAGATACTATGACTTTATGAAGAGAAATCAATGTTGTAAATATTTTCTAAAGATTTAATAGCAGAACAACATTTCAAATTAATCTTGATTATTCAATAGAACACTAAAAAAATGTAAAGAAGAAAACAGGAGGATATTTTGAATCTGAATCCTGACACTTACCCCTGTACCTTATCTGCCACAAAGATTGAATTTTATAAAGTGTGCTCATTCACGTAAAAAAAAAAAAAAAAAAAAAAAAAAAAACTCATCCAACATTTTTGTTGCTTCATTTTAAAGGTTCCTTCTAGATGGGTATAGTAGTGCACATCTTTAATTTCAGCATTCAAAACACAGAGGTAGGAGTATGAGGCTAGCTTGATCTGTTTGGGTATAGACCAACAAGAAACTGTCTCGAAAACTTTTTAAATCAACATACCTAGTTTTAGTATTTTAACCCATGCATCTAAAGTTTATCCCTGCACTTTATAATCCACCAAACTGCATAAGAAAATCTGATGCTCTATCTAGATATGACAAATAGACAGGCACCTAGGAAATCTAGTGAGGAATACCACCTGATATGTCACTTTGCTGCAGGCAGGATTCCCCTCTGGCTCACTGGCAGTCTCCTTCGATGTGGGCCAGGGCTCTTTGAAGTTGGATCTGAGCCTTTTTATCACCTGTTTGATGGACAAGCCCTTTTGCACAAGTTCGACTTTAAGGAGGGCCATGTTACATACTACAGGAGGTAAGTCAGCACTGTGTTCCATGACTGACCTCACCAGAGTAGAGTCTATTTCAGTTCTCCTGTTTGAACTTTTGACTTCATGAACCTAGAGAAGACCCCTAAACTCATTTCTTTCTTCTTTCTTCGTGGTCTAGCCAGGTCTGTATATTTGTCACCTGATAATGCTAAAATGAGATAATGGGGGTCAAGAGCTCAGAGCCAAACATGGCTATATTCAAATCCTGAATCCACCAGGCACCATTTTATCTTGACTGATGACATCTCATAGGGAATTATTGGCCTATAATATGTTGTCATCTGTAAAATAAAAGAAATGGTAGAATCTACTCTATAAATATTCCCATAACTAAAAGAGTACTTCCCCTCTTTCTCTATCTTCTCCTCTTCTTCCTTCTCTACCACCTCTCCTTCCTTCTCTCCCCCTCTCTCTCTGTCTCTCTCTCTGTCTCTCTCTCTGTCTCTCTCTCTGTCTCTCTCTGTCTCTCTCTATCTCTGTCTCTGTCTCTGTCTCTGTCTCTGTCTCTCTCTCTCTCTCTGTCTCTCTGTCTCTCTCTCTCTCTCTCTCTCTCTCTCTCTCTCTCTCTCTCTCTCTCACACACACACACACACACATGCGTGCATGTTTTAAAAAGTATAAGGAAAGGGAAAGTTTTCCACAAAGGAGGAAAAGACAAAGTATGTCACAGAAACACTATATAGAGAGGTAAAAAGGAGTGAGATGAGAGACACAGAGAGAAAGAGAGAGGGGGGAGAGACAAAGAGAAATTTTTTAATGAATTATTTGCTAAAGGGTTGGAGAAATGACTCAGCAGCAAAAGGATCTGGGATTCAGCTCTGAGCACCACTGCAGTTGTTGCTCACAACTGTCTGCAACTCTACACAAAAGAAATCTGCTGCATTTTCTGGCCTCTGTGGACAGCAGGCACACATATAGTACACAGACATAAGTGAAATCAGAATACACGCACACATATAATAATATTAGTAATAATGATTTTACTAATAGCAACAACAATAAAGAGTTATTGCTAAAGTCATCATTCAAAGAAGTCCCCATAACAATAAAGTAAATACCCTGATTCTTATTTAAAGATTCATGCTTGTTTGTGGCATGATCAACCAAGAATTTCAAGCATTTTGAAGGGACTTTAAAGAAAGAGTAAGGGGAAACTGGAAATACAATTTAAACTGTGACAAAAGAGAGGCAAGGACTACCAAGCATAAGTTTTTCTAGAAAAGCAATTTTGGATTTCAAACAAAGCTTTTATATAACTTCTAATGTATACTTTCATATGTATACTTTTTTTTAATAAAAGTACAAAATCAAAATTTACTTTGACTTCCATATGGTAAGTCTCACGAAACATTTTCCAGGTGGTCTAGGAAATGGCTCACAGATCAGCCTACAGAAGAAATAAAATGAAATAAAAACTAAATTTTAAAATTAAAGAGAAACACAAGGTCAAAGAGATGAAAGGAACATAATCCATCACACTGTCCAATAATGTGATGAGCTATGTGTGAAATAGCCATGTGTTTTAGTTTGTTTTCTATTTCTGTGATTAAAAACCATGGCCAAGAGCAACTTAAGTAAAAAACGTGTTCATTTCATCTTTACAATTCATCACCAAGGGAAGCCAAGGCAGGAAAGAATCAGGACATGGAATACAGACCATGAAGGAATATTGAATACTGCCTAATGGCTTATGCTTTCTCTTCTTCTTCCCCCCTTTCTTTTCTTCTTTTCTTCTTATTTCACCTCTTCCTTTATCTCCTCCTCTTACTCCTTCTCCACCTCCTCTCCTTCCTTCTCTCCCTCCCTCTCTCTCCCTCTTCCTCTCTCTCCTTTCTTTAAAATATGTTTTGGAAATATTATTTCATATGTATGTTTGCCTGCATGTATATCTGTGTACCACATTTATGCAGTACCTACAGAAACCAGAAGATGGTGGAAGATCTCCATTTTCTGTGAGTAGAATTACAGAAAGTTGGTTGTGAGCCAAAAATTGTGGATGCTAGGAATTAAGTCCAAGTCTCTGGAAGATCAGTCAGTGGCTGAGCCAGCATTCCAGCTTTCACACTGTTTTCTTATATTACCTGCCCAGTGGTGGTACCATCCACAGTGGATAGACTCTCCTGCATCAATCATTAATTTATTAAAATGCCCCATGGACTTGCCTACAAGAAATCTGATGGAGGCATAATGTCAATGAAAGTTTACTTTTCCCAAATAATTCTAGCTCGTATCAAAGTAAAAAAACTACCCACCATGATTTGAGACATTTACTTTTTCTAACTCTGGCCAATGTCAGAATCACATATATTAACTAATTAATTTTAGTGCCTCAGTTTCCCTATCAATCACTGTTAGGATTAGAAGACTCAGTTTAAGACCTTTCCTTTTTGGGTCATCTCCAATAAAGGGAGTTGATGATTCTCTCTATTTATAAGAGGAAGATCCATGAGTCCAATTTGATAAAAACCACACTGACTTCTAGCTTCATGTATCTTGAAGGGATAGCGATAGCCTACTTGTAACCTTTCCCATTTCTCTATGTTCTCTAGATTCATCCGCACTGATGCATATGTTCGAGCAATGACAGAGAAGAGGATTGTCATAACAGAATTTGGCACCTGTGCTTTCCCAGACCCCTGCAAAAATATATTTTCCAGGTTAACAAAATCAAACTGCATTTTATATCAGCCCTTCTTTGTTCATATAGTTTTAAGATTACTGAACTTGAAAATTAATTTGCTTTTGCAGGTTTTTTTCTTACTTTCGAGGAGTAGAGGTTACTGACAATGCCCTTGTAAATATCTACCCAGTGGGAGAAGATTACTATGCATGCACAGAGACCAACTTTATCACAAAGATTAACCCAGAGACCTTGGAGACAATAAAGCAGGTACAAGACTGTGCTTGGGGGACATCACTTGAGCACATAAAATCACAAATTTAGAATTAAAACATTAGTATATATTTGACAGAAAGAACAGATGAGGCAGATTAAATTTCAACTTTTTACTGGTCCCCAGCTATGAGATACTTAACATTGGTTGGAATTTATGTCTTAATCAATGACATTTGAAATACTTACATAGATGGGAGAAAACTATTAAAACAACTAATTTTTGTTAATTTGTAATACAAATATTTACTGAGATGTTACCATGTGTTAAAATTTCTATAAAATACAAGGGATATATCAATAAGCAACACACCACTCTCTCTGACCTTTAAGATATAATAGGCTAGATTGGATCTAGTATATAATACTCTTAAAAATGACAGCTATTAATATTGAAAACCTGCTATTAGTTGTTCTAAGCACGTTTATTACACCAATTTGTCCCTTTTAGTAGAAATTTATTTGAAATAAAGCTATATTTCAAATAAAATAATGTTGACCAAAATAATGAAAAATGATACTCATTGCAGTTTTCCTGAATATTACTTAAAATAGAAAGACAATCTCAACCAGTATGTGTTAACATAACTTTGCAAAGTATTGTGCTTGTCTTTAGTAAGCTTAACTTCTATCTAGATGGGGAAATCAAAGACACACACTATAGCAGGATTAAGAAAATGATAAATTTTTCTGTGATTTTTTTATTGAGCAACTTTATTTTAAAAAACAAAGATAAATGTACAACTTTTAAGCAATTTTGCATAAAAGTATATGAATATATTTTTTCCAGTGCTTGGTTTTTTTAAAGATTGATAGTGTGCATTAAAATCTTACTAGTTACAATGAGCATAAAGTACATGTAAAACTGGATGTAACCTGGAATTCCTCAAAGTTTTCTTTCTGTGTAAAGATTAAGCATAATGGTATTTTCTTTTCTTTTTTTTCTTTTTTTTTCTTTTCATGAACTTCATATAGTCTGTGAGTTGTTTCTCAGATGTTCAGAGCTTTGTGGGGTTAGTATCCAATTATCAGTGACTGCATATTATGTCTGTTCAATTGTGACTGCGTTATCTCACTCAGGATGATATTCTCTAGGTGCATCCATTTTCTTAAGAATTTCATAAAGTCATTGTTTCTGATAGATGAGTAGTATTCCATTGTGGAAATGTACCACAATTTATGTAACTATACATCTACTGAAAGACATCTTAGTTTTTCCAGTTTCTGGCTATTATAAATAGAGCTGCTATGAACATTGAGGTACATGTGTCTTAGCTGTATGTTGGAGCTGTTCTGGGGTATATGCCCAGAAGTGGAATAACTAGGTCTTCAGGTAGTACTAAGTCTAATTTTCTGAGGAATCACCAGACTGATTTCCAGAGTGGTTGTACCAGTTTACAACTCCACCAAGAGTGGAGAAGTGTTCCTCTTTCTCCACATCCTCACCAGCATCTGCTGTCATCAGAATTTCTGATCTTGGCCAATCTGACTGGTCTGAGGTGGAATCTCAGGGTTGTTTAGATTTGCATTTCCCTGGTGGCTAATGATGTTGAGCACTTCCTTAGATGCTTCTCAGCCATTCAATATTCCTCAATTGAGAACTTTTTGTTAAGCACTATACCCCATTTATTAATATGCTTGTTTGATTCTCTGGTGTCTAGCTTCTTGTGTTCTTTGTATACCTTGGATATTAGGCCTCTATGTGATGTGGAGTTGGTAAAGATCTTTTCCCACTCTGTTGGCTGCTGTTTTGTTTTCTTGACAATGTCCTTAGCCTTACAGAAATTTTGCAATTTCATTAAGTCCCATTTGTTAAACTTTGAACTTAGAGCACGAGCTTTTGATGTTCTGTTTAGGAAATTTTCCCCTGTGCCTATGTGTTCTAAGGTTTTTCCTAATTTCCCTTCTCATAATTTCAGTATACCTGGTTTAATGTGGAAATCTATGATCCACTTGCACTTGAGCTTTGCACAAGGAAATAAGAAAGGGACTATTTTCATTATTCTGCATGTTGAGTGCCAGATGGACCAACACCATTTGTTGAAGAGGCTGTCCTATTTCCAACTGAATATTTACAGCTCCTTTGTCAAAAATCAGGTGACCATATATGTGAGGGCTCATTTCTGGATTTTATATTCTATTCCATTGATCCACGTGCCTATCTTTGTACCAATAACATGCAGTTTTTGGCACAATTGCCTTGTAATATAGCTTGAGTAGTGATTCCCGCAGATGTTTTCTTGTTGTTAAGGATGGATTTCCCTATTCTAGGTCTTTTGTTATTCCAGATGAAATTGCAAATTGCTCTTTCCAACTCCCTGAAGAATTGAGATGGAGTTTTGATGGGGATTGCATTGAATCTGTAGATTGCTTTTGGTAGGATAGCCATTTTTTAAATGTTGATCCTTCCAATCCATGAGCATGGGAGATCTTTCCATTTTCTGAGATCTTCCTCAATTTCCTTCTTTAGAGGATTGAAGTTCTTGTCATACAGGTCATTCACTTGCTTAGTTAAAGTCACACCAAGGTATTTCAAATATTTTGTGATTGTTGTGAAGGGGATCTTTTCCCTAATCTTTTTCTCCACATGTTTGTTCTTTGAATAAAGAAAAGCTACTGATTTGTTTGAGTAAATTTTATATCCTTTCACTTTGCTGAACTTGTTTATCAGCTGTAGGAGTTCTCTGGTGGAATTTTTGGGGTCACTTAAGTACACTATCACGTCATCTGCAAATAGTGATATTTTTACTTCTTCCTTTCCAATTTTTCTCCCTTTGATTTTATTTTGCTGTCTAATTGTTCCGGCCAGGACTTACAGTACTATGTTGAATAGGTAGGGGGAAAGTGGGCAGACTTGTCAAGTTCCTGAGGGAATGCTTCAAGATTCCCACCTTTAACTTTGACATTGGCTGTTTGTTTGCTGTATATTGCTATTATTATGTTTAGGTATAAGCCTTGGATTCCTTTTAATTCCAAGATTTTATCATGAAGGGTTGTTGAATTTTGTCAAATGCTTTCTCAGCATCAAGTGAGATGACCATGTTTTTTTTTTTTTTTTCCTTTGAGTTTGTTTATATGGTGGATTACATTGATGGATTTCTGTATATTAAACCATACCTGCATCCCAGAGATGAAGCCTACTTGATCATGATGAATTATCATTTTGATGTGTTCTTGGATTCGGTTTGCAAGGATTTTGTTGAGTATTTTTGCATCAATGTTCATAAGTGAGATTGGTCTGAATTTCTCTTTTCTTGTAGGGACTTTGTGTGGCATAGGAATGAGGGTTATTGTAGCCTCAAAAAATGAGTTAAATAGTGTTCCA
Source organism: Micromys minutus (assembly GCF_963924665.1). Classification (NCBI taxonomy): domain Eukaryota; kingdom Metazoa; phylum Chordata; class Mammalia; order Rodentia; family Muridae; genus Micromys; species Micromys minutus. Next base: position 89,859,351 of record NC_137973.1, read on the forward strand.
TCTGATTCTATTGTGCGGAATAGTTTGGAGAGTATTGGTATTATGTTGTCAATAAATGTCTGATAAAATTCTGCACTGAAGCCATCTGGACCTGGGCTTTTTTTTGGTTGGGAGGCTTTTGATGTCTTCCACTTCTTTTGGCGTTATAGAATTATTTAGATGGTTTAGGTGATCCTGGTTTAACTTTAGTATCTATTACCTATCTAGGAATTCATCTATTTCCTCCGTATTTTCCAGCTTTGTTAAGTATAGGCTTTTATAGTAGGATCTGATGATTTTTTTAAATTTCCTCAGTTTCAGTTTTTATTTCTCCACTTTCCTTTCTGATTTTGTTAATTTGTATACTGTCTCCTTGCCCTCTAGTAAGACTGGCTAAGGGTTTATCAATCTTGTCAATTTTCTCAGAGTACCCAGTCTTGGTTTTGTTCATTATTTCAATGGTTCTATTTGGTCTATTTCTGCCCTAAGTTTGATTATTTCTTGTCGTCTATTCCTCTTGGGTGTATCTGCTTCCTTTTGTTCTAGAGCTTTCACCTGTGCTGTCAAGTTGCTGATGTATACTCTCTCCAGTTTCTTTTTGGAAGCGGTAAGGGCTATGAGTTTTCCTCTCAGTACTGCTTTTGTTGCATTCCAGATGTTTGGGTATGTGTGTTTTCATTTTCATTGAATTCTGGAAAATCCTTAATTTCTTTCTTTATTTCATCTTTGAACCTGCTATTGTTTAATAGAGCATTGTTTAGTTTCCATGTGGATATGGGCTTTTTGTTGTCTTTGTTGTTATTAAAGACCAGCCTTAGACCATGGTGATCTGAAAGAATACATGGGAGTATTTCAATCTTCTTATATCTATTGAGGCTTGTTTTGTGACCAATATGTGATCAATTTTCAAGAAGGTGCCATGAGGTGCTGAGAAGAAGGTGTATTCTTTTGTTTTAGGATGATACGTTCTGTAGTTATCTATTAATTACAGTTGGTTCATAACCTATGCTAGTTTCACTGTGTCCTTGTTCAGTTTCTGTTTCCATGATCTGTCCATTGGTGAGAGTGGGGTTCTGAGTTATCCCACTATTATTGTGTGTGGTGCAATATATTTTTTGAGCTTTAGTTGGGTTTCTTTTATGAATGTGGGTGCTTTTGTATTTGGAGCATATATGTAAAAGATTGAGAGTTCCTCCTGACAAATTTCCCCTGTGATGAGTCATTCCTTATGTTTTTTAATAACTTTTGGCTAAAGATCTACTTTATTTGATATTAGAATGGCCACACCAGCTTGCTTCTTGGGGCTATTTGCTTGGAAGTTTTTTTCACAACCTTTTACTCCAAGATAGTGTCTGTCTTTCTCTCTGAGATGAGTTTTCTGTATGCAGCAAAATGTTGGGTTTTGTTTATGTATACAGTCTGATAGCCTATATCTTTTTATTCGGGTATTGAGTTTATTTATGTTAACAGATATCAAGGAATAGTGGTTGCTATTTCCTGCTATTTTGCTTTTGGAGGTAGAATTGTGCCTGTGTGTCTTTCTTGTTTTGGTTTTATTTCTTAGGATTTTTTTTTTTTTTTTTAACTAGGATATAGTTCCCCTCAATGTATTGGTTTTTCCACCTATAATTCATTGTAGTGCTGGGTTTGTGGTCAGTTATTGTGTAAATTTAGTTTTGTTTTTGGAATATCTTAGTCTCTCCATCTATGGTTATTGAGAGTTTTGCTTGTTATAGCAGCTTGGGCTGACACTTGTGTTCTCTTAAGGTCTACATCATGTCTGTCCAGGATCTTCTAGCTTTCATAGTCTCTGTTGAGAAATTGGGTGTGGTTTTGATTGGTCTGCCTTTATATGTTATATGTCCTTTTCCCCTTACTGCTTTCAGTATTCTTTCTTTGCTTTGGGCACTTGGCGTTTTGACTATTATGTGTCGGGAGAAATTTCTTTTCTGGTCTAACCTATTTGGAGTTTGGTAGGCTTGTTTTATTCTCATGGTCATGTCATTCTTAAGGGTAGAGTAGTTTTCTTCTACAATTGTGTTGAAGATATTTACTGTGCCTCTTAGTTCTTATTCTTTGCTCTCTTCTATTTTTTTTTTTTTTTTAATCCTTAGGTTCTGTCTTCTCATTGTGTCCTGGATCTCCTGGATATTTTGGGTTAGGGACTTTTTGGTTTTTGCATCGTTTCTTACTGTTTTGTTTTGTTTTCAATGTTGTCTTCTGCCCCTGAGTTTCTCTCTTCCATCTCTTGAAGTCTGTTGGAAATGCTTTTATCTGTGACAAATGATTTCTTTTTTTAGGTTTTCTACCTCTAGGGTTGTCTCTTTTGGTGTTTTCTTTATTGTGTTCAATTCTGTTTTAAATTCCTTCTTCCATTCCTTCATCTTTTTGGTTCTATTTTCCTCTAGTTCTTTGAGTTCTTTGAGTGTTTTTTTTTTCTTTTTCTTTAAAAGCTTCTAATTCTTTTTGCTTTTCCTCCTGTTCTTGTTTCAGGATCTCTATCATTATTTTGAGGTTTGATTTCGGGTCTGAGTCTTCTTTTTCTGGAGCGCTTGGCATTCTGCTGTTTTCTGTGATGGGAGAGCTGGGTTCTGGTGTTGCCAGATTGTCTTGGTTTCCCTGGGGTATGTTCTTTTGCTTTCTTCTTGCCATCTTGTTGTCTGTGTTTTTGCATGGTCTTATTGTCAGTGATTAGTTCTCACCTCTCCCTTGTACCTGGCCTATGTCCCTAGATCTATGAGTGTTCCTGGTGGCAGATGGCCTGAGGGTCTATTCTGTATGCATGGCTGCTGACTAATAATAGACAGCCCAAAGCAGGGTTCCTGCTTCCCTGAACTAAGCAGTGGGTGGCAGGGGGCGCACTTTCTTCATGCTCAGCAAAGACCTCTCTGTTCCCTGGCTCTTGGCTACATGGAGCACTGTCTCATTAGGCCTGTGTCCCTGGATCTCCGCTGTTCCTGGTGGCAGATGGTGTAACAACCTGTTCTGCATACACCACGGTCTGCTGGCTGGAGACACAGAACTCCGAAGCAAGGTTCCTGTTCTTCTGAACCAGTAGGGAGTGTGGGGGCACTTTCTGCGTGCTCGGCAGAGATCTCTCTGTTCCCCAGCTACTCGGAACACCTTCTCACCAGGCCTGTGTCCCTGGATCTCCCATGATAAATATTTTTAAAAAAATGTAAACCTAAGTAAAGCAGATGCAAAAGTATGTCTCAAGGCAGTTTTTTAGTGTGGAGAAAGATGAAATCAGAATTTCAACTCTTGCATTCCATCTGAATACATGTAACTTCACTGAATTTGGTTAAAGGACATTCTAGATTGAGTGGGGGGTGTTGCATGATGTCAAAAGTCACAAAGATGGGAAAATAAGAGACATTTTTGCAGAAACTGAGAATAATCTTTTTAAGCTAAACATATAGCAGTTCTCTGTGGAAGCTTTAGACAGGAGATGGCTCCTTTATATAGGCTGTTTCATACTCTTTAAAAGGCTTGATGAATCTAACTTTGTCTACTAAATACTAGAAATGTGCTTGATCACTATTAAACTCAAAGAGGTCTCAGATAACTCAAGTATAGAACAATAACACTTTAAACTGAGAACTAATCATCTAGAAGTGTAGACAGTTTAAAGAGTAGGGTGAAACTGAAAGCTGGAATATTAAGCTAGAAATTAAAAAAAAAACTGGTTTTCTAATTAAAAACTGCTGAAAGTCATTTCTCAAAGAAATTATACAAGCAGTTATACTTTAAGGTGTTTACTTATGAATGGGAAGCAATAAGGGATAAATAGGGGACCAGACATGGAATTCAGGCTACATAGAAAATTAATGTCATGTTTATTTAAAATAGTTCAAATAAAGGAGTTTAGATATTCTGCCATTAGTATATTGACAACCTCAACCCACTATACCTAGTGTCCTACTCATACGTGTGCAATTAAAACTGAAAAGACCCTCAAGATTCATCTTTCATTCCACAGGTTGATCTTTGCAACTATGTTTCTGTCAATGGTGCCACTGCTCATCCACATATTGAAAGTGATGGAACAGTTTACAATATTGGCAATTGCTTTGGGAAAAATTTTACAGTTGCCTACAACATTATTAAGATCCCTCCATTGAAAGCAGGTGAGGTTGTAACCTTTTCTCCAGTAGGGGTAAAGATACCCCTATAATAGAAAAACAGGTTGCTGGAAATATCTAATCTAGATCATAGTGTCAAGATTACTATTTCTTTTCAATATCCAAATCTTTTATTGTCCTTTAATTGTACTTGTGATCAGGATCTTGTTTCTGGAGCTAGGAAACTGAGGTCTCACTCATCAGACTGCTGCATGGTTCCCTTCTCAGACACATAGATGCCATCTAACAACAACTTTCTGATATCCATATGTTTAACTGTTGTGGCTTGCTGAATCAGAATCACTGAATTTGAAACGAGTTCAATATCATTTCCTTCAAGGATTAATTCATTCTTCTGTGACTGGGAGACCAATCAAGTAACACTTGTTCTCATTTAAACCCTGTGGATGTATTTTTCACTCAAAAAAGTTTGGATTTCAACCAAAGACCCATTCTCCTGAATAACAATGTTGATAGGGAAGTGAGTATACACAGACCTCATCTTGTAACTGAAGCCCAGTGTAACACCCTTGATCATGTTCTGAACATGACTTCAGATGGTTCTGACAGTGGCCAGTTCCTTTCTGTTACACCACCATTTGTCAACATGGAGCCTTTTCCTTTTCTTTCCAAGAAGACTCAACTCTACATTGATGTGATTAAAGTCCCTCCACAGAGTTCCCCAGGGGCCCTTCACAATGACTGTGCACACCTTCAGAGTGATGTCGACATTTTCTGAGAATGGACTTCATCTTCACAGTAGATGGGGCAAAGAGAGCTAAATATTACTCTCAAATTAAATAAAAATTGCTCTCATTTATATACTACCAGGTGACTAATGTCCAGAGGCAGGACAGTAAACAATGATGGCTTCAAAATCCTGAAAGCAAGAAGCCAAGTTCTATTCTACAATGCTTCAAGATCTAATGAATATATGTATTTAAATGTTAATGTAATTCTATCAAATACAAATTTGATAAATTTAAATCTACTAAACATTTGTTGAGCCCTTATTTACATGCCAAGCAAAATTTTGAGTTTGTCTTTGTATGGAATGACTGAAAAAATTGGGAAGGCCATTGGCATTATTTAAGAAGTCATTCACATTATTTTCTCATGTGTGAACTTTAGTGTACCTAGTATTTATTGGGCAGAGCTGTTTATATTATTTATCCATATTATAGTACTAAGGACCTCTGCAATACCAGAGGCTACTTTGCCCACACTTAAGCACTGCTTTACTTCCTGAGACTTAAACCTGACCTCCACTTGCTATAAGACATGAATCCCTGTGCACTTTTTCAAATTTGCTGCTATTTTGATTTTTTCTATGTTAGTGTAGCTTCACAATAAAGAGAAGTCATCAGAATGCGGGCAGATCTGGAAAACAATACTGGCCTTTTATGTAAGAACTATTTGGTGCTCCTGGAATGTGGGCGAGGCCTCTTCTTGGAAGAGACTGAAACTGTCTTAACTGTAAACGACAGACTAAAGGGGAAAAAAGCCCACTGAAGAGAAGATATTCAGGCTTTGACCAATCAGAAAAAAGAGGGGTCCTAAGGGCCCCCAGAAGCCTATAAAACGTTCTACTCCAAACCAAAGATTGGACTCCAACCTCTGGAGTCTCTTCTATATACCTTTAGTAAAAGTAGTTTGCCAGTTAAAATTAAGTTTTAGGAGTTTGTTCTTTAATTCTGTCAGTATCTGTTGTGTCTTTTTTTCCATATCAGCCCATAACTTACTTCCATTTCATCAAGTGCCCTCAGATAGATCTGTACCTATTAATTTCTGTCCAGGATCCTCAGCTGCTGCTTTCTTGTCCTACATCTCAATTCTCTAGCTAACAGTGGCTCCCTGCTTCCCAACTGTCACTACATTTTCCTGAGTTAATCTTCTTTCTAAGACAATCAATTGTTTGTCCTTACCACAGGAGGAACTTGGTGGGACCCTTGGTAACCATCCCCCACTCAAGACTCCCTTAACAACCTAAAATCCTACTAGAATATCCCACTGACTAAGAAGATGAAAACCAGCTCTAAAAAAAATCCACATCTAAAAATGTATTTTTGTTTATCTAAACTGTTTTGAATGTTTTAAGTGAAATAGAAGGAGGATAAGGAGGAGGAGGAGGAGGAGGAGGAGGAGGAGGAGGAGGAGGAGGAGGAGGAGGAGGAAGAAGAAGAAGAAGAAGAAGAAGAAGAAGAAGAAGAAGAAGAAGAAGAAGAAGAAGAAGAAGAAGAAGAAGAAGAGTCTTGTTCTAAAGCCTTTAAAACCACTTTATTTCAGACATGGAGGATCCAATAAACAAGTCAGAAGTTGTTGTGCAGTTTCCCTGCAGTGATCCATTCAAGCCATCTTATGTACACAGGTAATTTGAAGGACAGCTTAAATTTAAAGATCTCCCTTGCCTACCTTTGATATCAATCCTAATCTAGAATTCTTTGTAGAAAACTAGTTTAAAGCCAACTAATTCCATGTAAGCATTGTAGATCTGAGTAACTAAATATAATTTGTGTAGAACACCCCCCGTAGCTGAGACTTAGCCCTCTCATTTACAAGCCTGTTTGTGTTTCTGAACAGTTTTGGTCTGACTCCCAACTATATCGTGTTTGTGGAGACTCCAGTCAAAATTAATCTTTTCAAGTTTCTTTCTTCGTGGAGTCTTTGGGGAGCTGACTACATGGACTGTTTTGAGTCCAATGAAAGCATGGGGGTATGTCTGATTCATTTGTTACATTGTGATTCTGGGGAAAAAAAAAGGTGTTTCATAATTTTTTCTCTTAAAATTTACCAAACATTTTCTTACTTTTCCAGGTTTGGCTTCATGTTGCTGATAAAAAAAAAAGAAAATACTTTAATAACAAATACAGGACCTCCCCTTTCAATCTCTTCCATCATATCAACACTTATGAAGACAATGGGTTTCTGATTGTGGATCTTTGTTGCTGGAAAGGGTAAAATAAGATGTTGTATAAATGTCCCATCTCTAATTTCTTCTGGAAATAAAGTGCCTTAATAAATATGCAAGTCCTTGTTATTTAACATGAATCACATCTTAAAAAAGAGAAGTGTTATAAAATAGCAAAAAAGTGTAATAATAATGACCAGAGAGTTTAGAACTTAAAAAATTTACTCAACCAAAAGTTTTGAATTTTTTAAAAATGTGCTAGTTTTATTTTGTACTATTTCCTAGTCCATAATTTTCACATATAATCAACACTTGTTTGATAAAAGAACTAAAACAATAAGTTGAACCCCCCCAAAAGGAAGAAAAGAAAATCAGAGAGAGACTGATCAAATCTACAGTTAATACCAAAAACCAACTTGATCTTAATCAGGCCTAAAAATGGCAAGTTCTTGAGCTCTATAATGTGCCTTGAACCCTCCTTCATTCTGAATAATAGAAACAGAAAGACTATTCTCAGGATAGTCATTAAAAATAAATTGCCTCCTAAGGACACAGAGTAGAGACAACTGCAACATGTCCATGAGGTAAGCCTCTTTATTTTCCCTCACTTGAGTAGGAGGAGAAAATAACTCTGACATTATTTCTGTCAATAACAGTATGGGTTGTATCCTAAGGAACAACCAGACATATGTGCTTTCCAAGTCATGAATCATCTCTAAATTTACATTTGATGTTGCATGCCTTAAATCTGAACATTTGGGAGAAAGAGGCTGGGAGATCTTAAGTTCAAGAATAGTCTGTGCTACATTAGACCCTTTTTTATTATTTGTAATTATGTTCATGTTTGACTTCTTGTTTTCACAGGTTTGAATTTGTTTATAATTACTTATATTTAGCGAATTTACGTGAGAATTGGGAAGAAGTAAAACGAAATGCTATGAAGGCTCCTCAGCCTGAAGTCAGGAGATACGTACTTCCTTTGACAATTGACAAGGTAACTTTCTTTACATGAGTTTTTCATCTCACCTGGAAACTGTATTGTTTATACATATAATCCTAAAATTCCAGATCTGGGAGGAGTTTTTAAATACCATAATTAAAACTCTTATTTTACAAATGAGGAAACTGAAGTTAGAAAAGGTGACTTTCATGACTTCCATGAGCCAAGATGATATGTAGATTTTCTTATTTCAAATCCTGTAGCCTTTTTATTCACAACATGCCTTTAAAAGCATAATAAATTTCTTATTAATTATTTCTTACTATTTACTTCCTTAATAACTACAGACACAGTGATTTCCAGCTGTAAAATTTCCAGTGATTGACAGCCATAAAAAATATTCTAAATAAATTTAAATTTTGAAGAAATAAAGGATCAGAAAGCAAGCTCTCAATCCATTGACAACAGAAACTTGTTTTTTTATAAATCTGAGAATGACATTAGACAACAGAAAGAGTTAATAATATTAGACAGTTGGTGGAGGTGTTTATAATATTTCTCTAAATATTTGGTAGCTGAAATAAATGCAATTGGTACACTGGCAAAAGAAATAGCATTCAAAATTATTGATATATTAATAAGAACCCTAAAAAGCATGAACTTCAAATTTGAGGCTTAAATACTATTTTGATAAAGTAAACATGAACACTATAGAGGAGGCATGATTGTTAAAGGAAACTAATAACCTGGAGAGTAGACAGTATTTGAAAAAAAAAAAAATGTTCTCTGGGCTCCATATATGTTTTGCTCTTTGATGTAAGTGTAATATCACTTTGGAAATCAACAGCTTGAAGGTAACTGTGAGACTCTCCAACTAGACAATGTGACTTAGACCAAAAGCCACTCTGACTCTGATGCTACCATTATACAAAGTGCAGGAGGAATCTATACTACAGTGGATTTCCACTTCCATTAAGAAAATATGCCTTTAAAAAGGACTTTCTGACTGAAAATAACAGCAGATTTAGAAACAGGAAACCTGGTTCATGAATATTTGGAAGTCTGGCTTTCAGAACCGCACACAACCGTATCTGCCTCTACACTTTTGTCTCTTCGGTGTTTCAGAATAACATTAGCAATATCCAGAAGTTTAGTGAAATAGAAATACCAGTCAAAGCCAAGAAAAACATATTTTTCTCATGTGAACACATAAACACATATTTTCTGTCTATATGCTTGGACAAAAGGTGTTAAAGTAGATACATTTAACTAAAGGCTTAAATTAGAGGCAGTTGAAAGCAAACATAGCTTAGAACTTGATCCTTTTGCCTGTAAGCATATCTGCAAGCTAATAAAGAATAATAGTTAAGTGAAATTGAACTCCAGATTTTAAAAAAACTTTTAAAACAAAGAGTTTTATTTAAAAATAAAAAGCAAATGGGTCTTAACATAGAAGAATAACAGAGTCCTTGGGATGCTTCAATGAAAGCAGAAGAGAGGTAGGAGTTTGTAAAAAGAGCTGAAAATATGGATTGGAGAGAGACTATAAAGGGCTTTCTTTACCAAACTCTGGATAACATATAATTGGTAGGAAATTATTGAGGGAGTTTAAGTGTGTATGGTATGTACATATGACATGGGTACCTCTAGAAATGGCATGGAGAACAGACTGGGTAATAGAGAATACAAACATAAATTCTCAGTTAGAATATAAAAGCTCTTCTGCAATTTTAGTGCTTTGTCAATCCTGTTTACTCCTATCAGTGCCTTTTATATTGCAATGTGGCCTATCAGTACAATTTTAAAAGTGATAATTTCTTCTTTATTCTGGATATCTCCAAATAAATGAGACAGAGACTATAAGATTTATTTAATCAAGCCTTTTGGCACAATTTTTGAGCAGTATTAATCTATGTTAATTCTCTAAACTAACTAGCTGCCTCCCAGACAAAATCCCAGAGGTACTTGCATTTTAGTATTGATATGGTTCTCCCTGCTTCAGATATGTTCCCCTGGTGTCTCCTGATCCACCTCTCATTGTAGATCCTTCCTTTCTCTCTCCCTGATCTTCCTTGCTATTCTTAAAGAACCAAGTCCTCTCAATTCATTTTGCCTTAACAAGCTACCACTACATATCTTTCTTTTGCTGAAAGGCTCTATAAGGCAGTTATTGACTCCTATAGTATCTTCTTGTGTCCTCAATGCTTTTACAGATTATTTTAAAGTAGCCTGAATAATATTTCTTCCTGCTTCTGAATCTCAAGGTTCAAGTTATCATCCACTACCTCCAATTTTCAGTGTAATAGTAAGTAACAAAACCTAAAACTGCACCCAATCAAATACTATCATCTGGAATAGTTTTAACAATTGTGGGACAATACCAGCCTTTAATTGTTCAGATCAGACAACAATGGTGCTGGGCTTGCTGATTCTCTCATTTTCAGACAGTATTTACGAGAAAACTCTCAACTCCATCTACCTTGTGTCACTGATTGTAGTATTACCAGCCCAACTAGAATCTTTTATTCTGGATTGGACTACTATGAAACAAAGTGGTTTTACTGAATCCAATCTTGCATTTTTACTCCCAGTCTCAAAACAAATACCCCAGTTTAGATTCAACAATTCAAAGGAATTTCTTTAAGAATAAATCACAGTGCTAAGTAGTTCTATCGTCTTGCCCACTCAAAATCCTTATATAATTTCCCCTCACTTATCCACAGTGAAAGCCCAAGTCCTTACCATAGCCCACGTGCCTTATACAATTTAAGCCCATTAGCTCTCCATGAAGTTCTGTAATTTACCACCAAACTGATCCTTGGTACTCCTGGAACATACTCAGCACCATTCTCCTAAATTAGGAGTTTATTCCTTCCTTGCTTGAGTTTCCTCATCTAAGAGTTTTGTATCAAATGCCACTTTTACAGAGACTTATGCTGACCCCATATTAAAATTTCAGCCCACAAATTCTTCAAGTTGAATCCCTCTACTCTTCTATTTTTATTTCTATATTCACAGTACACTTTAAGCTTTAAGTGTATTTGATAATCTCCAAATAAAACATATGCTTTTTAGCCCCTCAATAATAAGAAAGTATAAAATATTATCTGGAAGCATTTCCCACTACTTTCATGCAATCATCTAAGGTTTTGTGTGTGTGTGTGTGTGTGTGTGTGTGTGTGTGTGTGTGTACCATTACATGTATATAAAAGGAGATAAATGTATTTATATAAATTTGTATGTTTTTGCTTGAAAATATAACTATATGTCATTTTTATATATCCTAGCTAAATACATTTATTCCCAGGCTATTGACATCTGTTGCTCTTCAGAAACTATTTTTTTTAAATCTACATTTTCATAGGGTCCTTTCTCAAATCCTTAATTTTCTCAGAGAACAGCTTTGTCTCACTGATGAAGAAACTGAGTCACTAAGATCCTCTGTGACTTACCCATGAGTATGGGGTCCTAACTTAGCTGGTGGACAAGCAAACATGTTGTTAAGACTGGGGTGGAGTAACACCCTAGCTCTGTGACTTTGGCTTGGTGCTCCATCCAAGGCTAAATTTTCTCATTTGTAAAATGGGAGAAAGACAGGACTTACCTGCTGTGAGAACCAAATGAATATGCTCTATACCAAATGGATATACAGTGCCTGGCATTTTAATAAAAACTGCTGCTACTGTTCATTAACCTTGTCGTGTTGATGTATCAGTGTTCTGTATTTAGGTGGTGTATAAAAGGAGGTATCAGACAAAAACTATTTGGCTGTTTTTTTAGTCCTCATTGATGGTATGTGTTAGGTATGATTATGATAGCTATGTGTATGATGTCAATACCTTCATATTGCTTTTCCTTCAATTTCCCAGTCCTGTTTTCCTTTTGAATGAGTTTCGTAAACCGTTGTATGTGTAGAGTTGTAGTCATTTCTCATTCAAGAAATGAGTTGACATATTTTCCATTGATCTTATTCCCTTCTCTTCCCCTACAGGGAGTCATGTTGCCTTTTCTAGCATTCAGAGCCTTCAGAAACTCTGAAAGCTTAGAAGCAGGAAGTCATCTCCATACTTCCATGCTGTGGCTTGAAAACTACAATTTGGCTTTCTCTGGTTTAGATTCAAGTCTTACCAGGGCTTCAAAACTTCTGCTTTTCACTGTCAGAGGGATACTCCTCCAGCCATGCCTGCCTATTTATAAGTCTAAGTATGCTAAGCATGCTAAGTAGTTCTATTACTATTACTCCCATTGACAGTGCTTATTTCTTCCTCTGTTTTAAAGTCCTGTTCTCATTTTTATTTGAAGTTAAATTTCAACTTCAAGCTGTTCTCAGGCTTTGTCTTTTTCTGACTCCTTAAAACAGACAGAAACTTTTCTCCACCTACTTGGCATAGACATATTCTCTACATTATACCATTATAATGTTGCTGCTTATACCACAATATTACAAAATTTCTTAATTATAATTCTTTCATATTGTTTCTTAAATTCTTCCCCCATGACACACACATGCCACATGGGTCATTTCTATCCTTTTCATAGCAATCTCCCTAACACATAATATAACCCATAATCTACAGGAGGTGCTCAATAAGTGCTTATGAAGTAACCAAATGACCCAAATGTTTTCAGTCATGCCAATTGCATTTGTAATGCTGAGTTTGTAGACTACTGAAGAGTCCTTAAATATTCTTTTCCATCCTAGTATGCAGCATAATGCCTAGCACACAAATAAGTGACTAAGAAACTGACTTGCCTGGGTTGTAAACTGATACAACCACTCTGGAAATCAGTCTGGCGATTCCTCAAAAAATTGAAAATAGTACTACCTGAAGATCCATTTATTCCACTTCTGGGCATATACCCCAGAGACACCCCAGTATACAACAAAGACACATGCACCACAATGTTCATAGCAGCTCTATATATAATAGCCAGAAGCTGGAAAAACCCAGATGTCCTTCAGTAGATGAATGGATACAAAAATTGTGGTACATTTACACAATGGAGTACTACTCATCTATCAGAAACAATGACTTTATGAAATTCTTTTAAAAAATGGATGCATCTAGAGACTATTATCCTGAGTGAGATAACCCAGTCACAAAAAAACAGACATAATATGCAGTCACTGATAATGGGATACTAACCCCAGAAAGCTCTGAATACCCCAGAAACAAGTCACAGACTGTGTGAAGTTCAAGAAAAAACAAAAAAACGAAAAACAAAAAAAAGTAGGTCAGCATTTCACCCTGTGTACGCATTAGCTCAGCTACACTGCTTTATGCAATTGTGTTGCTTTGGCTGTGATCTGAGAATGGTGCCTTTATTTCATGTTTGTGGACCAAGATCTTACTTTCAAGTCAACAACTATGCTTTTCATATTGTTTTAGCTTTTAACAGTGTTTTTATATTTTAAAGGCCCTGTACTCTGATTAGCTTTTAATTTTCAGCAAACTCCCCTAATTTTGCACCTGTTTTTGTTCAAAGGGGCTTCTGATAAAGAACAGCTAAGAACACAGACATAGAGAAACAAATTATGCTTTGAAACTATTTGTCTGAACCTTCCAGATGTGGATTAAATAAATAAGGGAAAAAAATGAAAACAAAAACTGACTTGCCTGACCGAGTGGCTGCATGAAAAAATAGACTTTGAGGACAGGACAATGTCACATGCCACCTATTCTGAAGTCTAATACTATTATCAGGAATTTTAAGCTAATCAATATGGTTGTCACATTAGAGACAGCTATTTAACCCTGAACAATATATTTTCAGAGGTTACTTATAACCTACCATATGGTGTCTAAGAGAATTCCAAGGCTGATATAGTAGCCAGCCTCCCTGTCTTGTTGTTGTTCTTGTTGTTGTTTCTTGCATGGTGACCTCTGAAAAGAGGAGACAAAGTTAGAGAAATCTGCATTCACAGATACGTGAGTTTTTTTCCTTCTCATTGTGGTCTCTGTTATCTTCTTTCTTAGGCAGACACAGGCAGAAATTTAGTCACACTCCCCCATACAACTGCCACAGCCATTCTGCGCAGTGATGAGACCATATGGCTGGAACCTGAGGTTCTCTTTTCAGGTCCCCGTCAAGGTAAGATGATAGAAAAAAAGCTGAGAAGGGAATTGATGATCTATTTAAACATATTGAATTTTCCTGTACCTGTGTTGTTTTGAAGCCTTTGAATTTCCACAAATCAATTACCAGAAATGTGGGGGAAAACCTTACACTTATGCATATGGACTTGGATTGAATCACTTTGTTCCAGACAAGGTAATAAAACATCTTACTGACATTTAATAGATCTTTGAGTCATGTGCTAGTCAAGTAAAGCAGCTCATTAATTAACCAATTGCTTTTTCTTGGTCATAAGCAGCTGTGCAAGCTGAATGTCAAAACTAAAGAAATCTGGATGTGGCAAGAACCGGATTCTTACCCATCTGAACCCATTTTTGTTTCTCAACCAGATGCTCTGGAAGAAGATGATGGTAATGGAAGCAATGTGTGTGTGTATGAACTTTCCTTTATGTTGAAAATCAGTGTGCTTGCTATTATAAAAGACGTTGGGATGATTATTTGCTAACTTTCAAATAGTGGTTCTTAAACTAAATGGTATTGCACCAAAGAATTGAAATTTCTTTGAATGTGACTTTCATCTCTGGTCAGGTGTTGTAGATTGCTACTACAAAAAAACAAAATGCAACCAACAAAATCAAAGACCAAACGCCACAATAAAACACCTTCTGCATCCTAGTGAAGCTCTTAATAGAAGGGATGAATAAGGGCATAAATCAAGAATTCTACTTGCCATTCTTTACCAAACTATATTTCTGATTAGGAAGATGGAGTTCTAAGAAAGAAAATAAAATATTCTAGCAGATCAAAGACTGTGCATGTCTGGGACTCTAGTACTTGTTTGTTGAGTGAGTTGGGGCTAAGCAAGAACCAAAGCCATAACATATAACAAAGCAACTGTATTATATAGCATCAATCTCAATTAAACAATAATGCTAGGGAGCCTAGAAAGCTAGATCAATGGTTAAGAGCATTGCCTGCTCTTGTTGAAGACAGGGTTCAATTCCCAGAACCCACATTGTAGCTCACAACCAGCTGCAATTTCAGCTTCAGGTGATCCAGAACTTTCTTCTGGCCTCTGTGGGTACCAAACATATATATGGTACACAGGAACTTACGCAGACAAAATAACCATACACATAAAAATAATAAAGGAATTTAAAAGCATTAATGAAAGGACAGAAAAATATATTATATTCTATAGGATTAAAAATTTTAAATATGGGAAACCATAGAAGAATGATAAATAATTTTGGTGGCCATTTTCTGATGAATGGTTTTACATTCACACCATTCATTAAAAAGTATAAAAGCTAGGTTTTCATTTTGTTTGAAATAAGTAAACTTACATATAAGTCTTAAATTTATAGTTATAACACAGTCTTCTGCTTTTAAACTTTTAAAGTATATATTTTACTTAATTGTAACTTATATTAAAAATAAGAATGCAGATCTGTTCATTTAGTCAACATCAATGAGTTACTACTTTGATCTGGTTGTTGTAATAAGAAACTGTGGTGTTTCTTTCTGGAGATGATGGTAGTCCAGGAAGAAAGAGTTGAGAGTATTCCTTCAAGTGGTCAAACAGCCAGGATATTAAAGAACCAGAATCACAATAAATCACATGGTTTTCTATGTGACTTATTTGTATGTAATTTCTATTTCTTGATGTAGTGCCACCTTACTACTTATATAATTTCCATATCAGATCATCTTAAAACCTGACTTTACAATCTGAAAACTGCCTTAATTAACAGGTGTGGTTCTGAGTGTGGTGGTCAGTCCTGGGGCAGGACAAAAGCCTGCATATCTCCTGATTCTGAATGCCAAAGACTTGAGTGAAATTGCCAGGGCTGAAGTGGAGACTAATATTCCTGTGACCTTCCATGGACTGTTCAAAAAATCATGAACATATTCCAGGTCAGCAAAAATGATTCTGTGAGTACAATCACTTGTGTCAGGCCTGAAAACCTGAGTTAGTCTCTGTAATATACATCATGAAAGAACAAAACTTACTCCTGAAAATTGTTCTTTCTCCTCTACACACACATTCTGGGACATACATATCCATATATAATAACTAAATGTAATTTTTATTTAAAAATATAGAAAATCATCAACATATTCTAGAAGACATGATTCTAATGGCAAAACCAAGAATGCCAGGAAGCTCCAAATCTATAATTAAATTCTA
Source organism: Micromys minutus (assembly GCF_963924665.1). Lineage (NCBI taxonomy): Eukaryota > Metazoa > Chordata > Mammalia > Rodentia > Muridae > Micromys > Micromys minutus. Next base: position 89,875,568 of record NC_137973.1, read on the forward strand.
CTTATTTTAGGTGCTGGAGAGATGGTTCAGCAGTTACGAGCACTGACTGTTCTTCCAGAGATCCTGAGTTCAATTCCCAATGACTACATGGTGGCTCACATCCATGTGTAATGGGATCCAATGCCCTCTTCTGGTGTGTCTGAAGACAACTACAATTTATATGTAATAAATAAATCTAAAACAAATAAAAACAGAAGAAGAAAACCATTCTGTTTATTTTTAGCTTGCTGTCTGTCATGGTTTTAAGTCAAAGATGTACACAGTTTTTCAGGGTTTTTCAGAAATCTCTGAGTTAGACAAGCAGTTCCTTTAAAAATTAAGTGATTATTTTTATGATATTTTCTCTGTGAGATAAAAATAAACTGAAACATTATTTAAAGCACTTAGTAATTAAATAGAAAAGGAATGTAGACTTTGAAAAGATGCCTTTTCTATAATAAAAGTTGTTTTTAAAAAGCTATCTTCTTACCTATTTCAAATTATAAAAAAATTTAAACATTTAAAAAACAAAGTCTTCTATATTTGATTTGTATGTACTATTGCTCAAAGAAAGGAATGTATACTTACTGACAAAGCAAACATTTTTTTATACCTTATAATGTTGTCTAGGACTACATAACAATATATACAATTGCTAAAGAATCCTCAAGCTCATGAACTTTAACTTTTTTATTCCATACTATACTTTATTCCACTGCATGTAAGCAATGATGGTTTCTGATTTCCCAGTTAGAAAACCTGTGTATGGCTGACTAAGGCCTCACATCAACTAATGTCTCAAAGATCAAATTAAATATTATAGGCTATGTCATTCATAAAAGTAAATATGGTAGTGTACTAGTCAGGGTTCTCTAAAGGAACAAAATTCGTAGAATAAACTAATTCATATGATAAAGAAAGGGAAATTAACATATAAATTCAGATTAGATTAATTAAAAAACTGGCATTTTAAGGAAAAGCTACCCACTTGAGAGACTGAAAGAGCCACAACCCTTCTAGCAACAAATGAATATCCTTTAAGGAGGAAATTTTCAGTTGAATTAGTATAACTTTACCTGATAGAAAGCAGTTATATTTAAAATAAGAATCTTCTTGCATTTTTGTTTTGGGTGACTTATGTCTACCTTAGTCAAAAAGGGAAAGACAATAAAATTTCTGATGTTGAAAAGGTTACTTGTTAGTTGAGCATAATAAACCTGTAATTCTAGCACTTGGGAAGCTGAGACAAGGAAATCACAAACTCATGGCCGACATGGCATACATAGTGAATTTAAGGGTGACTGGTCTAGATAACAAGACCCTATATCACATAAATACCACAAGAAAGAGAGAGAGAGGCCACAAGAAAGTGAAACAGAGAGAGAGAGAGAGAGAGAGAGAGAGAGAGAGACAGAGACAGAGACAGAGACAGAGACAGAGAGAGAAAAATCTCTGTAGTACATTATAAAGCATAAAATGCATACAGGTACCAAAGAAAATTTATCTAAAATTTTTATGGCAGTATGATTCCATTATTCCACAATGTAAGAAATAAAACACCATGTTTTATTATATTCATCTGATAGGAAGTGTGGTAGTTTGAATAGGAATGGTCCTTATAGGCTCCAATACATGGATGCTTGATTATTAGGGAAGTGCTACTTGAAAGAGATTATAAAGTGTGGCTTTGGTGGAGGAGGCATGACCTTGTTGGAGGAAGTGTGGCTTTGTTGGAGAAAATGTGTCACTGTGGGTGGGCTTTGGGGTTTCAGAAGCACAAGATGGTCCCTACCTTCCTTCCTCCCTCCCTCTCTCTCTCTCTCTCTCTCTCTCTCTCTCTCTCTCTCTCTCTCTCTCTCTCTCTCTCTCTCTCTCTCTCTCTGCTGCTTGTAGATCCAGATGTAGAATTCAGCTAGCTACATCTTCAGCACCACTTCTGCTTGCATATTGCCATACTCTCCAACATGATGATAATGGACTAAATTTCTGAAACTGTAAGCAAACCCAATTAAATATTTTCTTTTATAGAAGTTTCATGGTTATGGTGTCTCTTCATAGTAATAAAATGTTGACTTAAAGAAAGAATCTGGACAAATCATCAAATCTATTAAAATTTAATTAGAATAATTTTTGAAAGCAGCCACAAATAAATTAACACTTATGGGGTACCCACTATGAACTAAGCTCTTTTCCTTTTCTTTTAAATTATTTTATTATTGTACAAGCTAAAAGGAAATTTACACACCAAAATCTCAAAAAACTTGGGCATGCACATTAACCTTGTCAGACCAAATTATATGAATGTCTAAGCTCTTTCATTCCCACACTTATATATAATGACAAGACAGTGATACCTCATTACTTTCTTAAAGAATAGTAAAGCATTGTCTAAAATCTACATTAAAATAAAACATTTTATCCTCAAAATTTGGCTTCTTATAACACCTAAAATATTCCAATTTGTATAAATTTTCAAATAATACCACTATCATACAACTTAGTTGCCAAGATTGAGTACATATAAAATTTTTAGTTGCTTACTAACTCCTACAATTATTTTGTAAACCATATGAAAGGAAATTAAATTCAAAGTCTAACAAACTCATATAACTTGGGGGAAAAAAGGGTAGTTTGTAAACTTAAAGGCCTAGGACTGAGCACATTGTAAAACAAGTTCAGGCATACCCAGCTAAGCCAATTGTTAAAACATTTCTGAGGCTAGGTTAACTGACCTTAAAGATAAGATAGGAATGCAGAAGCTGGCCCAGGCTATCTTTTACAACTGAGTCCTCAGTCAAATGAGCCCCTCCTAAGTCTATTCAAAAGAAATTAGATGTTAACCACATATATCATGACTTAGATAAGCATCCAGTCCACCAGTCTCCTGACCCCCTAACTGCAAGTAAGCTATGGGTGTTGGGTGAACTTTATACTAATTCTTTCTAGCCCCCGACCCTCTCTCCCAACACCCCTCCATATAAAAACCCCCAGCTTTCGAGTCTTGTGGTCGTTTTTCTGTCTCCTGCGTGAGATACATATCAGCCCGGAGCTCCGCTCTTAAACTACCTCGTGCTTTTGCAGCAAGAAGGTGTTTCAAATTTCATTGGGTAACCCGTGTCCCGAGACTAGAGTGGGGGTCCCTGAAAAGGGGGCCTACACATCCTTTAATAATAGCTTCCCTGGTGGAGGGTAGTGGTTCATACCTTTAATCCTTTAATACCTTTAGGTGGTTTAAACCTAATTCTTGGGAGACAGAGGCAGGTAGATGTGAGTTTAAGGCCAACCTGGTCTACAAAGCAAGTTCCAGGAAAGTCAAGAAGACAGAGAGAAAAACTCTTTATCAAATATAAAAAATAAATAGGCGTGGACCAAAACCTCAGACCCTTTGCCAACTGGAACAGCAGGGGTTCTGGGATGCAGGCCTGGTGAGATTGCTTTGTGAGTAAACAGAACGCAGAGAGGGCTAGGCAGAGCTCACAAAAAGCATGCCCCTGTGGCCCACAGTAGGGCCTGACTGCTGGCAGAGGAACTAGGGATCCCCCTGGAAAGCCTAGGTGCACAAACAAAATGCTCATACACTTTGCCAACAGGAACAGCAAAGATCCGAGGACACAATACAGGTGAGATTGCACTGTGAGTAACCAAAGCACAAAGAAGGCTAGGCAGAGCACATGGAAAACAACGCCCTGTGGCCCACAGTAGGGCTGGATCTCTGGCAGAGAAACTCAGGATCTGCCCAGAAAGCCCTGGTTCAAAGACTAAGCAAACAGGCCCACAGTAAAGCACAAGCCTTTGCCAGTGGGAGACACGACCTGCCCAACAAAGGCAGTGCTTGAAGTTCAACTCTACAAGTCTTCTTACACCTGGAACAGAGGCCCAAGGAGAGTACACCAGGAGTTCTCAGAGAGCAGAAAGTACTGTGCTATCTGGAAAAGGGTCTGCTTTGGCCTAGAGAAAGAGCCAGGTCCCTGCTAGCAGTACTCAAGGCCTATGGGCACAGGGCTGAGCTACCAGAACAACCTTATAAGAGCACCCACACCTGACCCCCACAGCAAGCAGTGGATTGCCAAGCACTCCAGAAAAAGAAGACTCAGACTTGAAATCATACCTCAAGATGATGATGGAGATTTTGAGAAGAGCGTGAATAACTCCCTTAAGCAAGTATGGGAAGGCAACTATAAAAAAATAAAAGCTATTAAAGAGGAAATACAAATATCACTCAACTACAGGAAAACACAAAGAGATGAAGAAATTGAAAATGGAAATAGACACAATAATAGACAAAACACTCAAAGAAGATGCAAAAACCAAAAAGCTCCTAGCCCAAAATGTCCAGGAGATCCAGGACACAATGAGAAGACCAAACCTAAGGATAATAGGAATAAAAGAGGGCAAAAATATCAACTAAGGGGTACAGTAAATATCTTCAATAAAATTGTAGAAGAAAACTTACCTATCTTTAAGAATGAGATGACCATGAGCATAAAAGAAGCCTACAGAACTCCAAATAGATTGGACCAGAAAAGAAATTCTTCCCAACACATAATAATTGAAATGCCAAGTGTTCAAAACAAAGAAAGAATACTAAAAGCAGTAAGGGAAAAAAGTGATTTAACATATAAAGGAAGACCAATCAGAATTATACCCAACTTCACAATAGAGATTATGAAAGCTAGAAAATCCTGGATAGACATCAACAGACACTAAGAGAACACAAATGTCAGCCCAGGCTACTATACCCAGCAAAACTCTTAATCACCATAGATGGAGAGACCAAGATATTCCAGAACAAAACTAAATTTACACAATATTGGAACACAAATCCAGCCCTAAAAAAAAAATATAATAAATGGAAAACCCAATACAAGGAGGGAAACTACATCCCAGAAAAAGCAAGAAAATAACTAATCAAGAAAACCAAAAGAAGAAAGACACACAGACATAATTCTACCTCTGAAAGCAATAATAGCAGGAAACAGCAACAACTATTTCTTAATATCAGTTGACACAAATGGACTCATTCCCCAATAAAGAGACAAACTATCAGACTGGATACATAATCAGAATCCAGCATTTTGCTGCATACAAAACTCATCTCAGGCAAAAAGACAGACACTATCTCAGAGTAAAGGCTGGGTAAAAACCTTCCAAGCAAACAGTCCCAAGAAACAAGCTGGACTGGCCATTCTAATATCGAATAAAGTAGATTTTCAACCAAAAGTTATCAAAAAAGATAAGGAAGGACACTTTTTACTCATTACAGGGAAAATTTATTAGGAGGAACTCTCAAACCTTAAAATATATGCTCAAAATACAAGAGCATCCATATTCATTAAAGAAACCTTACTAAAGCTCAAAAAATACATTGCACCACACACAATGATAGTAGGAGACTTCAACACCCCACTCTCATCAATGGACAGATCATGGAAGCAGAAACTGAACAAAGATGTAATGAAACTAGTAGAGGTTATTGTTAGGGGAAGGATGAAGAGAGTGGTGGGCATATGGCCCATGGAGGTGCAGCAAGGCCTGAGGGCAAGGGAGATACCTCTGGGGGATCCATGTTGAGAATCCCTTCCCTGAGGGACCAGCCACACAACAGTATAGTACAGAATAGAGTTTATTCAGGTCATGGGAGAGTTAAGAGGGTGGTAGAGGCAGAGAGAGAGAGAAGTAGAGGAGTAGAGGCCGGCCATGAGCACGTGGGAGAGAGGGGGAAGTGGAGGGGTAGGTGTGGGAGAGCAAGGCTGCAAGAGCAAGAGAGCAAGAGAGGCCAAGAGAGAGAGGAGGGGGTAAGCAGCCCCTTTTATAGTGTCAGGTCACTGGGGCGGAGCATACCTGGCTACTGCCAGGTAATTGAGGGGTGGGGTATACCTGGCTGTTGCTAGGTAACTGAGAGGTGGGGTTTACAGAATCCCAACAGTTATGAACCAATTGGAATTAATAGACATCTACAAAACGTTTCACCCAAAAACAAAAGAATACACTTTCTTAGATCCCATGACACCTGCTCCAAAATTTACCAAATAGTCAGTCACAAAACAAGCCTCAATAGATATAAGAAGATTGAAATACTCCCATGCATCCTATCAGATCACCATGGACTGAGGCATGTCTTTAATAAAAACAAAAACAAAAAATCCCATATAAAAATGGAAGGTGAATAATGTTCATGGTCAAATGGAAGGTGAACAATAGCATGGTCAAAGAACAAATAAAGAAAGAAATTAAGGATTTTTTAGAATTTAATAAAAATGAAAGCAAAACATATCCAAACCTATGGGATGCAATGAAAGCAGTTATAAGAGGAAAACTCATAGCTCTGAGTGCCTCTAAAAAAGAAACTGGAGAAAGCATACATTAGAAACTTGACAGCACAGTTAAAACCTCTAGAACAAAAAGAAACAGATACACCCAAGAGGAATAGACAGCAAGAAACAAACTCAGAGCAGAAATTAACCAAATAGAAAAAAAAAAAAGAACCATTCAAAGAATCAACAAAACCAAGAGCTTGTTCTCTTAGAAAATTAACAATATTGATAAACCCTTAGCTAGACTAACTAGAGGGCAAAGAGAGAGTATCCAAATTAACAAAATCAGAAAGGAAAGTGGAGACATAACAACTGAAACTGAGGAAATTCAAGAAATCATCAGATCCTGCTACAAGCCTAGACTCAATGAAACTGGAAAATCTGGAGGAAATGGATGAATACCTAGACATATACCAGATAGAAATGTTAAACCAGGAACAGACAAACTATATATATAGTCCCATAACACCTAATGAAATAGAAGCAGTCATCAAAAGCATCCCAATCAAAAAATGCCCGGGACCATATGGGTTTAGTTAAGAATTCTATCAGACATTTATTGAAGACCTAATACCAATACTTTCCAAACTATTCCACAAAACAGAGTCAAATGGAACACTACCCAACTCATTCTTCAAACCCACAATAACCCTTATTCCTAAACCACACAAACACCATACATGGAAAGAGAACTTCAGACCTATCTCCCTTATGAACACTGATGCAAAAATACTCAACAAAATCCTTGCAAACCGAATCCAAGAACACATCAAAACGATCATTCACCATGATCAAGTAGGCTTCCTCCTTGGGATGCAGGGATAGTTTAATATACTGAAATCTATCAATGTAATCCACCATATAAACCAACTCAAAGAAAGAAGAAAAGAAAAACTGGTCATCTCACTAGATGCTGAGAAAGCATTTGACAAAATTCAATACACCTTCATATTTAAAGCCTTGGAAAGAACAGGAATCCAAGGCCCATATCTAAATATGATAAAAAGGATATACATCAAACCAATAGCCAACATCAAAGTTAGCAGTGAGAAACTTAAAGCAATCCCACTAAAATCAGGGGCTAGACAAGACTGTCCACTCTCCGCCTATGTATTCACCATAGTACTTGAAGACCTGGCTGAAGCAAATAGACAGCAAAAGGAAATCAACGGGATACAAATTGGAAAGGAAGAAGTAAAAAAAGGAAGAAGTAAAAATATCACTGCAGACAACATCATAGTATATTTAAGTGACCCCAAAAAAATACCACCAGAGAACTTTCTCAGCTTATGAACAACTTCAGCAAAGTGGCAGGATATAAAATTAACTCAAACAAATCAGTAGCCTTCCTCTACTCAAAGAACAAACATGTGGAGAAAGGAATTAGTGAAAAGATACCCTTCACAATAGTCACAAACTATATGAAATAAATACCTTAGTGTGAATCTATCTAAGCAAGTAAAAGACCTGTATGACAAGAACTTAAAATCTCTGAAGAAGGAAATTGAAGCTGATCTCAGAAAATTGAAAGATCTACCATGCTCATGGATTGGAAGGATCAACATTGTAAAAATGGCCATCTTACTGAAACCAATCTACAGATTCAATGCAATCCCGATAAAAATTCCAACTCAATTCTTCATAGAGTTGGAAAGAACAATTTGAAAATTCATCTGGATCCAGTTATTCCACTTCTGGGCATATACCTCAGAAATGCTCCAACATGCAATAAGGACACATGCACCACAATGTTCTTAACATCCCTATTTATAATAGCCAGAAGCTGGAAAACCCAGATGCCCTTCAGTAGATGAATGGATACAAAAATTGTGGTATATTTACACAATGGAGTACTACTCAGCTTTTAGAAACAATGACTTTATGAAATTCCTAGGAAAATGAATGCATCTAGTGAATATCATTCTGAGTGAAGTAACCCAGTCACAAAAGAACAGACATAATACGCAGTCACTGGTAGTTGGATACTAGCCCCCAAAATCTCTGAATACCCCAAAAACAACTCACAGGTCATATGAATCTCAAAAACACAAAGGTCAAAATGTGAAACCCTCAGTCCTTCTTAGAAAAAAAATAATAAGTGTATAGCACCCTCTCAGAGTGTGGTACACCTGGACCTTAAATCATTAATTATTCAAGAGCTAAGAATATAGTGCTGTGTCCATTTTTGGCATTCAAAAATCATTATGTTTAATCTATATACACCAAAAAAATTCTGACTGTTTCCATGTTACATTCTGTTCTACATGTAATTTATGCTTATGGTACCTAGTAAGATTTCAATGCATACTATCAAACCTCTAAAAGAATCAAGTGCTGACAAAAATATATTCATATAGTTTTATGCCTGACCCATCCACCAGGTCAGGTTATTCAGGGTCCCAAAGAGGCCTTCATTTTGAAAGTCATGGGGCGGGGGAGAGAAAGGAAGCCAAGCATGTAAAGAATGACACATAGTCAGTCTGGATGGTGTCAAGGCTTCATTGAGGATAGAATGCTTACAGCTTATATAGGCTTAAGCAGGGGGAAGGCAGAATGCAGTGGAATTTTACAAAATCTTCAGAACACGGAAGAGGGTGGTACTTCGGTCTGGCACCAATGGTCTTGTAGTTTTTCTGGAACATCCTCTTTTGTCACCTGCAGTTATTCTTGGCAGGGCCCATTGTGGTGCTTCCTGGAAGGCTCAGGTGAAAGGTCAGGTTCCCACAGGCAGGGTGCAGCTGCTCACAGGCTGCTGTGCCAAGATGGCTGTACTTTGACTATTTTCTTAGCCATGGCTCCCCACATCTCCCCTTTCCTTTTTATTTAAGGAGTTGGGGCCCTTCTCTCGGGGGAGACCAAACTTCTGACCAACAACCATTTCTCTGGAGAGGAGGGCCATTATCCCTGGCTTGGGATCATTCCATGACCACAGCTCTTACTCGTCTTTGGCTAACTCAGTCACCCTCCGAGCCCCATGGCTTAGGTTGGCTGGGTCAGATGAGGAAGGTGCCCGACTTGGGGTATAACAGCAGCTATGGTTGTGGCCAGGCAATTGGGGGGAAATGGGGGCTGAATTAAATCACCAATCACCTGACATTGAGCCTTTGGGGCCCGCCCTCCAGGACAACACCATTTTCTAATAGGCCACTGACTGGAAATTCTTCTGCATCTGCCGTGGTGAGGCGGTGGTAATGGACTGCAACCGTGGGTTTGGAAAGGGCTGCATCAATCTGAGATCTAAGGAAGCGAGTTAGTCTTTAAAAAATCCAAGGGCCAAAGGAAATTATTAGAAGGAAGTTGACCACAGGCCCCAAGAAAGGGAGGAGATATGGCAAGGCTCCTTTCCACAGGTTCCACATGGGATTGCTAAACAATTCTTTGCATCTACGTTCTAACTCTTCCTGATGTTTGTGGATTCTGTCCCTCACTATGCATGACTTATTAGCATAAAAGCAACATCTCTCCTGTAATGTCAGGCAGATGTGATGAGGAGATCAAGTCCTCACTGATTCTGTAGAACTACTTCTGCTAAACTATCTACTTGTTCTTGTAGGTCCTGAACTGATTGATAAACCATTGAGACATCATTAAATTTTCTCCACAAAGGAAGACTCTACCCTTTCCCAGGCAGTCAAATTCTGTGGTGTAGTACTTTTGGCTGCAGGTGGTGAATGCAGCCGCCCCAACTGGTACCTCCACCAGAGTCATTATGTGAAGGATTTTGTAAGCATGTGGAGTTTTGAAAATTGACAGGAAGGGCTTTAAAGGGCTTTGTAAATGTACGATTATTAGGAGAGGGTATAACAAGACTATCAAACAAAAGAGGGGTGGCCAAAGGCCAGGAGGCCCCCAAGGCCAAACATAGCCAGCAATCTTGGGCTAAATCAGGGTTCGAAGTATTTAAGGCCCTCAAGGTGGCCTCTAGGACATCAGTAGTTTGAGGATCCAGGCTTATACCTTGAGCTTTGGGTAACAAAAGGGGGTGATAATGAAATTTGGCCCCCGGAATAAGTATTCCAGTTTGGGCCTCAATGGCTTGTTCTACAAGCTCTTCCCTCACTTGGTCAGTTGGTCCCCCTCCATCTGAGGCTAATACAGGTGCAACCTGGGGCCAGCAGGCCGCAGATTTTGGGGTAGCTCTGCATGAGGCTCTATAATATTTAGAAACATATGCCTTTTGTCCAACCACCTGTGTATTTCTTGACCAGTCTCCTCCTATCCATTTGTTTCCCCACTCTACCTGGAATAAGGCTACAGCATAAAAAGAAGGTGTACCATCATGAGAGCAAATCATGAACTCTGTATAGCACATAGAGTGCATTTCTTCTACATAATGACAATCTGATGGACATTGGCCATTAGGGGCTTCAGGCAGGGATATGGGTTTAGGCTTCTGTTGACAGAACCATTTTTGAATATAGCCTCCTGACTGGCTATGAACCTTTTCTAAATAGGCAACCGAATCTCCACAGTCTACCGATGCCACAGGTTCTATATTAATTCTACTATAACCTCCTTTACAATCACAGGGTTTACCGTACAATGTTTGAAGGAATTCTTCTTTGCTAATTGGTCTCTCTTGAAATCCTGTGCCGCTCGGATGAAGGACTATCAGAAGAATCATCAGGCTCACCACATGTGCTGTTTGTGTTGCCATGGTGGTTTTCCTGTAAGAAAGTACATATAAGGCAACCCTCAGGGCTTTTTATCCCTGGTGGCATTAAACAGCTTCATTAGCCTTTCGGGGAGCCATCTAGCTCCTCCTTCTTTAGTATTATAAATGCAGGCAGATCCCCTGCCCCAAATGATGACAGGGTCCGGGCCATTCCAATGCCCTGTCAAGGGGTCCTTGCAAAGGGCTGTAGCATAGGAGTTGTGAGTCTGAGGATGCCAGAGGCGGTCCACTGCTGACTTGCCATCAGTATCAAGGGTCAGAAAATTAATGACAAAAAGAGCATGGGAAAGCAAGCATTTGGAATTTCCTTTGAATGAGTAAAGTGTTTCTTGAGCATTAAGCTTGAAGAGAGTATTTTTTAGGGTATGATGAGCCCTTTCAACAATTCCCTGTCCCTGAGGATTGTAGGGAATGCCATTAACATGTCAAATATTAAGCTGGCTACAAAAGGTTTTAAATCTTTGACTAACATATGCAGGCCCATTGTCTGTTTTAATAATCTTCGGGGACCCCATAACAGAAAAAAGCTTGAAATAGATGAGCAATAACATCTTTAGTGGCTTCTCCAGGGTGTTCGGAGGCAAAAATAAATCCACTAAAGGTATCTATGGATACATGGACAAACTTTAAATGCCTGAAAGAAGGAATGTATGTGACATTCATCTGCCAGAGTTCTAGTGGAACAAGACCCCTAGGGTTAACACCAAGATGAGGTTCGTGGAGGAGGGTCACACAATTCGTGCAGCTTTTGACAATCTGTTTCGCCTGCTCTCTGGTAATTTTGTATCTCAGGCGGAGTGATTGTGCATTAAGATGGTGGAGGGCGTGAGCTGCCTGGGCTTCTTGGATGGGATCTTTGAGGGCCATAGCTGTTAATTTGGTGGCCTCATCAGCCAACTGATTTCCCAGCGTTAAGGGGCCGAGCAAATCAGTATGTGCTCGAATATGTCCAATGAAAAAGGAGGAAGAGCATTTTTGATAAGTAATTGAAGTTGGGAGAAAAGATAAATGGTCAGTGTCCAGGCTGGATGGCGGGTACCTTCTCCAGCACCTGTAATGAGCGGACTACATAGTGGCTATCAGAATAAAGATTGAAGGGCTAGGAAAAATTTGAGAAAACTGTAGCTACTGCTTGCAACTCCACCAGCTGAGCGGAGGTGAACTTTGTTTTTAAGCGGAAGGTCTGACCGTCAACTACATAAGCAGCCAGGCCATTTTTAGAGCCATCTGTGAAGATGGTAACAGTCCCTGGGATGGGTTGACTTTTGTTTTTTTGGGGGGGGGAATGAAAAACGTAGTCTGTAGAAACTGTATAAGCTTATTGCTGGGAAAATGATTAGAGAAAGAACCTTGATAGAGGGACAATAGGACCGCCCATTCATCACTTTTGTTTTGGAGCCATTGAACCTGCTCTGAGGAATAGGGTAGAATAACTTCATCCAGGTCTCTTCCAAAGTGTCTTCCAGCCAATCTTAATCCTAATAGAATAATTTGACAGACTAAGGAGGGGAGGGTTGGCAAAACCTTAGAGGGTGAAGCAGGTAGATGGGCCCACATTAGGGGTCGAGAGTCCTGCCAGAGTAAGCCAGTGGGAGAGAAACAGGTCTTAAAAATTATCAATTTTAATATTTGGGTGGGATCAAAGTATCCAATAAACTGATGGTCTATGGCCTCCTCTACTTTTGTCAATGCTTGTTTTGCTTCTGGGGAGAGGGCTCTGGGTGAGGCGAGATCAGGGTCACCCTTAAGGGTATTGAAAAGAGGCTTTAAATCACCCGTTGTCAACTTGAGATAGGGTCGAAGCCAATTGATGTCTCCCAAAGTTTTTGACAATCATTTAGCGTCTCACACCGGGACACATCTATTTTTATTTTTTGAGTGTGAATATAGGAGGGAGTTAGTTCAAACTCAAGGAACAGAAAGGGGTATAATGTCTGGACTTTTTCTGGAGGTATTGTAAAGCCTCTCTCATGAAGTGCCTCAACTATCTCCTGGGCTGTATGCATGGTATCAGCGGCAGAAGGGGAAGCAATCATCAAATCATCCATATAGTGAATAATATAAGCGAAAGGGAAACGTAATCAAATTGGATCAACTGTCTGGGTTACATATTTTTGGCATAGCATTGGACTATTTGCCATTCCTTGCAGTAGCACTCGCCATTGAAAACGAGTATTGGGGCCCACATGATTAACCACAGGGATAAATAAAGCAAATCTAGGGCAGTCTTCAAGATGTAAGTGGATTGAAAAGAAACAAACTTTTATATTAATTACTATCTTATAAGAATCTTTGGGGATAGCTATGGGGGAGGGCAATCCTGGTTGTAATGCCTCCATGGGAATCATGGTCTTATTGATGGCCCTGAGATCTTGTAGCAATCTCCAGGAACCATTTTTATTTTTGATCACAAATATAGGAGTATTCCAAGGGGAGGTGGAACGCTCTAAATGTCCTAGCAACAGCTGTTCCTGCACCAACTGTAGAGCTGCTTCCACCTTTTCTCGGGGCATTGACCACTGGTCGATCCAGACAGGGGTATCTGATTTCCAAGAAATTTTGTCAGCCTGGAGTGCAGGAGGAGCAGTGGTCTCTATGAAAAAAAGGTCTGTTCCTAAACCCCTTCTGTCTATCTTTGGAACAACTTTTATGGGTTCTGTCTGTCCTTGCTCGTTTTTTCCCAGTCCTTTCCCTGGGAGAAACCCCATTTTTAACATTTGTTGAGCAATGGCTTCGTTAGGGCTGCACATCATTACTTGCATCTGGGCCAAGATATCCCTTCCCCAAAGGTTTACAGGGAGCCCTGGGATCACAAATGGGCGAATCATTCCTGAGTTGCTTTCCTCATCTTTCCATGTTAGCAATTTAGCACTCTGCAGAGTATTTTGGGTCTGCCCAATTCCCTTTAAGTGAGTAACAGATGGCTCTAACAGCCAGGATGCGGGACAATGATTAAGGGAGAGAACTGTAGCGTCTGCTCCGGTGTCTATTAGCTCTTGGAATTTTTTTCCATCAAGTAAAAGGGTCATCATTGGTCTCTCATCCGTTAATTTTTGACTCCAGTAAATGTCTGAGAAGCCAGGGGATGATGAGCCTCGTCCTCTTTGTTGTGACATGTCTGAAAAATTTCCAACTATAGGCAATGGTAGGGCTTGGGCAAACCTCTGCCCAGCCCACAGAGTTATTGGGCCTCGTTAGGAAACAACTAAGGCCTGTATCTCACCTGTATAGTCTGAATCTACTATGGAGGGAATAACAACCAGCCCTTGCAGGGAGCTGGAGGCTCTGCCAATAATTAGGAAAAACATACCAGGGGATGGGGGGCCACTAACTCTGTACAACAACAGTCCCTTCTTCAGGCATTATAGTCCTGGAGGTGGAGGAACACAGGTCCAATCCTGTGCTCCCTGCTGTGGCTCGGGATAACTGGGTTGTTGAAGGAAGGGATTGGATTTTTGGGTTTGTGAACTGAGTGGATAGGGGCTCCAGTAGGGTCCCCCCGCCCATTTTCCAAGATCGCAGGTATAGGATTTCCCCTGGCATCCGTTTTAGAGTGACAGTCACAGGCCCAGTGTCATCCTCTTTTGCATCTGGGACAAATACCAGGGGTAATCTTTTCAGCACCTGTGGTGGTTTTTTTTTTTTTTTTTTTTTTGGCTCTGGGCATTCCCTGGCATAATGTCCCACTAAGCCACAATTACAACAGACCCCTTTGGCCTTGTTGAGGCTGCCTGGGCGAGCTGGAGTTGTGCTGAAAAACAGCCCCAATCATTTTGGTAATTTTATGGTCTATGGGGTCAACATCATTACACAGCCGGATCATGCCTGATATATCTAAATCTCTGGCCTTTCCTCTGAGGGATGCTTTACATACCGAGTTGGCATTTTCTACGACCAATTGTCTTAGAATTGGGCTCTCAGTTTCTTCTGATCCCATAATTTTTTTTTGGATGCATCTAGCAGACGGCTTATAAACTGAGAGTATGGTTCTTGGGGTCCTTGGAGAATTTTAGTCAAGGGGTTTGATAGGGCCCCAGCAGCAGAAACTGCCCGCCAAGTGGCTAAGGCAGCCTTTTCTGTCTGAGACAGTAAGCCTGGGGATAATTTTAGTTGTTTATTTTCAGGCTCATAAACTCCTCGGCCACAGATTTTATCTGATGTCCATGAGGCCATTTCACCTCGTGGGTCTTTTAATTATGGGCAGCTGCCCATTCTGCCCTGTCAAAAAACTCAGCCTTCCAGGTAAGGAACTGTCCTTTGGAGAGGACTGACTGTACCACTCTTTTCCATTCTCCTGGAATTAGATACCCTGATCCGGCCAACCCTTCTAGTACTGCTAATGTGAAGGGTGCATTAATGCCATAATTTTAACAGCTGAGTGAAGTTCTTTTATTTGTTTAATTTTAAGTCTTTTAAAGCGAGGATTAAGGGCCTCAGCATCGCCATCTGCTCCTCCTCCCGATTCACTAGCTGCCTCATCATAGTCTTGGTCTCCCTCTTCTCCCTCACCCTCAGTGGTGTGGCCGGGGTCGTCTGTCCCTGTGGTATCGGGTCCTGTGGCTACTTTTTCTCCTTCTCCTTCTGTCTGTTCATCTGTCACCCATCTAATTTTTGCTCGGGTCATGACAGGGAAGGTGAATTTTTGTGGGACAGACCTAATAGTTTTACTTTGGGGGGTTTTATCTCTGAGAATCAGCCGATGGGCATCAGAATCAAGATCGTAAATCTCATGAGTTAGTTGACGAAGCTCTTGGTTCATTTGCCTGACTCTCTTTTGGGTCTTAAGTGAGGCCCTGATTAGCTGAAAGTTTTGGGACATTTCAGCGGCTAAGGGTGGGGGGGGGAAGCCAGTGGCTGACACAAGAGGCCCCACGGGTGCCAGAGGTGGGACCTGTCAGTAGGGGGGAGCACTAGGCTCTTATATTCTAGTTTGTTGAGACAGAGAAACTTGTCTCCTGGGTCCTGGCCCTTAAGTAACGAGCCGCTTCTTCCTCTAACTCAGCCTCGGAGGAAGGATTGAGAGGTGGCTCTAGATCACAGTAAAGGTGTCTCTTTTTAGCTTCTACAAGAGAGAGGTAAATCTTGGGGTAGTCTTTTAACTGGTCTTTGGGTGGCAAAAGGACGACTTGACAGGGCTGAGAAATTAGGGACTCATCGGCTAGTGAGGCCGCTCTACTTTCACTTTGGGCCATTTTATTTTCATTTTGGACTGCTCACTGCGCCGCGCTCGAGGCGGCTGCATGACCCATTTTAGAATCTGGGGAGACAGTAGGCAAATCTTGGGGGTCCTTGAGAGGGTCTGATTTATGGCACTTCTCAAAATAGTCTTCGGCAATAACTACTAATTGAGAATATTTTCCTCCCTCATCTGCTTCTTTTAAAATGTCTCTAATAAGCTCCCAGTATGTATGAAAATTTTCGGGGATAATTTTACCGGCTCCTATCAACTCATTAATTGATCGACCAACCTTATTCCAACTTCGGGGGTGAATATCAGGCCCAGTCAAAGCTAGCCACGGACAAGCATCATCCAAAAAACAAAAGAATTTTACAAGTTCCTTTTCTTGACGCTAATTCCTCTCTCCCTGAGTGTCTGCTTTATTTCTTTTATAAAAGTGGCCTCTTTAGACAGAGTTTTGCCCATGACTGCTGGGACTGAAAAATAGAGCACTGAATCTTACCTTCCTTCTCCTGTGGGGCACGAGCAATGCGACCGGGAGCGGATCTTTACTTTCCTTGGGGTCCGGTACTCCAGCCGTTCTTCGGGTCCCTGTTCGGGCACCACTTGACCCATCCAGCAGGTAAGGTTATTCAGGGTCCCAAAGAGGCCTTCGTCCTGAAAGTCATGGGGGTGAGAGAGAAAGGAACCAAGCACATAAAGAATGACACAGAGTCAGTCTGGATGGTGTCAAGGCTTCATTGAGGATAGGATGCTTACAGCTTATATAGGCTTAAGCAAGGGGAAGGCAGAATGCAGTGGAATTTTACAAAATCTTCAGAACATGGAAGAGGGTGGTGCTGCAGTCTAGCGCCAATGGTCTCGTGCTTTTTCTGGAACATCCTGTTTTGTCACCTGGCAGTTATTCTTGGCAGGACCCATTGTGGTGCTTCCTGGAAGGCTAAGGTGAAAGGTCAGGTTCCCACAGGCGGGGTGCAGCTGCTCACAGGCTGCTGTGTCAAGATGGCAGTAGTTTGACTATTTTCTTAGCCATGGCTTCCCACATATGCCAAAATGCTTTTAAAAATCTATACATATCTCTCTCTCTCTCTTTTAAATAAAGTTGTAAGAAAATAAATAAATTCTATAATGCCATAAATAAATAAATGAATGAATAAATAAATAAATAAATAAATAAATAAATAAATAAATAAATACTTCCCTGCTCCTAGTATTTTGTCATGAAGGGGCTCTACAAAGCCCTGTTCAGAAAATCTGTGCTTTTATTTTGTAAGAAAAATTGAAGCCCAGCAAAATTAAATTGGTTAAGTTTCTACTGTAACGGTAGGCTTTTAAACCCATGCACAAGTTCCCCCAAAATAAAGACTCAGTCTTTTTATATATGAATAAATGCCTAGGTCAATAGCTTTGGGAAATTTCAGCTAGCTCATTACACAATTATCTCATTTAAACTAGTCTAAGCCATGCTGTGTATTTAGTTACCTCTCTTTGGGTTCATGTGTCTGTTTCTGGCATTGTTTGAGCTAGAGAAAAAAAACTAAAAATGAAAAGAGGATTTTTTCTTTAGCTCTCTCATGATAATATTGCATTGTTAAAACCTTTTCAAATTAGTTTATTTTCTGATCCCCTTATATTATGGGGACTGGCCATTTTTCTGGCCATTTTTTTCTCCTCTATAGAAACATTCATTTCCATTCTCAGTGTCTCAGACTTTTAAAGGTCTTCATTTATTTTATGTCTCTTTCACACTTACACATACTTTCTGTGTTTCTCTGTGTTTTTGTGTACATATGTACATGTTTGTGTATCTCCATGTCCATGTTTATGGGTCCCTGGCGAGTTCTAGAGTCTCTCAGCATTCATTTAGATAATTGGATATGCTTCATTGTGATAACTTGACTTTGTCTAATCCTTTATTTTTAAATTTTATTGTATATTCTCTGTATTTACATTTCATATGTTATACCCTTCTCCCCCACTCCTCTCTCTCCTCCCCCTAAACTTGATTCCATGAAGGTTCTCCCTCTCCCAATCACCCTCTCCACCTCAGTGCCTTGGCTGATGATGATATTTTTCTTCCCATGAGGGTGCAAATCTTTCAGCTATTTCAGTTCTTTCTCTAGCTCTTTAATTGGGGTACCCATGTTCAATCTGATGTTTATCTGCAAGCATCCTCATCTATATCTGTATGATTCTCGGAGAGCCTCTGAAGAGACATCCATGTCTGTTTCCTGCCAGTAGAAACACATATTGGCACCAGCAATAGTGCTAGGGTTTGGTGGCTGCATGTGCAATGGTTCTCTAGGTGAGATAGTCTCAGTAGATCTTTTCTTCAATCCCTGATTCTCTATTTGACCTTTTATTTCCTCCTCTGTTTTGTTCTCACTTCTAAGAAGGACTGAGGCATTCATATCTGGCCTTCCTTCTTTTTGAGCTTCATAAATTCTGTGAATGATTTCTTGGGTATTCCGAGCTCTTTTTGGGGATGGGGGGAAGGAGAGCTAGTATCCTCTTATAAGTGAGTACATATTGTGAGTTTTCTTTTGACTGAGTTACCTCACTCAGGATAATACCTTCAAGTTCCATTCATTTGCCTAGGAATTTCATGAACTTGTTTTAATAGTTTTTAATACTCCATTGTGTATATGTACCAAAATTTCTAACTCCATTCCTCTGTTGAGGAACATCTGGGTTTTTTTTCCAGCTTCTGGCTATTATAAATAAGACTGCTATGAACATTGTTGCACATGTGTCCTTGTTAGATATTGGAGCTACTTTTGGGTATATGCCCAAGAGTGGTATAGCTGGGTTCTCAAGTAGCACTATGTTCAATTTTCTGAGGAACCTCCAGACTGATTTCCAGAGTGGTTTCAGCAGTTTACAATCCCACCAACATTGAAGGAATGCTTTTCTTTCTCCACATCCATGCCAACATCTTCTGTCAACTGAGTTTTTGATCTTAGCCATTCTGACTGGTGTGAAGGGGAATCTCAGGGTTCCTTTTTTTTTAATTTGCATTTCCTTGATGATTAGTGATGTTGAGCATTTCTTTAGGTGCTTCTCAGCCATTCAATATTTCGCCATTGAGAAGTCTCAGTGTAGCTCTGTACCACATTTTTTAACAGATTCTTTAATTGTCTAGGGTAGAGCTTTGTGATTTCCTTGTATATATTGGATACTAGCCTTCTACCAGATGTAGGATTGTTAAAGATCTTTTCCCAATCTGCTGGTTGGCCTTTTGTCCTTTTGAAAGTGTCCTTGCTCTTACAGAAGCTTTAACATTTCATGAGGTCCTATTTGTATATTCTTGATCTTAGAGCATAAGCCATTGGCGTTATGTTCAGGAAATTTTCACCTGGGCTTATGTGTTCTAAGTTCTTGCTTCATTTCTGTTCTGTTAGTTTCAGTGCACCTGGTTTTGAGTAGAGGTTTTTGATCCACTAGGACTTAAGCTTTGTACAAGGAGATAAAAGGGATCGATTTGCATTCTTCTGCAAGCTAACTGCCAGTTGTACCTGCACCATGTGTTGAAGAGGCTGTCCTTTTTTCATTGAATGTTTTCAGCTCCTTTGTCAAGGATCAAATGAACGAGGTGTGTGGGTTCATTTCTGGATCTTCAAATCTATTCCATTAGTCTATATGCCTATCTCTGTACCAATACAAGGCAGTTTTTAATCACAATTGATTTGTAATACAGCTTGACATCAGAGATGGTGATTCCCCCAGAAGTTTTTTTTTTTAATTGTTATGCTATCCTGAGTTTTTTTTTAATTATTCCAAATGTATTTGTAAATTGCTCTTGCTAACTCTATGAAGAATTGAGTTGGAATTTTATTGGAGATTGCATTGAATTTGTAAATTGCCTTAGGCAAGATGGCCAATTTTACAATGTTGATACTTCCAATCCATGAGCATGGAAGATCTTTCCATCTTCTGAGGTTTTCTTCAATTTCATTCTTCAGAGACCTGAAAGTCTTCAATCATACAAATCCTTCACTTGCTTAATTAGGGTGACACCAAGGTATTTTTCATTCTTTGTGGCTATTGTGAAGGGAGTCAATTCTCTAATTTCTTTCTCAACCTGGTTGATTTCAGCTCTGAGTTTGATTATTTCCTGCTGTGTACTCCTCTTGGGTGTATCTGATTTTTTTTTTTTTTTTTGTTCTAGAGCTTTCAAGCTGTGCTGTAAAGTTGAAAGTGTATGCTGTGTCAAGTTTCTATTTGGAGGTGCTCAGTGTTATTAGTTTTTGTCTTAGCACTGTCTTTATTCTATCCCATAAGTTTAGGT
This sequence comes from Micromys minutus, assembly GCF_963924665.1. Classification (NCBI taxonomy): domain Eukaryota; kingdom Metazoa; phylum Chordata; class Mammalia; order Rodentia; family Muridae; genus Micromys; species Micromys minutus. Next base: position 89,896,003 of record NC_137973.1, read on the forward strand.
ATGTTGTTCATTCATTTTCTCTAAATTCGAAAAACTCTTTATTTTAATTGAACAACTTGATTAAAAAAACAAAGAATGTACAGATTTTAAGCATTTCTGCATAACAGTATATGAATATACTTTGTCAGTACTTGGTTTTTTAAACGTTTGATAGTGTGCATTAAGATCTTACTAGTTGAGTTCCCAAAGGCATAGGCTTGGTGAGAAGGAGATCCAAGTAGCCACGGGGCACAGAGATCTCTGCCAAGTACACAGAAAGCTCACCCCTACCCTGCAGGATCCAGGGACCAGGAACCCAGCATTGGGAGCTCTGTTCCCACCCGGCGGCTTTGGGGCACAGAACAGGGCACAGACCATCTGCCACCTGGATCATGGGAGATCCAGGGACACAGACCAGGTACAAGGGAAAGGCAAGAACATATCACTGACAGCAAGATGGCAAGAGGAAAGCGAAAGAGCATATCCTAAAGAAACTAAGACAACCTGGCAACACTAGTACTCAGCTCTCCCATCAAAGCAAACAGCTGAATGCCAAACACTCCAGAAAAAGAAGACTCAGACCTAAAATAATACCGCAAGATGATGATAGAGATCCTTAAAAAAGAACAGGAGGAAAAGCAAAAAGAATCAGAAGCTTTTAAAGAGGAAACAAGAAAAAAACTCAAAGAACTCAAAGAACTAGAGGAAAAAAGAACCAAAGAGATGAAGAAATGGAAGAACAAATTTAAAATGGAAATTGACACAATAAAGAAAACACTAAAAGAGATAACCTTAAAGGTAGAATACCTAAAAAAGAAATCAGGAATAACAGATGCAAGCATTTCCCATAAACTACAAGAGATGGAAGAGAGAATCTCGGAGATGGAAGACAACATTGTAAACATAGACAAAACAGTCAGAGAAGATGCAAAAACCAAAAAGCTCCTAACACAAAATGTCCAGAAGATTCAGGACACAATGAGACGACAAAACCTAAGGATAATTGGAATAGAAGAGGGAGAAGAATATCAAATAAGAGGCACAGTAAATATCTTCAACAAAATCGTAGAAGAAAACTTCCCTAACCTTAAGAATGAGATGACCACAAGCATAAGAGAAGCCTTCAGAACACCAAATACGTTGGACCAGGAAAGAAATTCCTCCTGACACATTATAGTCAAAACACCAAGTGCCCAGGGAAAAGAAAGAATACTAAAAGGAGTAAGGGAAAAAGGTCAGGTAACATATAAAGGCAGAGCAATCAGAATCACACCCGATTTCTCAACAGAGACTATGAAAGTTAGAAGAGACTGGACAGACATCATACAGACCCTAAGAGAGCACAAGTGCCAGCACAAGCTGCTATACTCAGAAAAACTATCAATCACCATAGATGGAGAGATAAAAATATTTCAAGACAAATATAAATTTATAAATATCTGACCACAAACCCAGCACTACAACAAATTATAGGTGGAAAACCCAATACAATAAGGGGAATGACATCCTAGTAAAAATAAGAAAACTCCTAAGCAAGAAAACCAAAAGAAGAAAGAGACACAGACACAACTCAACCTACAAAAGCAATAATAGCAGGAAACAGAAACCACTATTCCTTGATATCTATTAACATAAATGGACTCAACTCCCCAATAAAGAGACATAGGCTATCAAACTGGATAAATAAACAAATTCCAGCATTTTGCTACATACAGGAAACTCATCTCAGAGACACAGAAACTATCTCAGAGTGAAAGGTTGGTAAAAGAAACTTCTAAGCAAAAACCCCAAGAAGCAAGCTGGAGTGGCTATTCTAATATCAAATAAAGTAAATTTCCAACCAAAAGTTATCAAAAAAGATAAGGAAGGACACCTTTTACTCATTTCAAGGGAAATCTGTCTGGAGGAATTCTCAATCCTTAACACATATGCTCCAAATAAAAAAGCACCCACATTCATAAAATAAACCCTTCTAAACTCAAAAAATGTATTTCACCCCACACAATAATAGTGGGAGACTTTAATACCCCACTCTCACCAATGGGCAGATCATGGAAACAGAAACTGAACAAGGGCACTGTAAAACTAGTAGAGAAGATGAACCAACTGGAATTAAGAGATATCTACAGAACGTATAATCCTAAAGTAAAAGAATACACCTTCTTCTAAACACCCCATGTCACCTTCTTGAAAATTGATCACAATATTGGACACAGAACGAGCCTCAATAGATATAAGAAGATTCAAATATTCCCATGCATCCTCTCAGATCACCATGGTCTAAGTCTAGTCTTTAACAACAACAAAGACAACAAAAAGCCCACATACACATGGAAACTAAACAATGCTCTGTTAAAAGATAGCAGGGTCAAAGAAGAAATAAAGAAAGAAATTAAGGATTTTCTAGAATTCAATGAAAAACGAAAACACAACATACCCAAACCTATTGGATGCAATAAAAGCAGTACCGAGAGGAAAACTCATAGCTCTGAGCGCTTCCAAAAAGAAACTAAAGAGACCATACATCACCAACTTGAAAGCAAAGGTAAAAGCTCTAAACCTACGGGAAGCAGAAACACCAAAGAGGAGTACACAGCAAGAAATAATCAAACTTAGGGCAGAAATAGACCAAATAGAAACAAAAAGAACCATCGAAAGAATCAACAAAACCAAGAACTGGTTCTTTGAGAAAATCAACAAGATTGAAAAACCCCTACCCAGACTAACTAGAGGGCAAAGAGAGAGTATCCAAATTAACAACATTAGAAAGAAAAGTGGCGACATAACAACTGAAACTGAGGAAATTCAAAAAATCATCAGATCCTACTACAAAAACTTATACTCCACAAAATTGGAAAATCTGGAGGAAATGGACGAATTCCTAGAGAGATACAAGATCCCAATGTTAAACCAGGACCAAGTAAACCATCTAAATAACCCTATAACACCTAAAGAAGTAGAAACAGTCATCAAAAGCCTCCCAACCAAAAAAAGCCCAGGTCCATACGGGTTAAGTGCAGAATTTTATGAGACATTAATTGGGCATATAACACCATTACTCTCCAAACTATTCCAAAAGATAGAATCAGATAGAATATTACCTAACTCATTTTTTGAGGCTAAAATAACCCTCGTACCTAAACCACACAAAGACCCTACAAGGAAAGAGTACTTCAGACAAATCTCACTTATGAACATTGATGCAAAAATACTCAACAAAATACTTGCAAACTGAATCCAAGAACACATCAAAACGATCATTCATCATGACCAAGTAGGCTTCATCCCTGGAATGCAGGGATGGTTTAACATAAGGAAATCCATCAAGGTAATCCACCATATAAAAAAACTCAAAGATCAAAATCACATGGTCATCTCACTAGATGCTGAGAAAGCATTTGACAAAATCCAACACCCCTTCATGTTAAAAGTCCTGGAAAGAACAGGAATCCAAGGTCCATAGTTAACATAATAAAAGCAATATATAGCAAACCAACAGCCAACATCAAACTTAATGGAGGGAAACTTGAAGCAATCCCACTAAAATCAGGGACTTGACAAGGCTGCCCTCTTTCCCCCTACCTATACAATATAGTACTGAAAGTCCTGGCTGGAGCAATTAGACAGCAAAAGGAGATCAAGGGGATACAAATCGGGAAGGAAGAGATAAAAACATCACTCTTTGCCGATGACATGATAGTGTACATGAGTGACCCCAAAAATTCCACCAGAGAACTCCTACAGCTGATAAACAAGTTCAGCAAAGTGGCTGGATACAAAATTAACTCAAAAAATCAGTAGCCTTCCTATACTCAAAGGACAAACGTGGAGAAAGATATTAGAAAAAAGGTACCCTTCACAATCATCACAAAAACTTGAAATACCTTGGTGTGACTCTAACTAAGCAAGTGAAGGACCAGTATGACAAGAACTTCAAACCTCTAAAGAAAGAAATTGAGGAGGATCTCAGAAAATGGAAAGATCTGCCATGCTCATAGATTAGAAAGATCAACATCTTAAAAATGGCAATCTTACCAAACGCAATCTACAGATTCAATGCAATCCCCATCAAAATTCCAACCCAGTTCTTCATTGAGTTGGAGAGATCAATGTGCAATTTCATCTAGAATAACAAAAGACTAGAATAGCGAAATCCATCCTCAACAGAAAGAAAACATCTGTGGGAATAACTATCCCTGAACTCAAGCTATATTACAAGGCTATTGTACTGAAAACTGCATGGTACTTGTACAGAAATAGGCACGTGGATCAATGAATAGAATAGAAGATCCAGAAATGAGCCCTCTCGAATATGGTCACTTGCTTTTTGACAAAAAAGCACTAAACATTCAATGGAAAAAGGACAGCCTATTTAACAAATGGTGCTGGTCCAACTGGCACTCAGCATGCAAAAGAATGAAAATAGACCCTTTCTTATCTCCTTGTAAAAAGCTCAAGTGTAAGTGGATCAAATATCCCAACATTAAATGACTTATACTCAACTCTTAGATGAGAAAGTACGGAAAATGTTAGAACACATAGGCACAGGTGAAAATTTTCTGAACAAAACACCAATTGCTCAAGTTCTAAGGTCAAAGATTAACAAATGGGAATTAACGAGATTGCAAAATTTCTGTAAGGCTAAGGACATTGTCAAGAAAACAAAATGGCAGACAACAGAATGGGAAAAGATCTTTACCAACTCCACATCAGATGGAGGCCTAATATCCAACGTATACAAAGAACTCAATAAGCTAGACACCAGAGAATCAATCAACCCCATTAAAAAATGGGGTACAGAGCTAAACAAATTGTTCTCAACTGAGGAATATCGAATGGCTGAGAAACACATAAGGAAGTGGTCGACATCCTTGGCCATCAGGTAAATGCACATCAAAACAACACTGAGATTCCACCTCACACCTGTCAGATTGGCCAAGATCCAAAACTCAGATGACAGCAGATGCTGGTGAGGTTTTGGAGAAAGTAGAACACTTCTCCACTGTTGGTAGGGTTGTAAACTGATACAACCACTCTGGAAATCAGTCTGACAGTTCCTCAGAAAATTGGACATAGTAATACCTGAAAATCCAGCTATTCCACCTCTCGGCATATACCCTAGAGACAATCCAAAATACAACAAAGACACATGCACCAAAATGTTCATCACAGCTCTCTTTATAATAGCCAGAAGCTGGAAAGAACCCAGATATCCTTCAGTAGATGAATGGATACAAAAATTGTGGTACATGTACACAATGGAGTACTACTCAGCCACCAGAAACAATGACTTAACCAAATTCTTAAGAAAATGGTTACATCTATTGATTATCATCCTGAGTGAGATAACCCAGTCACAAAAGGACAGACATAATATGCAGTCACAGTTAGTGGTATGATAACCTAGAGGCTCTAGATGCCCCAGAAACAACTTACAGACTGTGTGAAGTTCAAGAAATAAAGAAAACAAAACAAAACAAAACAAAACAAAAAACCCATTATGCTCAATCCTTACACAACAAGAAAACGTTGACTAATTCCAGATTACATCCTGTTTTACATGTACATTTTGCTCATTGTAACTAGTAAGACCTTAATGCAGAGTATCAAACCTTAAAAGAAAAGAAAAAAAAACCCAAGCACTGACAAAAATGTATTTGTTTACATTCATGCAAAAATTTTTAAAATTCTTTTATCTATGTTTTTTTTAAAAAATAAAGTTTTAAAAATAAGATCTTACTAGTTACAATGAGCATTAAGTACACGTAAAACAAGATGTAACATGGAATTAGTAAAAATTTTCATGGTGTTTAAAGATTAAGCATAATGGATTTTCATTTTCTATTTTATTTTTCTTGAACTTCATAGAGTCTGTGAGTTTTTTCTAGGGTATTCAGAGCTATCTGGGGTTAGTATCCAATTATCAGTGTCTACATATTATGTCTGTTCTTTGGTGACTATGTTATCTCACTCAGGATGATATTCTCTAGATGCAACCATTTTCTTAAGAATTTGGTTAAGTCATTGTTTCTGATAGCTGAGTAGTACTCCATTGTGTAAATGTACCACAATTTTTGTATCCATTTATCTACTGAAGGATATCTGGGTTCTTTCCAGCTTCTGGCCATTATAAATAGAGCTGCAATAAACATTGTGGTACATGTATCTTTGCTGTGTATTGGAGTGTCTCTGGGGTATATGCCAAGAAGTGGAATAGCTGGATCTTCAGGTAGTACTATGTCCAATTTTCTGAGGAACCGTCAGACTGATTTCCAAAGTGGTTGTATCAGTTTACAACCCCACCGACAGTGGAGAAGTGTTCTTCTTTCTCCACATTCTCACCAGCATCTGATGTCACCCAAATATTTAATCTTGTTCACTCTGACTGGTGTGAGGTGTAATCTCAGGGTTGTATTGATTTGCATTTCCATGATGGCTAATGATGTTGATCACTTCCTTAGATGCTTTTCAGCTATTCTGTATTGCTCAATTGAGAACTTTTTGTATAGCTCTGTACCCCATTTTTAATAGGGTTGTTTGATTCATTGGTATCTAAGTTCTTGAGTTCTTTGTATACCTTGGATATTAGGCCTCTACTGATGAGGGGCTGGTAAAGATCTTTTCCCACTCTGTTGACTGCCGTTTTGATTGCTTGACAGTGTCCTTAGCCTTATAGAAACTGCAAACTCATTAAGTCCCATTTGTCATCCTTTGGCCATAGAGCACGAGCCATTGGTGTTTTGTTCAGGAAATTTTCTCTTATGCCTATGTGTTCTTGGGATTTTACTATTTTCTCATCTAATATGTTCAGTGTACCTGGTATAATGTGGAGATCTTTGGTACACGTGCACTTGAGATTTGCACATGGAGATAAGAAAGGTTCTATTTTCATTCTTCTGAATGCTTGTGCCAGTTGGACCAACAGTATTTGTTGAAGAGGCTGTCCTTTTTCCATTGAATGTTCACAGTTCCTTTGTCAAAAATCAGGTGACCATATATGTGAGGCCTCATTTCTGGATCTTCTATTGTATTCCATTGAACCACGTGCCTATTTCTGTACCAGTACCATGCAGTTTTTAGCCCAATTGCCTTATAATATATCTTGAGATCAGGGATAGTGATTCCCGCAGATGTTTTCTTGTTGATGAGGATCGATTTCCCTATTCAGTGTATTTTGCTATTCAAAATGAAGTAACACATTGCTCTTTCCAACTCAATGAAGAACTGGGTTGGTATTTTGATGGGGATTACATTGAATCTGTAGATTGCTTTTGGTAGGATAGCCATTTTTAAAATGTCAATCCTTCCAATTCATGAGCATGGGAGATCTTTCTATTTTCTGAGATCTTCTTCTATTTCCTTCTTTAGAGGTTTGAAGTTCTTGTCATACAGGTCCTTCACTTGCTTTTTCTAGAGTCACACCAAGGTATTTTATATTTTTTATGACTATTGTGAAGGGTATTTTTTCCTTAATTTCTTTCTTCACATATTTGTCCTTGAGTAGAGGAAGGCTACTTATTTGTTTGAGTTAACTTTATATCCAGCCACTTTGCTGAACTTGTTTGTCAGCTGTAGGATTTCTCTTGTGGAATTTTTGGGGTCACTTAAGTATACTATCATGTCATCTGCAAAAAATGATTTTTTTCTTTTTTCTTTGTAATTTGTATCCCGTTGATTTCCTTTTGCTGTCTAATTGCTCCAGGCAGAAACTCAAGTATTATATTGAATGGGTAGGGTAGATTTGGCAGCCTTGTCAATTCCCTGATTTTAGTGGTATTTCGTCAAGTTTCCCACTGTTAAGTTTGATGTTTGCCATTGGTTTGCTTTATATTGCTTTTATTATGTTTAGGTATGGGCCTTGGATTCCTTTTCTTTCCGAGATTTTTAACATAAGGGATGTTGAATTTTTTCAAATGGTTTCTCAGCAACTAGTGAGATGACTATGTGAATTTTTTATTTGAGTTTGTTTATAAGGTGAATTACATTGATGGATTTACATATATTAAACCAGCCCTGATTCCCAGTGATGAGGCCTACTTTATCATGCTAAATGATCATTTTAATGTGCTCTTAGATTCAGTTTGCAAGGACTGTATTGAGTATTTTTGCATCAATGTTCATAAGTGAGATTGGTCTGAACTTCTCTTTCCTTGTAGTGTCTTTGCCTAGGTTACAAAAAAGGGTTATTGTGGCCTCAAAAAATGAGTTAGGTAGTGTTCCATCTGAGTCTTTTTTGTGGAATCGTTTGGAGATTATTTGTATTATGTCATCAATAAATGTCTGATAAAATTCTACACTGAACTCATCCGGACTTGGGATTTTTTTGGTTGGGAGGCTTTTGATGACTACTTCTATTTCTTTAGGTGTTATCGGATTATTTAGATGGTTTTTCTGGTCCTGGTTTAACTTTAGTAGTTTGTATCTGTCTAGGAATTCATCCATTTCCTGCAGATTTTCCAGCTTTGTTGAGTATAGGCTGTTGTAGTACGATCTGATGATTTCTTGGATTTCCCCAGGTTAAATTGTTATTTCTCCACTTTCCTTTCTGATTTTGTTAATTTGGATACTTTCTCCTTGCCCTCAAGTTAGACTGGCTAAGGGTTTATCAATCTTGTTAATTTTCTCAAAGAACAAGCTCTTGGTTTTGTTTATTATTTCAGTGGTTCTTTTTGTTTCTATTTGGTCTATTTCTGCCATATGTTTCATTATTTCTTTCCATCTACTCCTCTTTGCTATAACTGCTACCTTTTGTTCTAGAACTTTCAACTGTTCTGTCAAGTTGCTTGTATATGCTCTCTCTAGTTTCTTTTTAAAAGCACTCAGTGCTATGAGTTTTCTTCTCAGTACTGCTTTCATTGCATCCCATAGGTTTGGGTATGTTGTGTTATCATTTTCATTGAATTCTAGAAAATCCTTAATTTTTCTCTTTATTTCTTCTTTGACCCTGCTATTGTTTAATAGAGCTTTGTTTAGTTTCCATGTGTTTATGGGTTTCTTTTGTCATTATTGTTATTAAAGTCCAGCCTTAGACCATGATGATCTAAAAGGATGAATGGGAGTATTTCAATCTTCTTACCTCTATTCAGGCTCTTCTTGTGACTGATTATGTGATCAATTTTGGAGAAGGTGCCATGAGGTGCTGAGAAGAAGGTATATTCTTTTGTTTTAGGTTGGTATGTTCTGTAGATATCTATTAATTCCAGTTGGTTCAAAACCTCTGCTAGTTTTACAGTGTCCTTTTTCAGTTTTTGTTTCCATGATCTGGCCATTGGTGAGAGTGGGAAATTGAGGTCTCCCACTATTATTGTGTGGGACTCAATTTATTTTTTGATCTTTAGTACGGTTTCTTTTATGCATATGGGTGCTATTTTATTTGGAGCATATATTTTAAGAATTGGGATTTAGTCCTGACAAATTTCCCCTGTAATGAGTAAAAAGTGTTCTTTCTTATCTTTTCTGATAACTTTTGGTTGAAAATCTACTTTATTTGATATTAGAATGGCCACTCTAGTTTGCTTCTTGGGGCCATTTGTATGGAATGTTTTTTCCCAACATTTTAATCTGAGATAGTGTCTCTCTTTGTCTCTGAGATGAGTTTCCTGTATGCAGCAAAATGCTAGGTTTTGCTTATGAATCCAGTCTGGTATCCTATATCTTTTTATTGGAGATTTGAGTCCATTTATGATACCAGATATCAAAAATAGTGGTTGCCATTTTCTGCTATTTTTGCTTTTGGATATTGAATTTTGCCTATATGTCTCTCTTCTTTTGGTTTTCTTGCTTAGGAGTTTTCTTATTTTTAGTAGGATGTAGTTCCCCTCATTATATTGAGTTTTCCATCTATAATTCGTTGTAGTGCTAAGTTTGTGGTAAGATATTATGTAAATTTAGTTTTTTCTTGGAATGTCTTAGTCTCTCTGTCTATGGTGATTGAGAGTTTTGCTGGGTATAGCAGCTCGGGCTGACACCTGTGCCCTCTTAGTGTCTGCATGATGTCTGTACAGGCTCTTCTAGCTTTCATAGTCTCTGTTGAGAAATCAGGTGTGATTCTGATTGGTCTTCCTTTAAATGTTACCTGACCTTTTTCCCTTACTGCTTTTAGTATTTTTTTTTTTTTTTGCTTTGGGCAATTGGTGTTTTGACTATTATGTGTTGGGAGAAATTTCTTTTCTGTTCCAACCTATTTGGAGTCCTGTAGGCTTGTTTTATGCTCATGGTCATCTCATTATTAAGGATAGGGAAGTTTTAGTCTACAATTTTGTTGAAGATATTTACTGTGCCTCTTAGTTGATATTCTTCACCCTCTTCAATTTTGATTATCCCTAGATTTGGTCTTTTCGTATTCTCCTGGATCTCCTGGACGTTTGGGTTAGGAGCTTTTTGGTTTTCACATCTTCTCTGACTGTTTTGTTTATATTTTAAATGTTGTCTTAGGCCCCTGAGGTTCTCTCTTTTATCTCTTGTAGTGTGTTGGAAATGCTTGCATCTGTGACTCCTGATTTCTTTTTTAGGTTTTCTACCTCTAGGGTTGTCCCTTTTAGTGTTTTCTTTATTGTGTCCATTTCCGTTTAAAATTCCTTCTTCCATTCCTTCATCTCTTTGGTTCCGATTTCCTCTAGTTCTTTGAGTTCTTTGAGTGTTTTTCTTGTTTCTTCTTTAAAAGCTTCTAATTCTCTATACTTTTCCTCCCATTCTTTTTTAAGGACCTTTATCATCATCTTGAGGTATAATTTCAGGTCTGAGTCTTTTTTTTCTGGAGTGTTTGCCATTCCGATGCTTGCTGTCATGGGAGAGCTGGGTTCTAGTGTTACCAGGTTGTCTTGGATTCCCTGGTGTACGTTCTTTCACTTTCCTCTTGCCATCTTGCTGTCACTGTTTTATGTGGTCTTGTTGTCTTTGGTTGCTTCTTGCCTTTCCCGTGTACCTGCCCTATGTCCCTGGATCTCCTGCTCCCTGGCTACTTGGATTGCCTTCTCACCAGGCCTTTGTCCCTTGATCTCCGCTGTTCCCCGTGAGGGGTGGTCTGAGTGCCTGTTCTGCACTCAAATTCCTCCAGCTGGGTATAGCCCAATGCTGCATTCCTGGTTCCCTGAATCATTGGGCGGAGGTGGGGGGGGGCGAACTTTCAGCATGCTCTGCAGAGATCTCTCTGCATCCAGGCTATTGGAATGCCTTCTCACCTGGCCTGTGTCCCGGGATCTCTGTTATTCCTGGTGGCAGATGATCTGAGCACCTGTTCTGCACTCAAAGTCCTCCAGCTGGGCTTTTTCTCTTTTTTTTAAATTTCTTCCTTGACCAAGCTGTCATTGAGTAGAGCATTGTTTAGCTTCCATGTATATGTGGGATTTTTGTTGTTGTTATTGAAGACCAACCTTAGTCCATGGTGATCTACTGGAATGCATGGAATTATTTCGATCTTCTTGTATCTGTTGAGGCATTTTTTTTCAACCAACTATATGGTCAATTTTTGAAGAAGGTGCCATGAGGTGCTGAGAAAAAGGTATATTTTGTTTTAGGGTGGAATATTCTATAAATGTCTATTAAATCAATTTGGTTCATAACTTTTGTTAGTGTCTCCGTGTCTCTGTTCAATTTCTGCATCCATGATTTGTCCATGGATGAGAGTGGGGTGTGAAGTCTCCCACTATTATTGTGTGTGGGGTAATTTATGCTCTGATCTTTAATACAGTTTTACTTATGAATGTGGGTACTCTTCAATTTTGAGCATAGATGTTCAGGATTGAGAGTTTCTCTTAATAGATTTTTCTTTAAATGAGTAAAAAGTGTCCTTCCTTGTCTTTTTTGATGACTTCTGGTTGAAAATCATTTTTTTTTCAATATCAGGATGGCTACTCCAGCTTGTTTTTAGGACCATTTCTTTGGAAAGTTTTTTCTTAACCTTTTTTTTTAAACAACTTTATTTTACAAAACAAAGATAAATGTACAGATTCTAAACATTTTTTGCTTAAAATTATACATTTTTGTCAGTACTTTTTTTCAGATTTTAACATAATTTTTACATAAAATTATATGAATATATTTTTAGTCAGTACTTGATTTTTTTCAAGGCTTGAGAGTATGCTTTGAAAACTTAATAGTTACAATGAGCATAAAGTACATGTAAAACAAAATGTAACATGGAAATAGTTAAAGTTTTCTAGTTTTGTAAATATTTTTTTGTTTTGTTTTGTTTTCTTTATTTCTTGGACTTCATACAGTCTGTGAGTTGTTTCTGGAGGAGTGCAAGCCTCTGGGGTTAGCATCCCACTATCAGTGACTGCATATTATGTCTGTTCTTTTGTGACTGGGTTATCTCACTCAGGATGATATTCTCTAGATGCAGCCATTTTCTAAAGAATTTGGTTAACTCATTGTTTCTGGTGGCTGAGTAATATTTCATTGTATATATGTACCACAATTTTTGTATCGATTCATCTTCTGAAAAACATCTGGGTTCCTTCCAGCTTCTGGCTATTATAAATAGAGCCACTATGAACATTTTGGTGCATATATCTTTATGTGTATTAAAGTGTCTCTGCGGTATATGCCCAGAAGTGGAATAGCTGGGTCTTCAGGTAGTACTATATCCAGTTTTCTGAGGTATCGCCAGACTGATTTCCAGAGTGGTTGTATTAGCTTGCAACCCCACCAAGAGTGGAGAAGTGTTCCTCTTTCTCCGCAGCCTCGCCAGCATCTGCTGTCATCTGAGTTTTGGATCTTGGCCAATCTGACTGGTGTGAGGTGGAATCTCTGTGTTGTTTTGATTTGCATTTCCCTGATAGCTAAGGATGTCAAGCACTTCCTCAGATGTTTCTCGACCATTCAGTGTTCCTCAACTGAAAACGTTTTGTTTAGCTCTGTTTAATAGGATTATTTGATTCTCTGGTGTCTAGCTTTTTGAGTTCCTTGTATACCTTGGATATTAGGCCTCTATCAGATGTGGTGTTAATAAAGATTTTTCCCATTCTGTTGGTTGGCGTTTTGTTTTCTTGAAGATGTCCTTAGCCTTACAGAATCTTTGCAATCTCATTAAGTCCCATTTGTTAATCTTTGACCTTAGAGCTTGAGCCATTGGTGTTTTGTTCAGGAAATTTTCTCCTGTGTCTATGTGTTCTAAGGTTTTCCCTATGTTCTCATCTAATAGTTTCAGTGTATCTGGTTTAATGTGGAGATCTTTGATCCACTTATACTTGAGCTTTGTACAAGGAGATAAGAAAGGGTCTATTTTCATTCTTTTGCATGCTGAGTGCCAGTTGGACAAGCACCATTTGTTGAATAGGCTGTCCTTCTTCCATTGAATGTTTACTGCTCCTGTGTCAAAAATCAGGTGACCATATACATGAGGGCTCATATCTGGACATTCTATTCTATTCCATTGATCCATATGCCTATTTCTGTACCAGTACCATGCAGTTTTCAGAACAATTGCCTTGTAAAATAGCTTGAGGTCAGGGATAGTGATTCCCACAGATGTTTTTTTGTTGTTGAGGATGGATTTCACTATTCTAGGTCTTTTGTTATTCCATATGAAATTGCACATTGATCTTTCCGATTCCATGAAGAACTGGGTTGGAATTTTGATGGGGATTGCATTGAATCTGTACATTGCTTTTGGTAAGATGGCCATTTTTAAGATGTTGATTTTTCCAATTGATTGAACATGGGAGATCTTTCCATTTTCTGAGATCCTCCTCAATTTCTTTCTTTAGAGGTTTGAAGTTCTTGTCATACTGGTCCTTCACTTTCTTAGAGTCAAACCAAGGTATTTCATAGTTTTTGTGACGATTGTAAAGGGTACCTTTTTTCTAATTTCTTTCTCCACATGTTTGTCCTTTGAGTATAGGAAGGCTACTGATTTGTTTGAGTTAATTTTGTATCCAGCCACTTTGCTGAACTCGTTTATCAGCTGTAGGAGTTATCTGGTAGAATTTTTGGGGTCACTCAAGTACACTATCATGTCATCGGCAAAGAGTGATGTCTTTATCTCTTCCTTTCCAATTTGTATCCCTTTGATCTCCTTTTGCTGTCTAATTGCTCCAGCCAGGTCTTCTAGGACTATGTTGAATAGGTAGGGGGAGAGTGGGCAGCCTTGTCGAGTCCCTGATTTTAGTGGGATTGCTTCAAGTTTCCCTCCATTAAGTTTGATGTTGGCTGTTGGTTTGCTGTATATTGGTGTTATTATGTTTAAGTATGGACCTTGGATTCCTGTTCTTTCCAGGACTTTTAACATGAAGGGGTGTTGGATTTTGTCAAATGCTTTCTCAGCATCTAGTGAGATGACCATGTGATTTTGATCTTTGAGTTTTTTTATATGGTGGATTACCTTGATGGATTTCCTTATGTTAAACCATTCCTGCATCCCAGGGATGAAGCCTACTTGGTCATGATGAATGATCATTTTGATGTGTTCTTAGATTTGGTTTTCAAGGATTTTGTTGAGTATTTTTGCATCAATGTTCATAAGTGAGATTGGTCTGAAGTTCTCTTTCCTTGTAGAGTCTTTGTGTGGTTTAGGTACTAGGGTTATTGTAGCCTCAAGAAATGAGTTAGGTAGTATTCCTTCTGATTCTATCTTCTAAAATAGTTTGGAGAGTATTCGTGTTATGTCCGCAATAAATGTCTCATAAAATTCTGCCCTGAACCCTGGGCTTTTTTTGGTTGGGAGGCTTTTGATGACTTCTTCTGTTTCTTTAGGTGTTATAGGGTTATTTAGATGGTTTACTTAGTCCTGGTTTAACCTCGGGAAGTTGTATCTGTCTAGGAACTTGTCCATTTAATCAGATTTTCCAATTTTGTGGAGTATAAGTTTTTTGTAGTAGGATCTGATGATTTCTTGAATTTCCTCAGTTTCAGTTGTTATGTCTATACTTTCAGATTTTGTTAATTTGTATACTCTCTCTTTGCGCTCTAGTTAGTCTGGCTAGGGGTTTATCAATCTTGTTGATTTTCTCAAAGAACCAACTCTTGGTTTTGTTGATTTTTCAATCGTTCTTTTTGTTTCTATTTGGTCTATTTCTGCCCTAATTTTGATTATTTCTTACCATCTTCTCTTCTTGGGTATATCTGCTTCCTTTTGTTCTAGGGCTTTTAGCTGTGCTGTCAGGCTGCTGATGGAAGCTCTCTCCAGTTTCTTTTTGGAAGAACTTAGGGCTATGAGTTGTCCTCTCAGTACTGCTTTCATTGCATCCCATAGGTTTGGGTATGTTGTGTTTTCGTTTTCGTTGAATTCTAGAAAATCCTTAATTTCTTTCTTTATTTCTTCTTTGACCCCACTATCGTTTAATAGAGTGTTGTTTAGTTTCCATGTGTATGTGGGCTTTTTGTTGTCTTTGTTGTTGTTAAAGACCAGCTGTTGACCACGGTTATCTGAGAGGATGCATGGGAGTATTTCAATCTTCTTATATCGATTGAGGCTCGTTCTGTGTCCAATTATGTGGTCAATTTTCGAGAAGGTGCCATGGAGTGGTGAGAAGAAGTTGTATTCTGTATATATCTATTAATTCTAGTTGGTTCAAAGTCTCTGCTAGTTTTGCAGTGTCCTTGTTCAGTTTCTTTTTCCATGATCTGTCCATTGGTGAGAGTGGGGTATTAAAGTCCCCCACTATTATTGTGTGGGGTGAAATGTATTTTTTGAGCTTTAGTAGGGTTTCTTTTATGAATGTGGGTGCTTTTTTATTTAGAGCATATATGTTAGGCTTGAGAGTTCCTCGTGACAGATTTCCCTGGTAATGAGTAAAAAGTGTCCTTCCTTATCTTTTTTGATAACTTTTAGTTGGAAATTTACTTTATTCGATATTAGAATAGCCACTCCAGCTTGCTTCTTGGAGCTGTTTCTTGGAAGTTTTTTTCCCACCCTTTCACTCCTAGATAGTGTCTGTCTCTGTCTCTGAGATGAGTTTCCTGTATGCAGCAAAAGGCTGGGTTTTGTTTATGTATCCAGTCTGATAGTCTATGTCTCTTTATTGGGCAGTTGAGCCCATTTATGTTAATAGATATCAAGGAATAGTTGTTTCTCTTTCCTGCCATTATTGCTTTTTTGGGTTGAGTTGTGTCTGTGTTTTTTTCTTCTTTTAGTTTTCTTGTTTAGGAGTTTTCTTGTTTTTACTAGGCTGTATTTTCCCTCATTGAATTGGGTTTTCCACCTATAATTCGTTGTAGTGCTGGATTTGTGGTCAGATATTGTGTGAATTTTGATTTGTCTTGAAATATCTTCATCTCTCCATTGATGGTGATTGATAGTTTTGCTGGGTATAGCAGCTTGGGCTGCTACTTGTGCTCTCTTAGGGTGTGCATGATGTCTATCCAGGCTCTTCTAGCTTTCATAGTCTCTGTTGAGAAATTGGGTGTGAGTCTGATTGGCCTGCCTTTATATGTTACCTGACCTTTTTCCCTTACTGCTTTTAGTATTCTTTCTTTGCTTTGGGTACTTGATGTTTTTACTATTATGTGTCGGGAGGTATTTCTTTTCTGGTCCAACCTATTTGGAGTTCTGAAGGCTTCTTTTATGCTCGTGGTCATCTCATTCTTGAGGGTGGGGAAGTTTTCTTCTATGATTTTGTTGAAGATATTTACTGTGCCTCTTAGTTGATACTCTTCTCCCTCTTCCTATTATCCTTAGGTTCGGTCTTCTCATTGTGTCTTGTATTTCCTGGACATTTTGGGTTAGGAGCTTTTTGTTTTTTGCATCTTCTCTGGCTGTTTTGTCTATGTTTGCAATGTTGTCTTCTGCTCTGAGATTCTCTCTTCGATCTCTTGTAATCTATTGGAAATGCTTGCTTCTGTGACTCCTGATTTCTTTTTTTGGTGTTCTGCCTCTAGGGTTATCTCTTTTAGTGTTTTCTTTATTGTGTCAATTTCTGTTTTAATTTCCCTCTTCCATTCCTTTATTTCTTTGGTTCTGTTTTCCTCTAGTTCTTTGAGTTCTTTGAGTGTTTTTCTTGTTTCTTCTTTAAAAGCTTCTGAATCTTTTTGCTTTTCCTCCCTTTCTTGTTTAAGTATCTCTATCAGCATCTTGAGGTATGATTTCAGGTCTGTGTCTTCTTTTTCTGGAGTGTTTGGAATTCCGATATTTGCTGTTATGGGAGAGCTGGGTTCTGGTGTTGCTATGTTGTCTTGGTTTCCTTGGGATATACTCTTTCACTTTCCTCTTGCCATTTTGTTGTCAGTGATATGTTCTTGCCTTTCCCTTGTATCTGGTCTGTGTCCTGGGTTCTCCACTTGTCCAGGTGTCAGATGGGCCGAGCCCTATTCTATGCCTCAGAGTCGTCGGGTGGGAACAGAATTTCCAACGTTCTGTTCCTGGTCGCTGGCTCAGGCAGGGCAGGGCAGGGCAAGGCAGGGGGTGCACTTTCCGTGTGCACTCTGCAGAGATCTCTCTGCTTCCCGGTAGCCCAGGTCTTTCACCCACCAGTTGCTCAGCCTCTACGAGCCGCAGTTCTGCGTGGCAGATGGGCCAGGCTCTGCTCTGCGTCCTGAAGTCTCCGCTGGGTTGAAACAGAAGTTCTAATTTTCTGTTCCTGGTTGCTAGATCAGGCAAAGCAGGGCAGGTCAAGGCAAGGCAGGGGGTGTACTTTCCGTGTGCACTCCGCAGAGATCTCTCTGCTCCCTGGCAGCCCAGGTCTTCCACCCACCAGTTGCTCAGCCTCTACCTTTTCTCAACCTTTTACTCTGAGGTAGTGCCTGTGTTTGTTCCTGAGATGAGTTTCCTGTATGCAGCAAAATGCTGATCCTGTTTGTGGATCCAGTCTGAGAGTACATTTTTTATTGGAGAATTAATTCCATTGATGTTAAGGGATATTAAGGAATAGTTGTTGCTGTTTATGCTTTTTTTGTTGTTACAGGTAGAATTATATTTGTGTGCTTTTCTCCTTTGGTGTTTGTTACAAGAGGATCAGTTTCTTGGTTTTTCTAGGATGAAGCTTCTCTCTTTGTGGCAGTGTTTTTCAGCTATTATCTTTTGTAAGGGTGGATTATTGTGTAATTTTTTTTTGTCCTGGAACATCTTGGTTTCTCCTCCTATTGTGATTGAGAGTTTTGCTGAATATAGTAACCTGGGCTGTAGCTTGTTTTCCCTTAGGGTCTGTATGATGTCAGTCCAGGATCTTCTAGCTTTCATAGTCTCTGTTGAAAAGTCTGTGGTAATTCTGATCGGTCTGCCTTTATATGTTACCTGTCCTTCCTCTTACTGGTTTTAGTATTCTTTCTCTCTCTCTCTCTTATCTTTTTTTTTTCTTTCTTTTTTTTTTTTTTTTTTTTTTTTTGTTTTTATTGTTTGACTATTATGTGTCAGGAAGAATTTCTTTTCTGGTCCAGTCTTTGGGGTTCTGTAGGCTTCTTGTATTTTTGTGGTCATCTCTTTGCTTAGGTTAGGGAAGTTTTCTTCTATAATTTTATTGAAGATAATTACTGTGCCTTTCAGTTCATATTCTTCACTCTCTTCTATACCTATTATCCTTAGATTAGGTCTTCTCATTGTGTATTGAATTTCCTGGATGTTTTGGCTTAAATATTTTTATTTTAGCATTTTCTATGACTGTTATATCAATGATTTCTATGTTATTTTCTTCTCCTGAGATTTTCTTCTTCATCTCTTAATTCTGTTTGTGATGCTAGCATTGCCTCCCAATGTCTTTTCTAGTTTTCCATTTTAAGGGTTGTCTTTTTTAGTTTTGTTCTTCATTGTTTCTATTTCTGTTTTCAGTTCCTTCACCTAGCTATTTATGCTTTTCTTTAGCTCTTTATGTGATTTTTGTGTTTCATCTTTAAGGGCTTCAACTTGTTTTCATGTATTCTCCTGGTTTTTCTGTACTGCTTTAAGTGTGTTATTTTTGTGTCTCTCAAAGATCTCCATCATCATTGTGAAGTATAATTTTAAATCTAAATCTTTTTTTCAGGTGAGTTGGGATATCCACTATTTGTGGTGGTGGGAGAACTGAGTTTTGATGTTTCCATGTTGTCTTGGTTTCTGTTTCTTAGAGTCTTGTACGTGCCTCTTGCCATCTTGTTATAGGTGATGCTATGTGAACTTATTGTCTCACTTGTGGGTCTCCAGAAGATTGTTTCTGGATGTTCCTCTCTCAGGGTAGGTTGTGAATTTCGATGGCAGAGTCCAGTCCTGATGTACCTGGGCAGGGTCTGACCTTGGGCCAGAAGTGTACACTCCCAGGCAGTACCTTTGCCTGTGCCGCGATGGTTCTGGGCGGCCTCTCCCAGGGTAGAACGTGGGCAGAAGAAGTTGAATTACCCTTCCACTTAAGATGGAAAGCTCTCCTGCAGCTCTTCCTAGCTCCCAGGGACGTGTGGGCAGTTGGACTGCCCGTCCTGATGAAACTGGGCTGGGTTGGACTTTGTCGTTTATACCCTGTATGGCCATGCATTTCTGTGTCTTGTCTTGTTATTAACATATATTCCATTACTAAAAGCCCTATTTAATTTCAAATATTCTGTCTTGAAACTATTACTTTTGATTTCCCTTAATCCAAAACAAGAGAGGGTGGGGGGAGGAGAGAAGCACTCAGTGTGATCAGTGGTGAGCCCAAGACAAGGAGATCCACCAAAATGAAGAGAGATCTGATAGACAGCTGTCCAGTATGGGTTCTAGAAGATTTCATTAGTTCAACTGAATATCTACCCCTGCAAACAGCTGAACTAAAAGAATAAAACTTATCTTTTTATTATTGTCAAGGATATTAATGTACTCACCAGTGCCACTTCTCACTTCTATCCTTTGTTCTCCCTTCCCTCAACTTTCATAAGTATTCAGGTGGATAACCAACTATTCTCTCTTCTTAGAACATGTTCTTATCAATTTGTGGTCCGCAGATTTCATTTAGCCCAATATAGCTATGAGTGCAGGTCTAAGACAATATTGTCAGCTTACTTAAAACACTATAAAGTTATGTTGCCATGTTTTATGCATGTGTGTGTGTATGTGTGTGTGTGTGCTCACACGCACATGTGTGTGTGCATGCATGTTAAATCAAATGTGAGGATATATATATATTTATATATGCATGCCAGAAAATCGTATTTTCCTGAAAAAATTAATTCAAGCATGCAGAGAAAAAGTGGTATGCTTAACAAAGAATGGAATCTATGGTAGGGATTTCAGTTTAGTGAAGAAAAAAAGTAAAGAATTTCTTGTCTATGTTATAATCATTGTCTAATGGAAGAGATAGTAAGAGAGGAAAGCTAACAGCCAGGATACATAGTGGCTATTTTAATCACATTACAACAATATATCATTTGATCCCTTTCCCCAATCTTTGTCATGTAGATGAGGAAGCTGAGGGTTCAAAGGATTTCTGTGACTTACCTAAAATCTCTTGCTGATCTGATCTTGGAACAAGACTACCTGGCTTTGTCGTTCAGTTATCATCAGTTAGTGGGTCCTGAGCATCATCTGCTGTCATTGTAGTGTCCCTTCTAATTCTCCTAACCTCTCATTCCCTCTTTAGCTCCTGATTTTCCCCCTACTTTTTTTTTTTTTTACAGTTTAATTTTTCTCTACCCAATGTATTGCTACCTCTACTAATCACTACTAACTGGTGAGTACATCATGCTGGTTAAGAACATTGTTCAAATGGTTGGCTGCAAGAATCTGCATCAATATTGGTCAGGTGCTGGAAGAGCCTTTCAGTGAGTAGCTACACTGTCAGCAAGTGCTTCTTGGCATCAGGAATGGTGTCTGGATTTGGCGTTTGCAGATAGGATGGATCCCTAAGTGTGGAGGTATCTGGATGGCCTTTCCTTCAGTGTCTGTTCCACATTTTGTCTCCGTAGTTTCTTCCTTTCTTCCTTTAGACAGGAATAACCATCGGACTGAGCACTGGGATCCCAATGGAAAAGTTTGAGGAAGGATTGAAGGAGCTGAAGAGGTCTGCAACCCATAGGAAGAACAACAATATCAACCAACCAGACCCCCCCCCCCATAGCTTCCAGGGACTAAACCAATGACCAATGAGTACACATGGAGGGACCCAAAGCTCCAGCTTCATATGCAGCAGAGGATTGCCTTATCTGGCATCAATAAAAAAGAAGGTCCTTGGTTCTGTGGCAGCTCAATGCCCCAGTGTAGGGGGATGCTAGGGCAATAAGTTAGGAGAGGGTGGGTGGTGGAACACCCTCATAGAAGCAGGGGGAGAGGGATGGGTTGGGGTTTGCAGAGAAGAAACTGGGAAAAAGGATAACATTTAAAATGTAAATAAATAAAATAACCAACTTTTTAAAAAAGAACATTGTTCCAACAGTGAAATTAGATCATGTAAGATACTCTTTCAGCCATTAACTATTTCTATGCATTAACTATTTCTTTCATTCTATAGGTTCATATGAACAGAAAGTCACAAATTCCTTTTGAGATCAGACTTTTACTTTTGCAAGTGTCTTAGTTAGGGTTTCATAGCTGTGAAGAGAAGAGACTATAACTATAACAACTCTTATAAAGGCAAACATTTCTTGAGGCTGGCTCACAGTTTCAAAGGTCTAGTCCATTATCATCATAACAGGAATTCTACATCTTGATTCAAATGATCTCAGGAGGAGACTCTCTTCTGCAGGCAGCCAGGACGAGGGGCTCTTTCAACTGGACAGAGATTGACCACAGTGTCATATTTCATCCAACAAGGTTACACCTACTCTAGTAAGGCCATACCACCTAATAGTGTCACTTACTATGGTCTAAGACTACGAGAATCACCACAGCCTGGGAATTTAAATTTTAAACTTATTTTTGTTGTTATAATTAAATTTATCCCTACTTCACTTGCTTTTAATTTTAATTAATTTTTGTACTGCAGACACTGAGTAAACTGTTATAAAGACAATTAAAATAATAATTTATCTATTTCGAACACCCATCAGAGTAAGACAGAAATTATGCTAGTGAGTGTTTTTTATTCACTACCATTATGTGCTCTTTAAAGGGCTTTATTTGATTTAATTTGAGTAAATACTTTTTATTGAACTCATAAATTTTCCCTCCTAGTCTAGGCTCCCAGGACCCCATGGGGATAACATTATCTGAAATACCCAACAAAGGGGAAAGAGAACCTGTAGAGACCATCAGATATTTTTTTAATCCTCTTTATAAAATCATGGGCTTTCAATCGTCAGAGAAGCTTCTTCTGAGAGCTGATGGGAGCAGATGTAGACCCACATAAAAACATCAGGTAGAAAAAGAGCCCAAATTGGAGATCTCCACTGGGCCCTTGCCTCAGAACTTAGGTATTCTCCTCTCCCTGGAGGAGGGGAAGGAAGAACTGTGGAGCCAGAGTAGTCTATGACACAGCCACAGAATAAATGAAGGGCTCATAGGGACTTACAGACACTGAAGCAACAATCTTGGAGCCTGCAGAGGTCTATTCTAGGTCTTTTACATATATGATG
Organism: Micromys minutus; assembly: GCF_963924665.1. Lineage (NCBI taxonomy): Eukaryota > Metazoa > Chordata > Mammalia > Rodentia > Muridae > Micromys > Micromys minutus. Next base: position 89,918,368 of record NC_137973.1, read on the forward strand.
TTATTATTAGCTTTGTCTTTTTGTGAGACTCCTAACAGTGGGAGTGTCCCTGACTCTTTCACCTGCTCTTGGAACCTTCTTCATCTTCATGAGTTTCCTCACCCAACCTTGATATAAGGGTTTGTGCTCAGTCTTATTGTATCTTGTTTAACCAAGTTTGTTTGCTATTCTCAGGAGGCTTGCTCTTTTCTGAAGGGAAACAGGAGAAGTAGATGGGGTTAGGAAGATTTGGAGGTGGAAAAGGGGGAAATTGCAACCAGGATATATGAGAGGAAGATAAATAAATAAAAATCATGGTCTTTGGTCAATACTTTATTTAGGATTGTTTTTGTTTCTTGGCTCATAGAAATAAATTTTCGTAAAACTCCTTTGTTAAAAATCTCATGAAGTTTCACAACCAAAGTAACTATATAAGTCTCACCAAAAGAAGTAGAAAAATTATTGTCTCCTTTATTTTCTGTTTTATTTAAATATTTGATTTACTGATGAAAATATGTCTCCAATGCTATCTTATTACTTTCACACTTTTTTGATTTATTTATTCTGTGTTTAGAGCATGAGTGTTTCACTTGCACCATGTGCAAGCCTGACACCCAAGGAAGACAGAAGGGAGCATCAGAGCTCTTGGAACCAGAGTTATGGATAATTATGAACTATCATGTGAATACTGAAAACAGGACCAGGGATTTCTGAAAGAGTAGAGCCATCTCTTCAGTTCTCTTATTATCTTTTTAAGGTTCTCATAGCCCTCTCCTTTGTGTTTATTTATTTATTTGCTTTTGCTTTAATTAATTTGTTTATTTGGCTTATGTGGTAATATTAATATGCTTAACATGGGGAGTAGCACTATTGTGAGGTAACCGAATCACAAAAATACACCCATGGCATGTACTCACTAATAAGTGGGTATTAGCCCAAAAGCCCAGAATGCCATATGTAATTCATTGACCATATGAAGCTCAAGAAAAAGAGTGACCAAAGTGAGGATGCTTCAGTCCTTCTTAAAAGGGGGACCAAAAAATATTCTCAGGAGGAAATATGGAGACAAAGCTTGAAGCAGAAACTGAAGGAAAGACCACCCAGAGACTGCCCACCTAGAGATATATTCCACACACAGACACCAAAGACACAGACACTATTGCAGATGTCATGAAGTGCTTGCTGACAGGAGCCTGATATAGCTGTCTACTGAGAGGCTCCACCAAAGCATAAAAAACACAGAGGCAGATGCTTGCAGCTAACCATATAACTGAGAACAGAGTCCTTAATGAAGGAGTTAAAGAAAGAATTGAAGGATTTGAAGGGATTTGAAACCCCATAAGAATAATACCACCCAACCAGAGCTCCCAGAGATTAAGCCACTATCCAAAGTGTACAAATGCATGGACCCATGGCTCCAGCTGCACATGTAGCAGAGGGTGGCCTTGTTGGACCTTGGCATACTGCAAAGGCTTGATGTTGCTGTATAGGGGAATATCAGGGTAGGAAGACAGAAGCAGGTAGGTGGGTGGGTGAACACCTCATAGAAGCAGGGGAGAGTTGATGGGATAGGGGATATGGAAAGGAATCCAGGAAAGGGGATAAAATTCTAAGTGTATATCAAGTATATCCATTTAAAAAAAAAAACAAAGCCTAAAAAATTAAAATAAAAGTTGTGTTGGCCTGAGATTCCACCTCACACCAGTCAGAATGGTTAAGATCAAAAATTCAGATGACAGCAGATGCTGGCAAGGATGTGGAGAAAGAGGAACACTTCTCCAGTGTGGGTGGGGTTGTAAACTGGTACAACTACTCTGGAAATCAGTCTGGCAATTCCTCAGAAAATTGGACATAGTACTACCTGAAGACCCAATTATTCCACTTCTGGGCATATACCCCAGAGAAGCTCCAACATACAACAAAGACATATGCACCACAATGTTCATAGCATCCCTATTTATAATAGCCAGAAGCTGGAAAGAACCCATATGTTCTTCAGTAGATGAATGGACACAAAAATTGTGGTATATTTACACAATGGAGTACTACTCAACTATCAGAAACAATGACTTTATGAAATTCTTAAGAAAGTGGATGCATCTAGAGAATATCATCCTGAGATAACCCAGTCACAAAAGAACAGACGTAATATGCAGTCACTGATAATTGGATACTAACCCCAGAAATCTCTGAACATCCCAGAAACAACTCACAGACTACATGAAGTTCAAAGGAAAAAAAAGAAAATGAAAAACCATTATGCTTAATCTTTACACACCAAGAAAACTTTGACTAATTCCAGGTTACATCATGTTTAATATGTACCTTATGCTCACTGTAACTAGTAAGATTGTAATGCACACTATCAAACCTTAAAAAAAAAACCAAGTACTGACAAAAATGTATTCGTATATTTTTGTGCAAAAATGCTTAAGATATGAACATTTATCTTTGTTTTTTTAAATAAAGTTGTTCAATTAAAACATAAATAAATAAAAAGTTATTTCCTCTGTAACAAAAAAAAAGTTGCATTGGTTATGGTATCTGCTCAAAGCAGTAAAACCCTAACTAAGACAGCATATTTTCTTTCTTTCTTCCTTCCTTCCTTTCTTTCTTTCTTTCTTTCTTTCTTCCTTTCTTTATTTATTTCTTTGTCTTTTAGAGAGACTCTATACATGTAGTCTTGGCTAGCCTGGAACTCACTATGTAGTCTAAATGACTTTAAACTTGTAAATCTTGTCCCTCTTATTCCAGATTACTAGGATTATAAGCATATGCCATCACATTTGGTATTAAGATATATCTTTTAAGTTCTTTTCATTCTTTTAACATTTCTTGCCTTTTATCTTGATAATTTTTCTTGCCAGTGATAGAAATTAAATCTAAATTCTCGTACTTAATAAGCTATCACTCTCATAGAGCTATCTTCCCTGCTGTCCTGATTATTTTTACCTAAAACTTTTGTTATTCTTTTTAAAAAGGTATATTTTAGATTTTTAATTAACTCTATACATTTATATAATTAGATTTCCATAATTTAATAATTTTTTCCAACAAAGACCCTTTACTGAGAGTGCTTTAAAAATCCAGTCCTTGAATTGAACAAATTTTAATCCAGCTGATAGCTGACTTAGGTGAGGCTTCTTGGTGACAGAATATTTCCAATCTATAATATCAAAACAGGTTCTTGACTCATGTATGAGTATCTTCAGGGCCTCTGTACCATCTTCTTCAGGGTTCGATTTAGCTCTTCAAACTTATGGATCTGCCGGATAAAGAAATCCCCATGGCGTCTGGCGACTTTGTTGTCTGCAATATGGATCATGTCCTTATCAATATAGAAGTCCACCTCCGAGGCCGACTGGAACTTGCCGTCTAGGGCAAAAATGCCACTGGTCCACACCAGGTTCTTCATCCTGTGCTTGAAGACAAGCAGTTGGATGCAGAACTCCTGCTCCGTGAGGTCCAGGAAGCCGACCAGCTTGGCCACAGGCATGGTGGTGTAGAGCTTGAGGAAGCTGCAGATGGTGGAGAGCTGGGCCTGCTGCTGCACTTCATCAGAAAACACCTTCAGCTGCTGCAGGAAGGGCTCTTTGTGGTAGTTAGGATGTACATTGTAGTAGTTAGGCACCGCAGGTGACAAGAACTTGGGGCAGGCATAGCTGAAGAGTTCCTCATAGACCTGGGGGTCACCTTTCTGCATGCACATTATCTTGTCCCCGTATTTCTCCTGCAGCTAGAGGTGTATGCTCTCTTCAATCCTCATGGGGTACATGGTGAGAGCAATGACTAGCAAAACATGCATCTGCTCATTCTGCTTGTTAATCATGTCATACTTGTATGTAGTCCTCTGGAACATACTCTTGGTCCTCTGCATGTACAGGAGGATGTGTGCAAAGACCCGGATGGCATCCTGGTATCGATGCATCTTTAAATATGCAAAACCAAAATAATAGTAAGTGGTGGCCTGGCACTCAGACACACGAGAATACATGCTTTTCTTGTTCAGCTCGATATTCTCCAACACCTTGATAGACTGGTAGTAATCCCCAGGAGAGAATGCAGGCGCAGAAACCCCATGAGGCTGAACTAGCCAAGCATCTCTGAGAGGGAGTGTTGTCCATACTCTCCAGCCACACTTTCGGGGTCAACTCCGCTGATGTACACCTCCAGCTGCCGGTTGATGTTGGATTTGTCTATGAGAGAATGCAGCACATTGAGGACACTGTGCAAGTTCCAAATTTTAGGATTAGATCTAAGGAAGTCTATCTCTTCCTCTGACTTCTTGGCTGTCTTGCAGTGGTACTGACTCAAGGACTGGAAGTGGTAGATGAATTCATCGATGATGTCCCAAAGCAACTGATTGGGGAGTTCAAGGGAAGCAGCTCCATCAGCATTGAGGATGTAGTTGAAGAGATTGCATTAGTTGTAATAGGATTCGAACCTCTGTTCTAAGGAGAGTCCCCCACTGACTTTGGCATAAATATGCTTGTAGTACAATTCTTTGTACAAAATTAGGAATACAGCATCATTGCCAACTTGGGGTGCAATTGCTTCTGCCTCAGGCCATGGTGTGTTCTTGAAGAATCTTTCAATTAGCTTGGTCCAGCCATTCTCATAAATGTCCTGGATCTCATACACCTTCTGGTCAATGACATGACTAGAGACATGACTATCCTAAAGCTCGTATACTTTCTGGTCAATCAAATCTGAGACAGTCTTGTGGAAGTACTGAATTTTTGATCACTCCAGGAATCACCTGATAAATCTGCTGTTCATACTGTCACTCATAGGCAAGGTCCTGCTTAGGATCTCCTGTGTGTATATCATAGTCGCCTGGGTAGGCATAGGGGTCATAAGCAGGTTCAGACTCATAGTCATCAGCGGGCATAATATTTTATATAATTTAATTCTATATGTTTCCATTCAGTATTTTCTATTTTCATAATTATTTTGTTTCTATTGCTGTATTCTTAGTTTGTTGTTATTTTCATGCATCTTTAAGTGATTATGTAGAGCATTAATCTTATTCTACATGATTTTAATCCTTTATATTTTACTTGAGAACTTTAGGATCACATCTTTAAGTAAACCCAAAATGTATTAGCCATTGTATTATGGCCAGCATACAATGTTTAGAAGCATTGATTTTTTTCTTAAACTATTGAATTATAGTTATGCCATCTCCAGGAAACTAGCTCCAATCATTGACATCCTGAGTATTATATTTAGAAGACAGCTGACTTCTTTTTTTACTGAGAAGGAAGAATGGCTTCATAACTTTCACTTTTGGAATCAGTTTTTATTAAACCTCGTAAGCCAGGGACATATATCTAATTATATTATAATTATACATTTCTTAGGTAGGCTAGAAATGTAGACAGAAGCTTCTGCTACTGTACTGAAATAAACATTTATATAGACTCCCACTGTGTGAGTGCTAAAGCTACTAGGGAATCAGAGGACTTATAATAGTTACTTTTCTCATTGCTTCTACAGAATACCTGACAAAAGCCACTTAAAAGGGGAAGGGTTGGCTCATGGCTTGAGAAAATAGAATCCATCATGGTGAGGAACATGTGGTTAATGTGTGAGACTATTTGTCACCCTGTGCACTCAGCCTAGAAGCAGAGATAGATGAAATGGTGCTGCTCTGCTTGCTTTTGCCTTTTTTATTCACTCATGGACTCCAATATATAGAATGATGCTATATAAAAGAGCATTCAAAGTGTCCTTTTTTCTTCAGTTAAATGTCTCTGAACATTTCTTCACAGTTATCTTCAGAGGTGTATTTTCTATGGGATTTTAAACATAGGTAGTTGACTATGAAGACTAACCATCACAAGAACACTGTACAAAAAAATAAACTCTTATTTAGGCAAATAATGTAGATTTTTTTAGATAGATCTTTGAGGTACTGTTTATGTCTTTGTTTTATTTTGTTGTTTTTCAGTAATGATCAAACTTGGGGCTTGGTACTAGATTCTATCCCTGAACTACATCCTAAGCCTTTTTTCTTTCCTTCTTTAATTTCACATTTATTATTTTTGTGAGAAATAATATACATGCATACCCAAGAGCATGTGTGAAAGTCAAACTTGTCAGAATAATCATGCAGATTTTAGAGATCAAACTCAAATTTAGCAGCAAGTGCCTTTACTGACTGAACCGTTTTATTAATCCACCTCTTGGGGTTTTGCTTGGTGCGGTTTGGTTTGATTTTGTTTGGTTTGGTATGGTTTTGAAACAGGGTATTTACTGTGTACCGGGATTAGCTTTGAACTTGCTATGCAGCCCCCATACTCAAGATCCTTACACCTCTATCTATATGTTGAAATTGCAGAGGTGAATCACCATACCAGTCTTTTGGGATGGGTACATATCTTACTTCCACATTGAAATGTTACTGGGATACACTAATTGTTGATATATGGGGATCTTTAATATTATAAACCATCTTTACTTTTAATTATTTCCTCTAAATGACTTATAAAGTTAGTTTAGAACCACTTAATTTTCTAAGGAATTGTTAATTCTTGCTAACAGATTCTGGAGGAAAAAGATAAAATAGTTTCCAGAGATTACAGAATACTGAATCATATTTGTGGTTCACTGAATGCATAACTACCTTGGTGTTGAACACATCATTCTTTCCATAATTTGTTAACTGGAGACATCACAACACAGAAGCATTTACCAAACTATAAATGTATATAAAGGGAACTAAAGAAAACAGTGTTTTGTTTTTTCAATGATGTAAACAACTATGTGTAATTACCAAAATGCCACCACAGGAGGGCTCATTCTTTCCTTGAGAGCAGCAATTTCTTTGGAAGGTATTAAAGACCTCTAAGCCTGGTGACTCCCAAGGACAAGCCCATAAATGAGATGACTCATTTTTCAGATTCTATCAGTGAATCATTGTTGAGATCACCCCTATTTAATCTGAGCTTTTCAAATGTATGAGTAACTACACAAGTCTCTGCATTCTAAATTAGACATGGGAACAGACTTTGAGATGCTTAGTAAAGTAGCTCCTACAGGTTTTTATCTCTGAAAGCAGGGAGGCTTGTCTGCTCTGTAGGAATGGGGACAACACAGCACATGTATCCCTGATAGCCACCTGCTAATTCCATGAAATAAAAAGCACATACTTTCTACAGTTAGAGGTTAGAAAAAACTCTAAGCCATCAGCTGAAGCCACGGGATCTAGTGACATTTCTGGGTACTGGAAATCCTTCCAACAAAAGCTTGAGTATTTTCTACTTGTATTCAACATGTTACCATTTGAAATTATCTCCTTTATGGTGGTGTCATCCAGGAAGATGCCCACTACCAAAGATGAATAACCCATTTTCTAGCCACACCTCACTTGGAGTTCTCTGTACCAATGACCCTCATCTCACATATGCCATGTATGTTTCCCACATGGATCCTAGATTGCTATAATTCTGTCAGTATTTGAAGCCATTTTAATTCTGAACTATTATATTGAAACAGTTTACATGTTTGCCCTCTGTCTCTGTCTCTGTGTCTCTCTGTATCTCTCTGTCTGTCTCTCTCTCTTTCTCTCTCTCTCTTTTCTCTCTCTCTTTCTTTCTTTCTCAAACCTACCCCTTAGAATTGATAGCTAAAGCCTATCTTATTATTTTGTACATTTATTATTGCAGTACTAACAATAACAAGTTGTAGCAATTAACAACAGCATATAATGTATTTGTTAGTTTATGCCATAAACTGCATGAAGTATTTATAATATTTAATGAATTTTCTACCATTTAGCTACATAGGCTAAATAAACTAAATGGTAAATGCCCTACCTGCCTATGCTAAGCCTTTCCCAGCTTTTGAACCTCTTGAACTCTGCTCACCATTACAACATAAATACACATATGAGAGAACTAGTATGGAACCCTGCTACATTTTGTCTAAGCCGTCAAACTTTCATTTGAAATATGGTTACAAGGGGGGCTGAACCCAGCGCTGACCCAGTGCCAGAGCACTCTGTACCCAGACCCCACTGTTATAGAGCCTGTCACACAAATATGCTGACATATCTGAGAGCAAAGGTGAGAACACCACTTCTACTCAAATTACTGGACTAGAGGAATCCAGCCAGAGCCCTCAAAACATAGAAAGCAAGTAGCAGTTTGTGACAGGATCCTAGTGGTTTCCTTCTACACCTGGAGCCCACCCTGTGTTACAAGCTCTCTATACCCAAAACCAACTGGAATATATCTGGTCCTCGAGAAATGCTGAAACACCTGAGATCACAGGTAATAACACCATTTCTGCTCTGAGGGACCCACCCAGAACCCTCAGGACACAGGAACTAAGGATCAGTCTGGGAAAAGATCTTTCTAGTTTCTGCCTGTGCCCAGAGTTGACCCTGTGCTACAGAGCTCTGTACCCAGACCACTCTGGGAGAGAGCTGGTCCCCCAGTAATGCTGACACACAAGCTTACAGGAGGGTAAAGCCACTGCCAGAATCAGCAAGATCAGCTAACACAAGAGATAAGCAGATGGCAAGAGGTAAGTTCAAGTATCTAAGCAACATAAACCAAGGCCACTTGGCATCATCAGGAGCCAGTTCCCCCACCAAAGCAAGTCCTGAATACCACAACACACCCAAAAAACAAGATTCTTATTTTAGAATCACAACTCATGATTATGTTAGAGGACATTAAAAAGGCCATGAATAACTAACTCCCTTAAAATGTACAGGACAAGACAGGTAAAGAGGTGCAAGCCCTTAAATAGGAAACAACAAAAAAGGTGAAGGAATTGAACAAAACCATTTATGATGTAAAATTGAAAATAGAAACAATAAAAAAATCACAAAGGAAGACAACCCTGGAGATAGAAAACCAAGGAAAGAGATAAGGAGTCATAGATGCAAGTTTCATCAACAGAATACAAAACATAGAAGAGAGAATCTCAGGGGCAGAAGTTACCAGAGAAAACATTGACACAAAAGTCAAAGAAATACAAAAAGCTGCTAATTGAAAACATCCAGGAACTCCAGGACACGATTAGACTATCAAACCTGAGAATAGTTGGTATAGAAGAGAGTGAAAATTCCCATCTTAAAAAACCAGTAAATATCTTCAGTGAAATTATATAAGAAAACTTTCCCACCTAATGAAGGAAATGCCCATAAACATACAAGAAGTCTACAGAACTCCAAATAGATTGGATCATAAAATAAATTCATCCCATCACATAATAGTCAAAACACTAAAAGTACAAAACAAAGAAAGAATATTAAAAGCAGTAAGGAAAAAAGGTCAAGTAACCTATGAATGCAGACCTCTCCGAATCACACCAGCTACTGAACAGAGACTATGAAAGCAGGAAGATTCTGGGCAGATGTCATACAGATCCTAAGAGACCACAAGGCCAACCTAGGCTATTATATCTAGCAAAATGCTCAAATAACATATATGGAGAAACCAAAATATTACATGACAAAACCAAATATACACAATATTTTTCCATAAATCTAGTCCTACAACAAATAATAAACAAAAATCTCCAATACAAGGAAGAAAACTACACTCTAGAAAAAGCAAGAAAGCAATCTTCTTTCAACTAACCCAAAAGAAGACAGCCACACAAACATAATTCTACCTCTACAAACAAGAATAACAGGAAACAGCAATTATTAGATCCTATCTCTCTCAATGTCAATGGACCCAATTCCTCAATAAACAGACATAAACTAAGAAACTGCATACATAAAGAAAACCCAACATTGTGCTTCATATCAGAAACACACCTCATTGAAAAAACAGACACTGCCTCAGAGTAAAAGGCTGAAAAGTTTTTTTTACAAGCAAATGATCCCAAGGAAGAAGCTGGAGTAGCCATTCTAATACTGAATAAAATCAATTTTCAACCAAAAGTTATCTAAGAGACAAAGAAGGACATTTCATAATCATTAAAAAAATACACCAAGATGAGCCCTCAATTCTGGATATCTAAGTTCCAAATGCAAGAGCAGCTTCATTCATAAAAGAAACATTGCTAAAGCTCAAAGAACACATTGTACCTCACATAATAATTGTGGGAAACTTCAACACCACACTCTCATCAATAGACAGATTATGGAAACAAAAACTAAACAAAGATACAAGGAAAATAACAGAAGTTATAAACTAAATGGATTTAACAGATACCTATAGAATATTTCATTTAAAAAAAAGAATATACCTTCTTCTCAGCATGTCATGGTAGCTTTTCCAAAATTCATCATATACTCAGTCACAAAACAGGCCTCAAGAGATACAAAATGATTAAAATAAACACATGCAATCTATTAGAGAACACCATAGACTAAGACTAATCTTCAATAGCAACAACAACAAAAATAAAAAGACAGAAAGCCCACATACACAGGGAAGAGGAACAAAGCTCTATTCAATGATAGTTTGGTCAAGGAAGAAATAAATAAAGAGATTAAGGATTTTTTAGAATTTAATGAAAATAAAGACACAATATACCCAAACTTATGGGACACAATGAAAGCAGTACTAAAGTGGAAAACCCATAGCTCTGAATGCCTCCAAAAAGAAACTGGAGAAGCATACACTAGCAGTTTGACAGCAGACCTAGAAGCTCTAGAATAAAAAGAAGCAAATGCACCCAAGAAGAATAGACAGGTGGAAATAGTAAAACTCAGAGATGAAATCATCCAAGGCAAAACAAAAAGAACTATACAAAGACTCAACAAAACAAGGAGCTGGTTCTTTGGGAAAATCAACAAGATAAATAAACTCTTAGGCAGACTAACCAGAGGGTACAGAGACAGTATTCAAATTCACAAAATCAGAAATCAAAAGAGAAACAACAGAAACTGAACAAATTCAAAAAAATTACATCATACTACAAAAGCCTATACTCAACAAAAACTAAAAAATATGGATGAAATGGACAATTTTCTCAACAGATACGGGAACCAAAGTTATGTCAGGATCAGATTAAACATCTAAGCAGTCTCATAAACTATGAAGAAAAAGAAGCAGTCATGAAAAGTCCCCCAACCAAAAAAAAAAAAAAAAAAAAAAAAAAAAAAAAAAAGCCCAGGACCAGATGGGTTTAATGCAGAATTCTATCAGACATTCATAGAAGGCCTAAGAACAATATTCTTCAAACTACTCCATGAAATAGAAACGAAGGAACACTACCTAACTGGTTTTATGAAGCTACAATTATGCTTATACATAAACTACATGAAAACCCAACAAAGAAAGAGAACTTCAGACCAATATCCTTTATGAACACCAATGTCAAAATATTCAATGAAATTCTTGCAAACAGATGCCAAGAACACATCAAAATGCTCATTCATCTTGATCAAGCAATCTTCATTCAAGGGATAAAAGGATGGTTCAATATATGGAAATCCATCAATGCAATCCACTAAATAAACAAACTCAAAGAAAAAACCAACATGATCATCTTATTAGATGCTGAGAAAGCATTTGACAAAATTCAACACTCCTTCATGGTAAAAGGCATGGAATAATCAGGAATTCAAGACTATATCTAATCATAGTAAAACTATTATACATCAAACTGGTAGCCAACATCAAACTAAATGGTGAAAAACTTGAAGGAATCTTACTAAAATTAGGGACTAGACAAGGTTGCCCACTCTCCCCCTATGTATTGAGTATATTAGTGGCAGTCCTCACCAGAGAAATTAGATAACAGAAGGAGGTCAAAGAAATACAAATTGGAAGAAAAAGCAAAATATCAGTATTTGTAGATGATATGATAGTAAATTTATTTATTTATTTTTAAATTTTTATTGAAAAACTTTATTTTAAAAAAACAAAGATAAAGGTACAAATTTTTAAGCATTTTTGCATAAAAGAATATGAATACATTTTTAAGGTTTTAATTAAGTATTTGTGGGTACATATACATACACACATGTATATAAGTAAAATAATATAGCAAAAGAGGGTATTAATTTGAGGGGATAGGAGAGAAACTGGGGAGGGCTGTAGGGAAAAAGGGGAGATGTGATACAGTTCTATTTTAATTAAAATATATTCTTTTTTTTATCTTGAACTTCACACAGTCTGTGAGTTGTTTCTGAGGTATTCAGAACTTTCTGGGCTTAGTACCCACTATCAGTGACTGCATATTATGTCTGTTCTTTTGTGACTGGGTTATCTCACTCAGGATGATATTCTCTAGATGCATCCATTTTCTAAAGAATTACATTAAGCCATTGTTTCTGATAGCTGAGTAGTACTTCATTGTGTAAATGTACCACAATTTCTGTATCCATACATCTACTTAAGGACATCAGGGTTATTTCTAGAATCTGGCTATTATAAATAGAGCTGCAAAGAACATTGTGGTGCATGTACCTTGTTGTATGTTAGAGCATCTCTGGGGTAAATGCCCAGAAGTAGAATACCTGGGTGTTCAGGTAGTACTATGTCCATTTTTTGAGGAACCGTCAGACTGATTTCCAGAGTGGTTGTATCAGTTTACAACCCCACCAACAGTGGAGAAGTGTTCCTCTTTCTCTACCTCCTCGCCAGCATCTGTTGTCCTCTGAGATTTGGATCTTGGCCAATTTGACTGGTATGAGCTGGAATCTCAGGGTTGTTTTGATTTGCATTTCCCTGATGGCTAAAGATGTAGAGCACTTCCTTAGATGCTTCTCAGCTATTCAATATTCCTCAATTGAGAACGTTTTGTTTAGCTCTGTACCTCATTTTTAATAGGGTTGATTGATTCCCTGGTGTCTCACTTTTTGAGTTCTTGTATACCTTGGATATTAGGCCTCTATCTGATGTGGAGTTGGTAAAAATCTTTTCCCACTCTGTTGGGTGCCATTTTGTTTTCTTGACAGTGTCTTTAGCTTTACAGAAACTTGGCAATCTCATTAAGTCCCATTTGTCAATCTTTGACCTTAGAACTCGACCCTTTGGTATTCTGTTCAGGAAATTTTCTCCTGTGCCTATGAGATCTAAGGTTTTCCCTACTTTCTCATCTAATAGTTTCAGTGTATGTGGTTTAATGTGGAGATCTTTGATCCACTTGCACTTCAGCTTTGTACAAGGAGATAAGAAAGGGTCTATTTTCATTCTTCTTCATGCGAGTGCCAGATGGGCTAACACCATTTGTTGAATAGGCTGTGCTTTTCCCGTTGAATGTTTGCAGCTCCTTTGTCAAAAATCAGGTGACCATATACGTGAAGGCTCATTTCTGGATCTTCTATTTTATTCCATTGAGCCACTTGTCTATTTCTGTACCAGTACCATGCAGTTTTCAGCACAACTGCCTTGTAATATAGCTTCAGGTCAGGGATAGTGATTTCCACGGATGTTTTCCTGTTGCTGAAGATGAATTTCACTATTCTAAGTCTTTTGTTTTTTTTTTTTTTTTTTTTTTTTTTTTTTTACATAAAACCATGTGAATATATTTTTTAGTCAGTACTTGATTTTTTTCAAGGGCTTGACAGTATGCATTGAAAACCTACTAGTTGTAATAAGCGTAAAGTACATGCAAAACAAAACGCAACATGGAAATAGTCAAAGTCTTCTTGTTTTGTGAATATATGTATATTTTTTGTTTTCTTTATTTCTTGGACTTCATACAGTCTGTGAGTTGTTTCTGGGGGAGTGCAAGCCTCTGGGGTTAGCATCCCAATATCAGTGACTGCATATTATGTTTGTTCTTTTGTGACTGGGTTATCTCACTCAGGATGATCTTCTCTAGATGCAGCCATTTTCTTAAGAATTTGGTTAAGTCATTGTTTCTGGTGGCTGAGTAGTATTCCATTGTGTATATGTACCACAATTTATGTATCCATTCGTCTTCTGAAGGACATCTGGGTTCCTTCCAGCTTCTGGCTATTATAAATAGAGCCGCTATGAACATTGTGGTGCATATATCTTTGTTGTGTATTAAAGTGTCTCTGGGGTATATGCCCAGAAGTGGAATAGCTGGGTCTTCAGGTAGTACTATATCCAATTTTCTGAGGTATCGCCAGACAGATTTCCAGAGTGGTTGTATTAGCTTGCAACCCCACCAAGAGTGGAGAAGTGTTCCTCTTTCTCTGCAGCCTCGCCAGCATCTGCTGTCATCTGAGTTTTGGATCTTGCCCAATCTGACTGGTGTGAGGTGGAATCTTAGGGTTGTTTTGATTTGCATGTCCCTGATGGCTAAGGATGTCGAGCACTTCCTCAGATGTTTCTCGGCCATTCGGTGTTGCTCAACTGAAAATGATTTGTTTAGCTCTGTACCCCATTTTTAATAGGGTTATTTGATTCTCTGGTGTCTAGCTTTTTGAGTTCCTTGTACACCTTGGATATTATGCCTCTATCTGATGTGGTGTTGGTAAAGATCTCTTCCCATTCTGTTGGTTGCCGTTTTGTTTTCTTGACGATGTCCTTAGCCTTACAGAAACTTTGCAATCTCATTAAGTCCCATTTGTTAATCTTTGACCTTAGAGCTTGAGCCATTGGTGTTTTGTTCTCCAAATTTTCTCCTGTGCCTATGTGTTCTAAGGTTTTCCCTACTTTCTCATCTAATAGTTTCAGTGTATCTGGTTTAATGTGGAGATCTTTAATCCACTTACACTTGAGCTTTGTACAAGGAGATAAGAACGGGTCTATTTTCATTCTTTTGCATGTTGAGTGCCAGTTGGACCAGCACCATTTGTTTGAATAGGCTGTCCTTTTTCCATTGAATGTTTACTGCTCCTTCGTCAAAAATCAGGTGACCATATACATGAGGGCTCATTTCTGGATCTTCTATTCTATTCCATTGATCCACTTGCCTATTTCTGTACCAGTACCATGCCGTTTTCAGCACAATTGCCTTGTAATATAGCTTGAGGTCAGGGATAGTGATTCCTGCAGATGTTTTTTTGTTGTTGAGGATGGATTTCGCTATTCTAGGTCTTTTGTTATTCCATATGAAATTGCACATTGATCTTTCCAACTCAATGAAAAACTGGTTTGGAATTTTGATGGGGATTGCACTGAATCTGTAGATTGCTTTTGGTAAGATGGCCATTTTTAAAATGTTGATTCTTCGAATCCATGAGCATGGGAGGTCTTTCCACTTTCTGAGATCTTCCTTCCTCGATTTCTTTCATTAGATGTTTGAAGCTCTTGTCATACAGGTCCTTCACCTGCTTAGTTAGAGTCACACCAAGGCATTTCATAGTTTTTGTGACTATTGTGAAGGGTATCTTTTCCCTAATTTCTTTCTCCACATGTTTGTACTTTGAGTAGAGGATGGCTACTTTTTGTTTGAGTTAATTTTATATCCATCCAATTTGCTGAACTTGTTTATCAGCTGTACAAGTTCTCTGGTGGAATTTGTGAAGTCCCTTAAGTACACTATCATATCATCTGCAAACAGTGATATTTTTACTTCTTCATTTCCAATTTGTATCCCTTTGATTTCCTTTTGCTGTCTAATTGCTCCAACCAGGACTTCCAGTACTATGTTGAATAGGTAGGGGGAGACTGGGCAGCCTTGTCAAGTCCCTGATTTTAGTGGGATTGCTTCAAGTTTTCCACCATTAAGTTTGATGTTGGCTGTTGGTTTGCTGTATAATGCTTTTATTATGTTTAGGTATGAGCCTTGGATTCCTGTTCTTTCCAAGACTTTTAACATGAAGTGGTATTGAATTTTGTCAAATGGTTTCTCAGCATCTAGTGAGATGACCGTGTGTTTTTTTTTTTTTTCTTTTGAGTTTGTTTATATGGTGGATTACATTGATGGATTTCCTTATTTATATTAAACCATCCCTGCATCCCAGGGATGAAGCCTACTTGATCATGGTGAATGATTTTTGTGATGTGTTCTTGGATTAGGTTTACAAAGATTTTGTTGAGTATTTTTGCATCAATGTTCATAAGTGAGATTAGTCTGAGGTTCTTTTTCCTTGTAGTGGGGCTGTGTCGTTTAGGAATGACTGTTATTGTAGCCTCAAAAAATGGGCAGGTAGTGTTCCTTCTGATTCTATTTTGTGAAATAGTTTGGAGATTATTGGTATTATGTTGTCAGTAAATGTCTGATAAAATTCTGCACTCAACCCATCTAGACTTGGGCTTTTTTTGTTGGGAGGCTTTTGATGACTGCTTCTATTTCTTTAGTTGTTATGGGATTATTTAGATGGTTTACCTGGTCCAGATTTAACTTTAGTATCTTGTATCTGTCTAGAAATTTTTCCATTTCCTCCAGATTTTCTAGCTTTGTTGAGTATAGGCTTTTGTAGTAGGATCTGATGATTTCTTGGATTTCCTCAGTTTCAGTCGTATTTGTTCACTTTCCTTTCTGATTTTGTTAATTTGGATACTCTCTCTTTGCCCTCTATTTAGTCTAGATAAGGGTTTATAAATCGTGTTAATTTTCTCAAAGAACCAGCTCTTGGTTTTGTTGATTCTTTCAATGGTTCTTTTTGTTTCTATTTGGGCTATTTCTGCCCTAAGTTTGATTATTTCTTGCTCTCTACTCCTCTTAGTGTATCTGCTTCCTTTTGTTCTAGAGCTTTCAGCTGTGCTGTCAAGTTGCTGATGTATACTCTCTCCAGTTTCTTTTTGGAAGCATTCAGACATATGAGTTTTCCTCTCAGTACTGCTTTTGTTGCATCTCATAGGTGTGGGTATGTTTTGTTTTTATTTTTATTGAATTCTAGAAAATCCTTAATTTCATTCTTTATTTCTTCTTTGACCCTGCTATCATTTAATAAAGCATTGTTTAGTTTTCATGTGTATGTGGGCTTTTCGTTGTCTTTGGTGTTCTTAAAGACCAGCCTTAGACCATGATGATCTAAAAGGATGCATGGGAGTAGTTCAATCTTTTTATATCTATTGAGGGTCGTTTTGTGAATGATTATGTGGTCAATTTTTAAGCAGGTGCTGTGAGGTCCTTAGAATAAGGTGTATTCTTTTGTTTTAGGTTGGTATGTTCTGTAAATATCTATTAATTCCAGTTGGTTCATAACCTCTGCTAGTTTTACAGTGTCCTTTTTCAGTTTTTGTTTCCATGATATGTCCATTGGTGAGAGTGGGGTATTGATGTCTCCCACTATTATTGTGTGGGGCACACTGTATTTTTTGAGCTTTAGTAGGGTTTCTTTTATGAATATCGATGCTTTTGTATTGGGGCATATATGTTAAGGATTGAGAGTTCCTCCTGAAAAATTTCCCCTGTAATGTGTTAAAAGTGCCTTTCTTATCTTTTTTGATTACTTTTGGTTGAAAATCTACTTTATTCTATATTAGAATGGCCACTCCAGTTTGCTTCTTGGGGCCATTTGCTTGGAATGTTTTTTCCCAACCTTTTACTCTGAGATAATGTCTGTCTTTGTCTCTGAGATGAGTTTCCTATATGTAGCAAATTTCTGGGTTTTGTTTATGTATCCAATCTGATAGCCTATGTATTTTTATTGGGGAATTGAGTCCATTTATGTTAACAGATATCAAGGAATAGTGGTTGCTGTTTCCTGCTATTTTTGCTTTTGAAGTTTGAATTGTTCCTGTATGTCTCTCTTTTTTTGGTTTTCTTGCTTAGGAGTTTTCTTGTTTTTTTAGGATGTAGTTTTCCTCATTGTTTTGGGTTTACCCCCTATAATTCATTGTAGTGCTGGGTTTGTTTTCAGATATTGTGTAAACTTAGTTTTGTCTTGGAATTTCTTAGTATCTCCATCTATGATTAATGAGAGTTTTGCTGGGTATAGCAGCTTTGGCTGACACCTGTGCCCTCGTAGGATCTGCATGGTGTCTGTCCAGGCTCTTTTATCTTTCATAGTCTCCGTTGAGAAATTGGGTGTGATTGTGATTGGTCTGCCTTTATATGTTAAATGGACTTTTTGCCTTACTGCTTTTAATATTTTTTCTTTGCTTTGGGCACTTGGTGTTTTGACTATTATGTGTTAGGAGGAATTTCTTTTCTGTTCCAATCTATTTGGAGTTCGGTAGGCTTGTTTTATGCTCATGGTCATCTCATTCTTAAGGGTAGAGAAATTTTCTTCTATAATTTTATTGAAGATATTTACTGTGCCTCTTAGTTGATATTCTTCTCCCTCTGCTATTCCTATTATTCTTAGGTTTGGTCTTCTCATTGTGTCCTGGATCTTCTGGACATTTTGGGTTAGGAGTTTTTTTGGTTTTTGCATCTTCTCTGACTGTTTTTTCTATGTTTTCAATGTTGTCTTCAGCCCCCGAGATTCTCTATTCCATCTCTTGTAGTCTATTTGAAATGCTTGCATCTGTGACTCCTCATTTCTTTTTTAGGTTTTCTACCTCTAGGGTTGTCTCTTTTACTGTTTTCTTTATTGTGTTTATTTCCATTTTAAATTCCTTCTTCCATTCCTTCATCTGTTTGGTTCTGTTTTCCTCCAGTTCTTTGATTTCTTTGAGTGTTTTTCTTTTTTCCTCGTTAAAAGCTTCTAATTCTTTGTGCTTTTCCTCCCGTTCTTCTCTATCATCATCTTGAGGTATGATTTCAAGTCTTCATCTTCTTTTTCTGGAGTGTTTAACATTCTGCTATTTGCTGTGATGGGAGAGCTGGGTATTGGTGTTGCCAGGTTGTCTTGGTTTCCCTAGGGTGTGTTCTTACCCTTTCTTCTTCCCATCTTGTTGTCTTGATTGGTTTTTGTCTCTCCCTTGTACCTGTCCTGTCTCCCTGTATCTCCTCATCCCCGGCTAGTTGGAACTCCTACACAACCAGGCTCTGCTGTTCCTGGTGGTGAATGGTCTGAGTGTGCATTCTGCACTCAATGTCATCTGGCTGGGAATAGCCAGCTGCTGGGTCACTGGTTTCCTGATCCAAGCTTGGGCGGGGCAGGGGAACTGGAGGACCACACTTTTCTCATGCTCGGAAGAGATCTCTCTGCAGAGATCTCTCTGCACACCAGCTAGTCGGAATGCCTCCTCACTTGTCCTGTGTCCCTGGATCACTGCTAGACCACGGCTGGCTTACCGCTGTTCCTGGTGGCGAATCATGATAGTATATTTAAATGACCCCAAAAATTCCACCAGAGAACTCTTAAAGCTGATATGAAAAAAAAAAAAAAAACCTTCACCAAAGTGGCTGGATATAAAATTACCTATAATCAGTACCTTTCTCTACTCAAAATATAAACAGACTAAGAAAGACATAAATGATACCCTTCATAACAGTCACAAATAATATAAAATACATGGGTGTAACTCCAACCAAGTAAGTGAAAGTTCTGTATGAAAAGAACTTTAAGTCTCTGAAGAAAG
Organism: Micromys minutus; assembly: GCF_963924665.1. Lineage (NCBI taxonomy): Eukaryota > Metazoa > Chordata > Mammalia > Rodentia > Muridae > Micromys > Micromys minutus. Next base: position 89,937,600 of record NC_137973.1, read on the forward strand.
AAAGAGGATCTCTGAAGATGAAAAGACACCCCCATTCTCATGGATTGACATAATTAATATATTAAAATGACCATCTTGCCAAAGGAAATCTACAGATTCAATGCAATCCCTATGCAAATTTCAACTCAAGGCTTCATAGCGTTAGAAAGACCAATTTGCAAATTTATTTGGAATAACAAAAACCCATGATAGTGAAAACCAATATTAACAGCAAAACAACTGAGGAATCACCCTCCCTGACCTCAAGCTGTATTACAGAGTAATTGAGATAAAAACTGTATGGTATTGGTACAGAGACAGGAAGGTAGATCATTGGAATATAACTGAAGATTCAGAAATAAATGCACACAGCAATGGTCACTTCATAGTTGACAAAAGAGCAAAATGTATCCAGTGGGGAGAAAAAAAGCATTTTCTTTCTCTCTCTCTCTCTTACAACTTTATTTTTTAAAAAAGAGGGATACATATACAGATTTTAAAGGCATTTTGGCATAACACTATATGAATATTTTTTGTCAGTACTTAGTTCTTTTAGAGGTTTTAGAACATGCATTGAAATCCCACTAGTTATCATCTTGTGCTCAAAGATCGAGAAATGAGACTTAATGAGATTGCAAAGTTTCTGTAAGGCTAAGGACACTGTCAAGAAAACAAAATGGCAGCCAACAGAATGGGAAAAGATCTTTACCAACCTCACATCAGATAGAGGCCTAATATCCAAGGTAATCAAAGAACTCAAGAAGCTAGAAACCAGAGAATCAAACAACCCTATTAAAAAATGGGTTACAGAGCTAAACAAAAAATTTTCAGTTGAGGAGTATCAAATGGCTGAGGAGCATCTAAGGAAGTGCTCAACATCCCTAGTAATCAGGGAAATGCAAATCCAAACAAACCTGAGATTCCACCTCACACCAGTCAGAATGGTGAAGATCAAAAACTCAGGTGACAGCAGATTCTGGCAAGGATATGGAGAAAGAGGAACACTCCTCCATTGCTGGTGGGATTGTAAGCTGGTACATCCTCTCTGGAAATCAGTCTACAGGTTCCTCACAAAGAAAGAGAGAGAGATAGTACTACTGAATATGCCCACCTGCTATACCTCTCCTGGGCATATACACAACAAATGTTCCAACAAACAGTAATGACACATACTCCACTATGTTCATAGAAACCTTATTTTATAATATCCAGGAGATGAAATGAACCCAGAATGCCCTTCAACAATGGAATGGATACCAAAAAATGTGGTACATCTACACAACGGACTACTACTCAGCTATTAAAAACAATGCCTCATGAATGGAACTAGAAAATATCATCCTCAGTGAGGAAACCCAATCACCCCCCCAAAAGAAATAAAACATTGTATGCACTCACTGATAAGTGGATATTAGCCCAAAAGTTCAAAATACCAGATAGAATTCACAGACCACATGAAGCTTAAGAAGGAAGACTAAAGCATAGATGCTTCAGTCCTACTTAGAAGGGGTAACAAAAATATTCACAGGTGAAAATATGGAGACAAAGTTTGAAGCAGAGACCAAAGCAAAGGTAATCCATAGATTGCCCCACCTGTAGATCCAGACCACATACAGCCACCAAACCCAAATAATATTGCTGACGCCAAGAAGCTCATTCTGACAAAAGTCTGATATAGCTGTCTCCTGAGAGGCTCTGCTACATCATGACAAATACAGACATGGATGCTCACAGCCAACCATTGAACTGAGAACAGGGTCCCCAATGAAGAAATTAAAGAAAGGATTGAAGGAGCTGAAGTGATTTGTAACCCCATAAGTACAACAGTACCAACCAACCAGACCTTCCAGAGACTAAACCACTATCTAATGAGTACAAATAGATGGATCCATAGCTCCAGCTACATATGTAGTAGAGGATTGCCTTGCTGGCATCAATGGGAAGAGAAGTCCTTATTCCTTCCAAGGCTCTATGCCCCAGTATAAGAGACTGTTAGGGCAGGGAGTTGGGAGGGGAGGCACCTTCATAGAAGCAGGGGAAACGGGAATGGAATAGGGTGTTTATGTATTGAAACCAGAAAAGGGCAAACATTTGCAATGTAAATAATATAGATCCAATTTTTCAAAAAGAAATATGTTAAAATAACATGATTTTTTAACCCCTGGGTGTTCTATTTCTAAAAAAGCAACAGCATAAATATTACATCAAGATATGTCACCAATTCAAGCAGCATCCAACAAACTGTGGACCATAATAGCACTGATAAATATCTATATATTTGAATAGTTCAAGTACTTAATCACGGGGAAACAATTTCCCAAAAAGCTTGTGTAAGCAAGATGCCCTCTTTTCAAATAAAAGTCTTTTAGGAAATGTGAGAGGGTTCAGCAGGAAAAGTTGCTTTCTGCTAAGCATGATGATCTCATTTCAAGCCTGAGTTTCATTAGGTAAAAAGAGAGAACCAAATCTTTCATGACTCCAAAAGCAGTCACATATGGTACCTGTGCAACACACACACAAAATGAACAAAAAAAATTCTTAAGGAAAGTTTTTCAATTTGTACTTTTTTATGTCCTTGAGCTTTTAATGAGTCCCTAGGGTTTGGACAATTCCAAAAATACCTTCAAAGAATCACTTGGTTTTGTAGTACATTTTCTTACACTTTTACTGTATGCATACCATTTCTGCCCCTCCTACTTCTTCCTCCAATTCCTCCCATGCCCTCTCTATTCCCTCTCACATGCACGACTTTTTTATTATTGAATATGTATCCTGCTAAAACTATTCAGAATTTCTATTTTTAAAGCTGACCATTTGGGAGTAGATTTATCATGAGGCTTATTACTAAAGAAAATTGAATCTCTACATCTCAGCAACCATTAATTTTTTGTAGCACTTTGACTAGAAGGGACCCTATGAAATTTTCTCTATCCACTTTGACATATCAACTGGTGTTGCCATTATTCACATCCTGTTTAAGTGATCACATTGTTGAGATTTTATGGGTGCACTTTCCCTGTTCTACATAGAAGATTCTATCTTACAACAGACATCTTGTTTCTCTAACCCTTACAATATTTTTGTCCCCTCGTCTAGAATGTTCCATCAGCCTTAAGTGTAGAACTTGCATCATATTTGATTACATAAGCTTTATTATATCCAGAAAACAGTGTTTCATAGGACTCTTCAACATCCTCCACTACTAGAACATTTCTTTCCATTTTTCTGTGATATTCCCAATGTTTTGGAGGCAGTGATGTAGATGTCTCTTTTAGAATTGAGTATTCAACAGCCATATATTCTCCATATTTTTAACAGTTATGAGTCTCTGTCATATGTAATATATGAGAGAAAAACTTTAAAAAATGGGTCTTTTAATTAACTGTTGTCCACTAAGAGAAAATTCTCTGGACACAGCAGACAGTAGCACCAGTCTAAGGATATACATATAAATATTTTGAAGGAAGTTTGACTACATATCTATTAGCTCAATATCAGTAATAAGTTCTACCTTCTCCCCAAACTCATGGCATCTTTGGTTACATACCCAGTATAGAATTCTTTCTGGAGAGTATCCTTTAAATACCATCAGAAAGTGGAGCCACTGTAATAATTTGAATGAGGTTAGCCCCATAGACTCATATATTTGAATGTCTTGTTTGAAGTTGTTGGACTACTAGGAATAATCAGAAGGTTTGGCCTTATTTGGAGAAGGTGTATCCTCCCACCCCTACCCTCTGTCTTTCTCCTCTTTCTACTTCTTGCTTATGGATCAAATGTAAGCTCTTGGATACTGTTCCTGGTCATCCCTGACACCCTACTTTCTGCCATGATGAAATAGACTAACACTTTGAAACTATAAGCAAACCTTCAAATGCTTTCTTTTGTAAGTTCCCTTGATCATAGTATATCTTCAAAGCAATACAAAAGTTACCAAAGGCAGTCACCATTTTACTAGTGGAAACATCTTGCCTGATGTGTTGGTTAAATAGAGCATTCTATACCAAGAAGTAGTCTTTTTTTAATAAGCTTCAACAAAACCTTCTACTTCTACTTTGTTCCCTTTTTTTCTAATATGTGCTATGCTTTTATATGGTATTTTAAATTTTAAAAAATAATAGTAATATTCCGGCCACCTTTATTTGTCACCGTTTTTTTACTTTCAGTTTTAGTGTGTTACCAGAGATATAAGAGGTGGATGAAAAGCTAATTTTAAGAAAGGGTTAATCTGCCATTACTTCCAAGTCTGCTGATTTCTAACTACAGCAGCATTATTTTTCCTAAACACTTGAACATGACACTGGATCTTGGTCCACTTCACAGTCTACTTGTCTAATTTTTTGTACTCTTGAAAATTTTGGTGGTTTTATGATATTTCTGTCTTCCTGAGAAGGCAAGAGAGGTTTCATAATAAAATTATGGTAATTCCTACAATTAAGAAAAAGAGAAAATATGGATCTTAAATGTTTCTAGTCAAGTTGAACTTTCTGGAAGATCAAGAATGACAGCCCTATGCTAAAATGCTAATCCTCATATATACATATCTGTTCCAAGATTAATTCAATTGGTAATTTCAACCTCAGAACTCCTTCAACAAAAGGAAGCTACAAAAGGGGAGGAGTAAGGATCAGAGACCTGATCTGCTTCCCTGAGGGCTGCTCACGCCACATAATCTTGAAAATAGCCCCTTACCTCACAATCATTTTTTTTTCAGCAGAAAGGCACTTCCTAAAGTGTGGGTTCTGTAGATGCACTAATGGCTTTCAAAATCTCTCTAATCATTATAATTAAAACATTCAAATGGGTTTTTAATTTTCTTACTGACTAGGCTGTTTCTTAATTCTTTCCAAAAGCTCTTATTGTTCAGTCTTGACAGGAATCTCTGACAGAAATTACAGCCTCATGCTGCTCAGCATCTTCATTAAAATGCAGTGCTGCCAGATATATTGCATGCATATGAATGAAGCATCTATAGAATAATTAAATCATGAATAACACATTTCCAAGCATACTGGCTCCTGAATAAGGGAAAAATTGTTATTACAAACCCAGAGATTTTATATTATACTAAAAATAATTGGCAAAACTACCATTATTTGAAGATTCACTACTTAAATTATAATTGCCTATTATCAACTCCATTTTAAAGAAAATGGCAATTTACAATGGAAAATGAGTGGGAACTTTTATGCCATTTTGCTGTTATTGCTGTTGTTTTGTTTTGCTCAAAAGGCCACTCTTTTAGCAATAGGGATCGCATAATTTGAGAATCTTCTTTTAGCTCTGTTATACACAAAAGTCCATTAGCATTAGAGAAATTTCAACATGCTTAGTCTCAAACTAATAGTCACATATCTTAAGAACCAAGTTGATGTTGTTTTAGACATTATAATATATATTATATGTGTATAAATATATTTATATTTTCACAAAATCTGGTGCACAAGTCTTATTTCCTTGTAGATTTTTATGTGTCTCTTTGTCCTTAGTTTCCCAAATAGCTCCAAAACCACTCTTAGAACAATGAAGAAAAAGACAGCCTTTTTGTTATTAATAACAATCCCTTTCAAATTAGACCTGAGTTTATGTTAATGAGATGAATTTTGGGAAGTCACAAGAGAATCAAATAATAGTGGTTAATTTCCACGGCAGACAACTATGTAGTTATAGGGTTGAGATCACAGTCACATTTTCACCTCCAGAGGAAGTGAATCAATGGCTCATGCTTTCATCAATCATGCCTATGAGAAATGAAGCCTCCATAAACTCTGGGGAGAACTGAGTTTAGGAGAGATTCCAGGCAAGTAAGCAGAAATGTATACACAATGTGGTCAAGTGCTTCTTTCAGTAAGCAAAATGTAGGCAATTGACTCCTCTCAGTTCTGGACAGAAGCTCAGGTTTCTATGGAACCCTTATCCTACTAACTGCTCCCTCTGTAAAATATGGGTAAAATGTAAGCACTGTTTCCTTGAGATCTGTGACCTGCTCTGGTTAAGAAAATTCAAATATGGACATGTTGTGAGCATCCAATTTATAGCCAGACAATTAGACATTCCATAGCCCATCCCTAGAACAAAGATCAAAGTGGGGCAGTTTTGTAAAATTGACCTTTCACCTTTAGGGACCTGATGCTACTGTCAGATAAGTAGTCTCCAATTAAGTTAATTCAGAAGTTATCCAACTGTTCAGTCTCATAGATTCATGTTTTGTGTTCTATGTACAGGGATATACACACACATATACAGAAAACTTATAAATCATTCTATATTTAAGTGAGCTGAAAGGGGGTTAAAAAAAGTTGGGGTGTGTGTGTGTGTGTGTGTGTGTGTGTGTGTGTGTGTGTTGCTTTGTTTTTCTGTGCTCTCTATCCTAAAATAGTTTCTAGACTTTGAAGAAATATTCCAGGAATCAAAGCTCAGCTTTTCTGAATCTACCCCTCCCCTGCATGCAATGTGTCATACAACTCTTTTTCTAAAGGCTTAGAAATGACCACATTCTAAGTGTATCCTTATTGCAACTTCCTCCACTGCCCCATGTTTGGCTTTCCTTTCTTGAGAACTTCTTCCGGGTTTATAGCTTGTTAAATCCTGGAATCAGAGAAAAGTAAAAATAAATAGAAGAAAAAGGGAATATTAGAGAAAGGGAGAACAGAGACTAAACTGAAAGGTAAAGCTAAAATTTTCCATTCATTCTTGATCTCACCAAGATCTTTCTCTGACACGATTGTTTGTGATTCATTCCACATCTTGGCCTGTGTTTTAGGTTTGTGATACTCTTACTTCTTTTTCACTTTCCAAACCAGCAGCCTTCCTTGCAGCTCTCTGGAGCCCTGCCTATAATCTCCCATTTTCATATTCAAGTGTTTTACTCTGTTTTGCTATCTTTTGTCACTACTGTCAAATGTAAGAACACCCCTTAAAGCTTTTCTGACTATGCCATTTCTCTAACAATTCAGTGGTTGGTTCTCCTCCCACTCATTATACATTATAAGCCATTCACCATGATTCAAACAGCTGCTCTGAATCCAGTAGCAAATTGTCTCTCCATCTTTCTCTGATGGACCTTGCTTGGCTTCCTTCTCTAGTCTGACCAGCATAGTAAGCTCACAGTAGCGAATACTTTTACACATGCCATTTCCTAACAGAATAGTTAGTAGACCCAGAGGTCTACTTACCCTGCTGCATTGCCTGCATATGTTCACTTAAGAAGCTTTTGAAGCCCTCTTCTGTGAAAATAACTTCTTACACTGTATACTACCCTTTTCTGTTTATCCTGCTCAGCAGTCTTCTTGATGGCAGATACATGTTTTGTTCTACTTTATTTCAAACACTCACCATACTCTATTTCCAAAAATGCACCTTAGTTCATTGCATTTAAAGCTCCTTTAGAGAAAATGAGCAGAACCTAGACTCAGCCAAGGTTAGGTAGTCATCTCTGTGGAGCAGAGAATTTGGGAGAAAGGAAAGTGGCATTTAACTTATGACTGATACTTAGTTGGGTGTCAGTGTCATTGTACTGAGCCTCCATTTTCTACTCAGTAAAATAGGTTACAACAATACTCAATCTAAAATTCTGAAATTTTAAATGCTCTAAAATCTGTAACTTTTTGAGCATGACAAGTAGAAATCCTACACCATGAAACTTAACTTCATGCACAAAATTATTTTAAAATATTCTATAAAATTATGCTTTGCTTGTACATATGAATGAATTTTGCATTTAGACTTGAATCCTATTCCCAGGATACTACGTATATGCAAATATTCCCAAATCCAAAGGGAAGTCAGAAGTCTAAAACCTTTCTTATTATAAGCATTAAGGATTGAGTGACTGCATGTTCAGTCAGAGGACACCTGACATATGTTATACAGTCCACAGTGGTAACTACTACCATTTTTGATACTATTTCTAATAGTATTAAAGCACATCCAGTTAAAACTAAAAAATACTATACAGTGGGGAAAGGGAAGAATAGTATGAGATGTGTTTACTGTAATTTTAAAGGCTGTTAACTTCAAATAAATTATTAAATTTCATTAAAATTCATAGTCAAAGCAGATCAAGCAGACTCAACTTATCATATACCCTAGTCCTTTGTTCTTGTATAAAGCAAGTGGAACCATGTCACCAGACAAAAACTGGGAAAGTTGAGTGCATTCAGAAACCCCAGAAATTTTCATATCTGAGAACAGTAAGTGTTTCATCTACTCTAGACCTCCAAATCTACCCCCAACATCAAGATAGTGACAACTAGTCACAGCACAAAGCACAGAGGTCTCAATGCTAATGAGGTATCTAGATGGACCTAAAGAGGGTTTAGCCAATAAGTTTTTCTCCTCAGACATTTCTTTCTGAAAAAGATAATCTCTGATCCAGCCTGAATAAATTGTGTGCATTTTCTACTACCAATAAACAGTTTGAACAAGTAAAATCTGTCTCTCTCAAGAGCCACCCTGGGGGGAAAGCCTTCATCATACAGAACCACAGCAGAAGTCTTTCACAAAAGGCCCCACAGTACTCTAGACACACATCCCTGAGCTAAGCTAGATTACCCCTTCCTTGGCCCAGGCTTATCACCCACAGACCCCCACCATTCTGATTATTCACAATTCACAGTGGCTTCTGGATACCCTAGAATTTGGGAACCCAAGCTTCAACCCCTGCATGCATCATTTTTCACCTGGGCTTGGGCTCCCATCTTAGACTGTGTTTTGCCACCCCTGCACCCCAATTTCAGAGAGGATGGAATGTAGCCTCATGCCTTCCTTTTCATCTGCCTGAGTGGTGTTCACATACCCCAAAGAAGAGGCAAAATGCAGACCCACAGTGTGGTATGGTTTGATAATAATTTTAATCATCGAATTTACCTCATAGATCTCTTAAAGAAGGCAGTTTTACACTGAGATACTTTAACTTTGTTGAGTAGTAAAAGGTTTCTAGACCTATTAGATGAGTTATTCTGACTGATATTGACCTACAGAGTAACTATAGGCAAATCACATCACACCTACCTGGAAATCTCATGCTGTTCTACTTGCATATTTACAGAAGTAGGCTACAAAGACTCCAAGCTTCTCAACATAACTAAAATCTTAACTAAAGAGAGAAATTTTGCCTCTATCATACAAAATTTTAAAAATGTAATTATGACAACACTGAGCTCTTAAGTCAAACGTGCTCATATTCTGTTTGGGTACAAGGTAATTAAGCAAAAGGCTGGGATTCAAACATGAATATATAATACATACAATTTTTTTCATCCTAGTTGAAGACCTAGTTTGCTTGACTTTTATCTCCCAGTCCAAGCCCTTCCTTGACACTATTGGCAAACTGCTGCTTCAATTGTCAGCAGTAAAGTCATGGAAAAAAATAAAACAAAATCTGACAGAGTGGTTACTTGCAGCAGAGCAAAGAATCACAAATGTGACTTGGGTAGGTTAGTACAGAGGAGCATGGACAAAAAGTTGAGAGAGAAGACAGAAATCAAATAATATATAACAGATGAGCTTGTTGGTCACTATTTGGACAAAGTTGGGGACTTTTATTGAACAGAGATAGAACAAGACCTCACTTTCCTCAGGGTTTGTCAAGCAGAGAAATGACAGTGAAACTCAGAACTTCCCTAAATGAAGGGCTCCTGGAGAATTGGACCACAGTGGTCCATATCTGAATGCAGAACCCTAGGGAACTGGACCACAATGGTGCACTTACCAGTAAACATTACAGCAGAGAAGTATGCATATCTTCATTTCAATGGTTCTTACATTTTAATTTTTAAAAACCCAAGACCATAAATATTAATATTTTAAGAGTTTTAGAGTAGTAAAATTTTCCCCATCATCCTGTGGTAAGGTTATCAGGCCTAATTAAACTAGCTTAAGAAGCATAGCCAACAGAAATGATACTGTTCCAATATTCTATTCTAAATCATTCTACATGTGTGCTATGACTATTCAAAAAGGGTAGTTTTGTTTAATCAATATGTTAAGGTAGTTAATGATATAGGTTGATAATGTGTGTTTTTTTTCTTTGATACGGTTAACACTTCAACTGAATTTTTAAGGAAGACCAAATGTCAGTTGGAGAAGCAACATTTTGAGGACTTGGACACAAAAGAATTAAGGAACCATAAACTAATTAGGCCAAGTAGCATTCAAGTTTCCACATTAGAAAAAGTGGTTAACAAAACAGAGGACGAAGTGAGGAGAATCCAGACTAAGTGTCTTAATATGGTTTTTCATTGTTATAAGTTTAATATACCATGACCAAAAGCAACTTTGAAAGAATTTATTTTTTTATCTTACAGCTTATAGCCCTTCATCTAGGGAAGTTAGTATATGAACCTGGAGACAGAAATTAAAGTAAAAGTCACAGAAAGCTCTTTGGTGGCTTTCTCCCCATGGCTTTCTACACCTGATTTTTTTATATACACTAGAACCACAAAAATGGTTGAGACCCACCAATATTAATCAATAATTAAGAAAATGTACCTCAATCTTGCCCATAGAACAATCTGATAAGTGCATTTTTTCAACTGTGATTTCCTCTTTCCAAATAACTCTATCTTGTGCCAAATTGACTTAAAACTAGCCAGCACATTAGGAATTCTGGTTGTTGGGCTTTTTAAAAATTTATTTATTTATTTATTTATTTATTTATTTATTTATTTTATTTATTTATTTCACATTCCAATCACAGCTTCCCCCATCCTCTTCTCCTAGTGTAGATTGTCCTGAAGCTGTTTGTATTTTAATGTTAATTCCACTTCCCTAAGAAGGGCTGCCTAGTGACTGACTCCAACTGAACCTTCCCATTTTAATTAGTAAAATAAAGGAAAGCCAGTGACTGGGTGGGGTGAGGGAGGTAGAGAGTGCTGAGAGGTGAGAGGTAAGAGGTGAGAGGATGGAGGGTGAAGGTCATGGCAACATGGAGTTTCCCAAGGACCAGCTGGACCCAGGTGATATTAATTGGCATTGATTTTATAGGTCTAATGTCTCATATAGAAGGGCAGTTTGTATCTTTGTCTATTTGTTTGTGTAGAGGGTTGTGGATTGAGAATTGAATATATAAACTTGTATGAAAAGCTATCAGGCTGTAGGGTTGTATTTATGTGGGATTTGGCAGTAGGGAAACACCCCAGGACTGCGGCAGAGAACAGGCTGTAGAAAACCACCAGGGAAAAAAGTTGTGCGGACAAATTGGGCTGGTGGCTAGGACAGGGTGCCAGAGGTGTGCGTAGTTCTGTATCAGGGTCAGGCCAGAGGAGTGAGACCACAGGACTGGTAAAGAGATAAACCGATTTTTATTTTTTAATATTTACTGCAACATCCTAGTCCCTCCCTACTATCTTCCACTCCCTTTTTCAGCAGAAAAGGGGAGTCCTTTCATGGATATCAACCCACAGTGGCAAATCAAGTTGCAATAGGACTAGGTGCATATTCTTCTATTGAGCCTAGAAATGGAAGCTCAGATAGGGCAAAGGCAGGCAGCAAGGTCAGAGACAATCTCTGCTCTAGTTGTTAGCAGTCCCATGTGAAGACCAAGCTGCACTGCACATTTGTTAAATACATGTAGGTGCCTAGGTCTGTCTCACTCATACTCTCTGCTTGGTGGTTCAATCTCTGTCAGACCCTATAGCCCCAGGTTAGTTGATTCTATAGGTTTTCTTGTGGTATCCTTGATCCCTCTGGCTCCTTTAATTCTTCCATCCCCTCTTCCACGAAGTTACCCCAGTTTCACCAATGTTTGGGTCTCTGCATCTGTTTCCATCACCTGCTGGGTAGAGCCTCTTAGAGAACAGTTGGGCTAGATTTCTGTCTGCAAGTATAGGAGAATATCATTGATAATGATTTTCAGGGGTGGGCTCTCTCTCTCTCTCTCTCATGCCATGGGTTGCAAATTGGACCAGTCACTGGCTATCCATTCCCTCAATTTATTTTCAGTCTTTATCTCTGCACATCTTGTAGGCAGAAGAAAGTATGGCTCAAAAGGATTTGTGGCTGGCTTAGTGTCTACACCCTCCATTGAAAGTCTTGCCTGTTTATATGAAATTGCAGTTACAGGGTAGGAAACCTTTGTAATATTAAGAAACTAACCAGGCAAGAAAAGAAGAAAATTAATCAAACAATAAAAAACAACTTTTACATTACACAAATATGATTCAAAAAAAAAACTCTCTAAATCCGTAAACATGAACATACTTATCATATACATGGAATACATGGGAGTTAAACAGCAAACTTGTATAGGTACCGAGGGACACATGCCTGGTGAAACTGTGCTGTAAGGAGCTGGAGTACAGAGAACTGTGGGCCGAGCTAGGGGAAAGCACCGTCCCCCACTTGTTTAGGGGAGCAGGAATTCTGCCATAGGGAATAGGTTTCTAATAAAAGGGCCTGTGTGTGCAGAACATACGCTCAGGCCATCTGCCACCGAGAACAGCAGAGATCCAGGGACACAGGCCAGATACACAGGAGAGATGGGAACCAATCACTGACAACAAGACAACTTATAATAACAGAAAACATAATAGCAAGAGGAAAGCAAAAGAAATTACCCAATGGAAATCAACACAACCTGAGAACACCGGAACCTAGCTCTCCCATCAAAGCAAACAGCGGAATGCCAAACACTCCAGAAAAAGAAGACTCAGACCGGAAATCATACCTCAAAATGATGATAGAGAAACTTAAACAAGAAAAAAAGGAAAAGCATAAAGAAATAGAAGCTTTTAAAGAGTAAAAACGAGGGAAAATAAACCCAGCATTGAGACCTCTGTTCCCACCTGGCGGCTTGGGACACAGAACAGGGCTCGGACCATCCTCCACCTAGACCAGTGGAGATCCAGGAACACAGACCAGGTACAAGGGAAAGGCAAGAACCACTGACAACAAGATGGCAAGAGGAAAGCAAAAAAGCTTATCCCAAGGAAACCAAGACAACCTGGCAACACCAGTAACCAGCTCTCCCATTACAACAAACATTGGAATGCCAAACATTCCAGAAACAGAAGATGCAGATGTAAAATCATACCTCAAGACGATGATAGAGATGCTTAAACAAGAACGGGAGGAAAAGCAAAAAGAATCAGAAACTTTTCAAGAGGAAACAAGAAAATCACTCAAAGAACTCAAAGAACTAGAGGAAAACAGAAACAAACAGATGTAGGAATGGAAGAAAAAATTTAAAATGGAAATTGACACAATAAAGAAAACACTAAAAGAGATAATCCTAGAGGTAGAACACGTAAAAAAGAAATCAGGAGTCAAAGAAACAAGCATTTCCAATAGACTACAAGAGATGGAAGAGAGAATCTCGGGGGCCGAAGACAACATTGTAAACATAGACAAAACAGCCAGAGAAGATGCAAAAAACAAAAAGCTCCTAACCCAAAATGTCCAGGAGATCCAGAATACAATGAAAAGACAAAACCTAAGGATAATAGGAATAGAAGAGGGAGAAGAATATCAACTAAGAGGCACAGTAAATAACTTAAACAAAATTGTAGAAGAAAACATCCCCAACCTTAAGAATGAGATGACCACCAGCATAAAAGAAGCCTTCAGAACTCCAAATAGGTTGGACCACAAAAGAAATTCCTCTTAACACATAATAGTCAAAACACCAAGTGCCCAAAGCAAAAAAAGAATATGAAAAGCAGTAAAGGAAAAAGGTCAGGTAACATATAAAGGCAGACCAATCAGAATCACACCCGATTTCTCAACAGAGACTATGAAAGTTAGAAGAGCCTGGACAGACATCATGAGACCCTAAGAGAGCACAAGTGCCAGCCCAAGATGATACACAGCAAAACTATCAATCACCATAGATGGAGAGATGAAGATATTTCAAGACAAATCTAAATTTACACAATATCTGACCAGAAACCCAGCACTACAAGGAATTATAGGTGGAAAACCCAATACAATGAGGGGAACTACATCCTAGTAAAAACAAGAAAACTCCTAAGCAATAAAACAAAAAGAAGAAAGAGAAACAGGCACAACTCAACCTACAAAAGCAATAATAGCAGGAAACAGAAACCACTATTCCTTGATATCTATTAACATAAATGGTCTCAAACCCCCAATAAAAAGACATAGGCTATAAGACTGGATACATAAACAAAATCCAGCATATTGCTGCATACAGGAAACTCATCTCAGAGAAAAAGACAGACACTATCTCAGAGTAAAAGTTTGTAAAAAAAAAACTTCCAAGCAAACAGCCCCAAGAAGCAAGCTGGAGTGGCTATTCTAATATTGAATAAAGTAAATTTCCAACCAAAAGTTATCAAAAAAGATAAAGAAGGACACTTTTTACTCATTACAGGGGAAATCAGTCAGGAGGAACTCTCATTCCTTAACATATATGCTCCAAAATACAAAAGCACCCACATTCATAAAAGAAACCCTACTAAAGCTCAAAAAATACATTTCACCTCACCCAATAATAGTGAGAAACTTTAATACCCCACTCTCACCAATGGACAGATCATGGAAACAGAAACTGAGCGAGGACACTGTAAAACTAGCAGAGACTATGAACCAACTGGAATTAATAGATATCTACAGAACATATCATCCTAAAGTAAAAGAATACACCTTCTCAGCACCCCATGGCACCTTCTCGAAAATTGGTCACATAATAGGACACTGAACATGCCTCAATCAATATAAGAAGATTGAAATACTCCCATGCATCCTTTCAGATCACCATGGTCTAAGGCTGGTCTTTAAGAACAACAAAGACAACAAAAAGCCCACATACACATGGAATTAAACAACACTCTGTTAAAAACAAAGCAGGGTCAAAAAAGAAATTAAGGGAGAAATAAAGGATTTTCTAGAATTCAATGAAAATGAAAACACAACATACCCAAACCTATGGGATGGAATTAAAGCAGTACTGAGAGAAAAATTCATAGCCCTGAGCCCTTCAAGAAAGAAAGTGGAGAGAGCATACTTCAGCAACTTGACAACAAAGCTAAAAGCTCTAGAACAAAAGGAAGCAGATACACCCAAGAATAGTAGATGGCAAGAAATAATCAAACTCAGAGCAGAAATTGACCAAATAGAAACAAAAAGAACAATTCAAAGAATCAACAAAACCAAGAGCTGGTTCTATGAGAAAATCAACAAGATTGATAAACCCCTAACCAGGTTAACTGGAGGGCAAAGAGAGAGTATACAAATTAACAAAATCAGAAAGGAAAGTGGAGACATAACAACTGAAACTGAGGATATTCAAAAAATCATCAGACCTACTACAAAAGCCTATACTCCACAAAGATATAAAATCTGGAGGAAATGGATGAATTCCTAGACAGATACACGATCCTAAAGTCAAACCAGGACCAAGTAAACCACCTAAATAATCCCATAACACCTAAAGAAATAGAAGAAGACATCAAAAGCCTCCCAAACAAAAAACAACCCAGGTCTAGACGGGTTCAGTGCAGAATTTTATCAGACATTTATTGTGGACATAACACAAATAATCTCCAAACTATTCCACAAGATAGAACCAGATGCAATACTACCTAACTCATATTTTGAGGCTACAATAACCCTGGTTCTTAAACCACACAAATACCCTACAAGGAGAGAGAACTTCAGACCAATCTCACTTATGAACATTGATGCAAAAATACTCAACAAAATCCTTGCAAACTGAATCCAAGAACACATCAAAATGATCATTCACCATGACCAAGTAGGCTTCATCCCTGGGATGCAGGGATGTTTTAATATAAGGAAATTCATAAATGTAATCCACCATATAAATAAACTCAAAGAACAAAATCACATGGTCATCTCACTAGATGCTGAGCAAGCATTTGACAAGATTCAACACCCCTTCAGGTTAAAAGCCCTGGAAAGAAAAAGGATCCAAGGTCCATACCTAAACATAATAAAAACAATATACAGCAAACCAACAGCCAACATCAACCTTAATGGTGGGAAACTTGAAGCAATCCCACTAAAATCAGGGACTCGACAAGGCTGTCCAATCTACCCCTACCTATTAAACATATTACTGGAAGTCCTGGCTGGAGCAATTAGACAGCAAAAGGAGATCAAGGGGATACAAATCAGAAAGGGAGAAGTAAAAACATCACTGTTTGCAGATGACATTATGGTATATTTAAGTGACCACACAAATTCCACCAGAGAACTTCTACAGGTGAAAAACAAGTTCAGCAAATTGGATGGATACAAAATTAACACAAACAAATCAGTACCCTTCCTATATTCAAAGGACAAACATGTGGAGAAAGAAATTAAGGAAAAGATACTCTTCACAATAGTCACAAAAACTATGAAATACCTTAGTGTGACTCTAACTATGCAAGTGAAGGACCTGCATGACAAGAACTTCAAACATCTAAAGAAGAAATCGAGGAAGTTCTCAAAAAATGGAAAGATCTCCCATGCTCATGGATTGGAAGGATCAACATCTTAAAAATGGCCATCCTACCAAAAGCAATCTACAGATTCAATGCAATCCTCATCAAAATTCCAACCCAGTTCTTCACTGAGTTCGAAAGATCAATGTGCAATTTCATCTGGAATAACAAAAGACCTAGAATAGCAAAATCCATCCTCAACAAAAAAAATCTGCAGGAATTACTATTCCAGACCTCAAGCTATATTACAAGAAAATTGTGCTGAAAACTGCATGGTACTGGTACAGAAATAGACACGTGGAGCAATAGAATAGAATAGAATATCCAGAAATGAGCCCTCACGTATATGGTCACTTGATTTTTGACAAAGGAGCTGTAAACATTCAATGGAACAAGTATAGCCTATTCAACAAATAGTGCTTGTCCAACTGACACTCAGCATGCAAAAGAATAAAAATAGATCCTTTCTTCTCTCCTTGTACAATGCTCAAGTGTAAGTGGATCAAAGATCTCCACATAAAACCTGGTACACTGAAACTATTAGATGAGAAAGTAGGGAAAACTTTAGAACACATAGGCACAGGAGAAAATTTTCTGCACAAAACACCAATGGCTCAAGCTCTAAGGTCAAAGATTAACAAATGGGAGTTAATGAGATTGCAAAGTTTCTGTAAGGCTAAAGACATTGTAAAGAAAACAAAATGGCAGCAAACAGAATAGGAAAAGCTCTTTTCAAACTCCACATCAGACAGCGGCCTAATATCCAAGGTATACAAAGAATTCAAAAAGCTAGACAACAGAGAATCAAACATCCCTATTAAAAAATGGGGTACAGAGCTAAACAAAACGTTCTCAATTGAGGAAAATTGAATGGCTGAGAAACATCTAAGGAAGTGCTAGACATCCTTAGCCATCAGGGAAATGCAAATCAAAACAACACTGAGATTCCACCTCACACCAGTCAGATTGGTCAAGTTCCAAAACTCAGATGACAGCAGATGCGATCGAGGTTGAGGAGAAAGAGGAACACTTCTCCACTGTTGGTGGGGTTGTAAACTGATACAACCACTTTGGAAATCAGTCTGGCGATTCCTCAGAAAATTGGACATAGTACTACCTGAAGATCCAGCTATTCCTCTTCTGGGCATATACCCCAGAAACACTCCAATACACAACAAAGATACATGCACCACAATGTTCATAGCGGCTCTATTTACAATAGCCAGAAGGTGGAAACAACCCAGATGTCCTTCAGTAGGTGAATGGATACAAAAATTGTGGTACATTTACACAATGGAGAACTACTCATCCATCAGAAACAATGACTAACCAAATGCTTAAGAAAATGGTTGCATCTAGAGAATATCATCCTGAGTGAGAAAACCCAGTCACAAAAAACAGACATAATATGCCATCGCTGATATTGGGATGCTAACTCCAGAGACTCCGACTGCACCAGAAACAACTCACAGACTGTGTGAAGTTCAAGAAAAAAAACAAAACAAAACAAAACAAAACAAACAAACAAAAGAAAACCGTCATGCTCGATCCTTACACACCAAGAAAACGCTGAGGAATTCTGGGTTTAATCCTATTTTACATGTACTTTTTGCTCATTGAAACTAGTAAGACATTAATGCAGAGTATCAAACCTTAAAAAAATGAAGAAAAAAAAAAAAACCAAAGCACTGACACAATTGTATTTGTATATATTTATGCAAAATTTTTAAATTTTTTTCTTTCATCTTTGCTTTTTAAAATAAACTTTAAAAAAAATAAAGAGTACACAAGAAGGACACCAAAAGAAATCAAAGAACTAGAGAAAAACAGAACCAAAGAAATGATGGAATTGAATAAGGAATTTAAAATGGAAATGGAATCAATAAATAAAGCACTAAAAGAGACAACCCTAGAGTTAGAAAACCTAAAAAAGAAGTCAGGATTCACAGATACAAATATTTCCAACAGACTACAAGAGATGGAAGAGAGAATCTCGGAGGCCAAAGACAACATTGAAAACATAGATAAAACAGTCAGAGAAGATGCAAAAACCAAAAAGTTCCTAACCCTAAACATCCAGGAGATCCAGGACACAATGAGAAGACCAAACCTAAGGATAATAGGAATAGAAGATGGCAAAGAATATCAACTAAGAGGCACAGTAAATATCTTTAACAAAATCAAAGGAGAATACTTCTTTACCCTTAAGAATGAGATGACCATGAGTATAAAAGAAGCCTACAGAACTCCAAATAGATTAAACCAGAAAAGAAATTCCTCCTAAGACATAATAAAATGCCAAGTGCCAAATCAAAAATAGAATACTAAAAGGAGTAAGGGGAAAAGGTCATGTAATAATATAAAGGCAGACCACTCAGAATCACACTTGACCTCTCAACAGAGACTAAGAAAGCTAGAAGATCCTGGACAGACATCATGCAGACCATAAAAGAACACAAGTGTTAACAAAAGCTGCTATACCTAACATAACTCTAAATCACCATACACAGAGAGAAGAAGACATTCCAGGACAAAACTAAATTTACATAATATCTGACCACAAACCTAGCACCACAAAGAATTATAGGTACAAAACCCAATACAAGGAGGAAAACTACATCCTAGTAAAAATAAGAAAATACCTAAGCAAAAAGACCAAAAGAAGAAAGACATACAGGCACAATTCTACCTCTAAAAGCAAAAAGAGCAGAAAACAGCAACCACTATTGCTTAATATCTGTTAACATGAATAAACTCAATTCTCCAATAAAAAGATATAGGCTATCAGAGTGGATACATAAACAAAGCCCAGAATTTTGCTGTATACAGAAAAGTCATCTCAGAGACAAAGAAAAACACTATCTCAGAGTAAAACATTGAGAAAATAAACTTCCAAGCAAACAGCCCCAAGAAGCAAGCTGGAGTTGCCATTCTAATATTGAATAAAGTCAATTTTTAACCAAAAGTTATCAAAAAAGATAAGGAAGGATACTCTTTACTCATTACAGGGAAATTTGTCAGGAGGAACTCTCAATCCTTAAAATATATGCTCCAAATACAAGAGCACTCATATTCATAAAAGAAACACTACTAAAGCTCAAAAAATATATTGCACCTGACACAATAATAGTGGGAAACCTCAACGCCCAACTCTCATCAATGGACTGAATGATCATGGAAAGAGAAACTGAACAAGGACACAGTGAAATGAGCAGAGGTTATTAACCAAGTAGAATTAATAGATATCTACAGAACACATTGTCCTATAAATAGAAGAATTCACCTTCTTCTCAGCACCTCACAGCACCTACTCCAAAATGACCATATAATTGGTAACAAAACAAGCCTCAATAGATATAAGAAGATTGAAATACTCCCATGCATCCGATCAGATCACCATGGTAGAAGGCTGGTCTTTAATAACAAAAAAGACATCAATAAGCCCATCTACACGTGGAAACTAGACAATGCTCTATTAAACAATTGCATGGTCAAAGTAGAAATAAACAAAGAAATGAAGGATTTTTTTAGAATTTAATAAAAATAAAAACACAACATACCTAAACCTATAGGAAGCAATGAAAGCAGTACTGAAATGGAAACTTGTAGCTCTGAGTGCTTCCAAAAGGAAACTGGAGAGAGCATACAATAGCAACTTGACAGCACAGTTGAAAGCTCTAGAACAATAGGGAGCAGATACACCCAACAGGAGTAGACAGCAAGAAATAATCAAACTCAGAGCAGAAATTGACCAAATAGAAACAAAACGAACCATTCAAAGAATCAACAAAACCAACCAAGAGCTCTTTCTTTGAGAAAATTAACAAGATTGATAAACCCTTTGCCAGATCAACTAGAGGCAAAGTGAGTATTCAAATTAACAAAATCAGAAAGGAAAGTGGAGACATATGAAACTGAGAAAATTTAAAAAAACATCAGATCCTACTACAAAATCCTATACTCAAAAAAGCTAGAATATCTGAAGGTAATGGATGAATTCCTAGACAGATACCAGATACTAAAGTTAAACCAGGACCAGCTAAAACATCTAATAATCCCATAACACCTAAAGAAATAGAAGCAGTCATCAAAATCCTCCTAACCAAAAAAAGCCCAGGTCCACATGGGTTCAGTGCAGAATTTTATCAGACATGTATTGATGATCTAATAAAAATACCCTCCAAATTATTCCACAAAATAGAATCAGAAGGAATACTACCAAAGTCATTTTTCAAGGCCACAATAACCCTCATTCTTAAACGACACAAAAACCCTACAAGGAAAGGGAACTTCAGATCAATCTCACTTATGACATTGCGGCAAAAATACTCAACAAAATCCTTGCAAACCTAATTCAAGAACACATCAAAATGATCATTCACCATGATCAAGTAGGCTTCATCCCTGGGATGCAGGGATGGTTTAATATATGGAAATCCATCAATGTAATCCAACATATAAACAAATTCAAAGAAAAAAAACACATGGTCATCTCACTAGATGCTGAGAAACCATTTGACAAAATTCAATATCCCTTCATGTTAAATGTTTTGGAAAGAACAGGAATCCAAAGACCAAGCCTAAACATGATAAAAGCAATATACAGCAAACCAATATCCAACATCAAACTTATCAGTGAGAAACTTGAAGCAATCCCACTAAAATCAGAGACTAGACAAGGCTGCCTACTTTCCCCCTACCTATTCAACATAGTACTGGAGTTCCTGGCTGTAGCAATTAGACAGCAAAAGGAAATCAAAGGGATACAAATTGTAAAGGAAGAAGTAAAAACATCACTGTTTGCAGATGACATTATGGTGTACATAAGTGACCCCAATAATTCCACCACAGAACTTCTACAGCTGATAAACAAGTTCAGCAAATTGGCTAGATATAAAAGTAACTCAAAACAACCAGTAGACTTTCTCTACTCAAAGGACAAACATGCTGAGAAAAAATTAGGGAAAAGATATGCTTCACAATATTCACAAACAATATGAAATACCTTGGTGTGACTCTAACTAAGCAAATGAAGTACCTGTATGACAAGAACTTCAAATGTCTAAAGAAGGAAGTCAAGAAAGATCTCAGAAAATGGAAAGATCTCCCATGCTCATGGATTGGAAAGATCAACTTTGTAAAAATGGCCATCTTAGCAAAAGCCATCTCCAAATTCAATGCAATACCTATCAAAATTCCAACCCAAATATTCAGAGAGTTGGAAAGAACAATGTAAAATTTCATCTGGAATAACAAAAGACCTAGAATAGCGAAATACATACTCAATATCAAGAAAACATCAGCGGGAATCACCATCTCTGACCTCAAGCTATATTACAAGGCAATTATGCTAAAAACTGCATGGTACTGGTACAGATATAGGCACATGGATGAATGGAATAGAATAGAAGATCCAAAAATGAGCCCTAACATATCTGGTCACTTGATTTTTGACAAAGGAGCTGTAAACATTCAATGGAAAAAGGACAGCCTCTTCAACAAATGGTGTTGGTTCAACTGGCATTCAGCTCAGCATGCAGAAGAACGAAAATAGACCCTTTCTTTTCTCCTTGTACAAAGCTCAAGTGTGTAAGGGGCTGCAGCCAACGCCGTGCAAAAAATGCGCTGGTTTACGGGGCCGTGAGTCAGCTAAAACTGACAAACAACCTAAAAGCACATGCGTGAAAAGCAAGGCAAGCAAATGTCACAGCCCATCTCAGGGCATAATCATCAGACCACCAGTGAGACACGCTTCCCCTGCCTCCCTCAAGTGTATAAAACTGGGTGCTTTTCCACCCTTCAGGGTCTTCCTCTATTAAAATTTTGCTGCAGAAAGATCTTCGTGTATTGCGTCTGTTCTTGCTGGCGAGATGGTGGCGTGGGACATCTGGTGCTGAAATCCCAGGACAAGCCTTAACATCACCGGCACAGAGGAGACCCTCTGGCCACGGAGAGTATCCAGAACTGCAGGATAAAGGTAGGCTCTGAGAGATATGTTTGGTCCTGATATTGCTGACTGGGGCGCAGGAGAACCTCTGATACTCGTCCTCATTGCAGCCATCCTCTTCCTTTTGGTTTCGTTTTGTTTTCATTGCTTTGACTGTTAGGCACTGCGTCACTCGGACATAGACAAGCTGCTGAGCTGTTTTTGCTCACCCACAAGAACTCCTGTAGATTAAGGAGCGCGATGGGCAATTCACATTCTTTCCTGAAGGCGCTTCAGACCATCCTTAAAGACCATGATTTAAAACTCTCAAAACGAAACCTACAGGGCTTCCTGAAGGAAGTAGACCGAGTTGCTCCCTGGTTCCTGTGCTCGGGGTCCTTGACCCTGGCTTCTTCGACAAAATTAGAACAAGATCTTAAGAGGGAGTTACTGTATGGCCAGCTTAAACCAGAAACGATGGGCATATGGCAGATGGTTAAAGACTGCCTGGGAAGAGATATATACAAGCCCGTTATTTCAGCAGGACAGGAGGCCCTAGATGAGATTCAGGATAGCATGTCAGAAACAGAGCAAAGTGAGAGACTGCAATTAAGCAGGGGAACTGACCGGTCTAAGAAAACAGGCCCTACAGGAGCCGGCAAGGCTCCTGTAGTGACAGAGGAGGGAAAGCACACCCTCATGGAAGATAGCTTGCCTCCCACCAGTAATTCTGGCGGAGAGGGACCTTCAAAGAAGCCTTTGTTGGCAATTGATCCCTCTGGGGCACCATTTAAGCCTTTGGCACTGGGGGCCTCTCAGAGAACATCCAAAAAAGAAAACATCATAAAAAAGAACCTCCAAAGAGTCATGGACATTACCCACTGGCAGACTTGGAGGCTATTGGCCTAGATTATGATCTCGATCTCTCAGAAAAGGAGCATCTAGAGAAAAAGGCTGCCCGCTATGAAGCAGAGTGATACCATCCTGATGAGCGGCAAGGTCGGCGCCCTCTACTGAAAAGACTGACCGCCCCACCTCCGTACGACCCCGGGGCGACATTTGACGCCTTTTTTACTAAGAATGTACATAACGAGATCTTTCAGTCCTTCCCTGTTTTTGAGGCAGCGGAAAGGGGATGCGTTCATGCACCCATAGAGTTCACTCAAATAAAAGAACTTGCAGAGTCAGTTCGCAAGTATGGGGTCAATGCCAATTTTACAGTATCCCAGGTTGAGCGCCTGGCTACTGCCACGCTGACTCCTGGAGATTGGCAGACCACAATGAAGGCAGTCTTACCCAGCATGGGCCAATATATGGAATGGAAGTCCCTGTGGCATGAGGCCACACACACCCAAGTAAAAGTTAATCTAGCCAATGAGGGACCGCAGAGAAACTGGAGCTTTGAGATGTTGACTGGACAGGGTCAATACACCAATAACCAGATCAATTACGATTGGGGATCCTATGTCCAAATTGTGGCAGCAGTGGTAAAAGCTTGGAAAGTGCTGTCAAAAAAGGGTGGAGGTGAAAATCAATTGACAAAAATTATACAAGGCCCCCAGGAACCATTTTCAGACTTTGTGGCTAGGATGATCGAAGCAGCCACTAGAATCTTTGGGGATCCAGATCTAGCCATGCCCTTTATTGAACAACTAGTCTTTGAGCAAGCCACCCAAGAATGTAAGGCTGCTATAACTCCTAGGAAGAATAAGGGTCTACAAGATTGGCTCTGAGTCTGTCGCAAATTAGGGGGTCCTCTGACTAATGCTGGCCTTGCAGCAGCCGTGATCCAAGGACTCCAGCATCTAAATCTTAAAGGAAACAAAGGTCCTAAAGTCTGTTTTAACTGTGGAAAGCCTGGACACTTTAAAAAGGATTGCCCAGGGCAAGGACAGAAGAGGCTTAAAGATGCAACATGGGGCTCGACCTCTAATATAGTAGCTAACGCCTCTGTAATTTCTGGATGGTGGCCTAGCCGTTTGGGTGATGATGTCCCACCACAGCAGCCCAGGCTGGCGCCATTTTGCAAGGGGATTACGACTGATGATCTAATGCTTCCTTGGACTGGATGCCAGGCCAGAAGGTGATCATGGGCCGTTAAAGGTTATTTTTTCTTTTCCCCGTATATTGGCACCACCTTTAATAGTTCCTTTGAAGGATATAATTTTACCTTCAGGGATCCTAGCAAAGCTGATGCTAACCCCTTTGATCAGTGGCTTCTTTGTGGGATTAATGGGAGTTGTACTGACCTATCACCAATGGCAATGTTACGGGAAGGATATGCAGAAAAGGGACAACTAGGCTTTGATTGGAAGGGTTGTATGGCCACAGGCTTGAGAACCGGAAAGAATTCAGGGAGCTTCAAGTGGACGACCTCCAGTGTAAAATATCCAACTTATAAGAGAGCGAAGCACTCAGATTCCCCGTTTGTGTGTGGCCCCCTTTTATTTGGATAGTAAGTAATATCAGTATGACCCAGGGTCAAGACAGCTTAGATTGCTTCCCAAGTAATTGTTTTTATGCCGTATGCTAGGATGCAGCTGTTTATCCTTTGGCTGTGGTTACTCGCATGCCCCGTTTCGTCCCTGTTCCAGTGGACACCCCCAGTAGCCTGAGCCTGCTGAGAGGGAAAAGAGATTTTGGGATCTCTGCTGTTATCGTGGGTCTTATTGCCACCACGGCTGTGGAGGCCTCAGTTACGGCCTCGGCACTGGCACTCTCGACATTAGTGCAGACTGTACAAACCATCAATGAGCTCTCGGCTCACGTGATGTCTGCTTTGGACCTCCAGGCCATGGCCAATTCCCAGATACAGGGAGGCCTAATGCTGATTAATCAGCGCATAGACCTAGTTCAAGAACAAGTAGACATCTTGTGGCAGATGGCCCAATTGGGCTGTGAACAAAAATTACCTGGACTCTGCATCACTTCTGTCTGATTTGAAAATTTTACCCGAGTGGCCAATTTATCTAAATCCCTTTCTTGGTTTTTAATGCAGAATTGGACCATTGAATTTGAGCAGATGCTTCGAGAATTGAGACTTGCTATCTTGGAAGTGAACCTGTCCTGTCCTGGAAGATTGGACCTGTTGCTGTCCGAGGGGCTGTCAACTTGGATTTCCTCTATTTTCTCCTACTTTAAAGAATGGGTGGGATGGGGTTATTCTTAGTAATCTTATGCTGTGGTATCGTGTTCTTGCTCTGGTTGGTTTGTAAGCTGAGGTCTCAACATAGACGTGACAAAGCTGTCATTGCTCAAGCACTTGTTGCTCTTGATCATGGAGCCTCTCCCGAAATATGGCTATCTATACTCAGACAATAACTAGTAAATTTACCCCCATAGCGCTTGGCCTCCTGCATGGAGTTTCACCCTAGGATTATTAAGAGGTGAAATGGACTATCAGCTGTGATACTCAGTGACAGGCAACCTTCCTCTGGTGTAAACCAATCTAAGACAGTACCCCTGAGGCTATGAGGGAATCCAAAGACGGATAAGGCTACATTGAGAGTGATTGACCTAAGACAGAGATCACAGCATGAGAATATCTCTAGTCCAAGTCTCTTGTCCTAGACCATCCGCTGCCTAATAAAACAAAAAGGGGGAGATGTAAGGGGTCGGAGCCAACGCCCTGCAAAGATGGCGCCGGTTTCCAGGGCCGTGAGTCAGCTAAAACTGACAAACAACCTAAAAGCACATGTGTGAAAAGCAAGGCAAGCAAGAGTCACAGCCCATCTCGGGGCGTAATCATCAAACTACCAGCGAGCAGCCAATCAGGTAGAGACACGCTTCACCTGCCTCCCTCAAGGGTATAAAACTGAGTGTTTTTGCGCCCTTTGGGGTCTTCCTCCATTAAAGTTTTGCTGCAGAAGGATCCTTGTGTACCGTGTCTGTTCTTGCTGGCAAGACGGTGGCGCGGGACACAAGTGCAAGTGGATCAAAGATCATCACATTAAAGCAGGTACACTGAAACTATTAGATGAGAAAGTAGGAAAAACCTTAGAACACATAGGCATAGGAGAAAATTTCCTGAACAGAACACCAATGGCTCATGCTCTAAGGTCAAAGATTGACAAATGGGACTTAATGAGATTGCAAAGTTTCTATAAGGCTAAGGACACTGTCAAGAAAACAAAATGGCAGCCTGAACAGATTGGGAAAAGATCTTTACCAACACCACATCAGATAAAGGCCTAATATCCAATATATACGAAGAACTCAAGAAGTTAGACACCAGAGAATCAAACAACCCTATTTAAAAATGGGGTAAAGAACTAAACAAAAAGTTCTTAACTGAGGAATATTGAATGGCTGAGAATCATCTAAGGAAGTGCTCAACATCATTAGCCATCAGGGAAATGCAAATCAAAACAACCCTGAGATTCCACCTCACACCAGTCAGAATAGCTAAGATCAAATTTCAAATGACAAGAGATGCTGGCGAGGATGAGGGGAAAGTGGAACACTTCTCCACTGTTGGTGGGGTTGTAAACTGGTACAACCACTCTGGAAATCACTCTGGCAATTCCTCAGAAAATTGGACATATTACTACCTGAAGGCCTAGTTATTCCACTTCTCTGCATATACCCTAGAGAAGCTCCAACATACAACAAAGACATATGCACCACCATGTTAATAGCAACCCTATTTATAATAGCCAGAAGCTGGAAAGAACCCAGATGTCCTTCAGTAGATAAATGGGTACAAAAGTTGTGGTATATCTACACAGTGGTGTACTACTCAACTATCAGAAACAATGACTTTATGAAAGTCTTAAGAAAATGGATGCATCTAGAGAATATCATCCTGAGTGAGATAACCCAATCACAAAAGAACAAACATAATATGCAGTTACTGATAATTGGATACTGAAGCCAGAAAGCTTGGAACATTCCAGAAACAACTCACAGGATATATGAAGTTCAAAAAAGTAAAGGCCAAAAAAAAAAAAAAAGAAAGAAAGAAAAGAAAAAAGAAAAGAAAAGAAAGAAAGAAAATGTAAAACCATTATACTTAATCTTTAGACACCAAGACAACTTTGACTATTTCCAGGTTACATCTTGTTTTACATGTACTTTATGCTCATTGTAACTAGTAAGATTTTAATGCATACTATAAAACCTTTTAAAAAATCAAGTACTGACAAAAATGTATTCATATACTTTTATGCAAAAATGTTTAAAATCTGTACATTTATCTTTGTTTTTTAAAATAAAGTTGTTAAATTTAATATAAATATTAAAAATGGGGGGTTGTATAGGTATAGTTAAGCATTAACTAAAACAGAGGCCAAATTCATCTGTGTTAACAGTGGGACTCTGCATCTCTAATGCTTCTCTAGGATGCTGAAATACATGCCAAGGAATGAAGGCACTGCCGAAGCTAATGACCTAACGTGTTGATTTCTTTGAGTATGGCTTTCAGTTTTTTTTCTTTCTTCCACCCTACCCCCTTTTGGAAGAAATATTTAGTAAAGATAACTACTCTGGCTTCTTAGTAAAAAACCTTCCTTTCTATTTTCCAGGATGAAACTGACTTTTCAGCTTCTCAGATTTGGAAGAACATCAAGAACTACTTCCTATGATGCTTTGATTGTGAGGCTTAATCAGTGTGGTTTTGGGGGAATTCATTGTTTTTGTTAATGATCCAAACAAAATTTATTAAGTAAAAAATTCCATGATAAACATAAATGTATAATGAGTAGAATTTTCTTTATCTTAGCTGAGGGGTGTGACTTTAACTTGTCTCTTACCTCTCAGTACAAATAAGAACCTCAGGTACTAAAAGGAGAAAAGTTTTGTGTATCTTCTTTTGCAGCATCAAAGTGCCAACTTGCTTTGGTATACTTCTAGACATTCTCTTAACTGCTTATAAATCAATAGGTTCTAGTCTAAATCATGATTATTCAACTTCAGCACATTTGAACAGCTCTTTCTTCTGTGTACTATGAGCTTCTTAGCAATTCCCCTGGCCTCTTCCCATTAGATGCCAGTAGCACTTTCCTTCCGGAAAATCAAAAATGTTTCCAGACACTGACAAGTGATCTCAGTGGCAAATTTACCCTAGTTCAGAGCCTCTAGTCTAAAGAAAAATTTACTGTGTAGAAAAGACAAGATAGCATAAAGTGTGTTTACTGGTGTCTTGTAATATACTATTTGTGATAGTTTATATTGTCATATTGACAGAATCTAAATAACATAGGAAACAAACTTCTAAGCATATCTGTGAGAGTGCTCCAAGATTGGGTTAACTGAGGTAGAAAGATCTACCCTGAATGTGATTTTTCACCATGCTGTAGGCTTAGTTAACTCATTAGAAAAGGGGGGAAACCTGAGCACCAGCATTCAGTTTGCTGTTTCCTGAATGTGGATGTAATGTAATCATCTCCCTCAAACTCCTGCAATCAAGCCTAGAAGTAAGTCACTTGGAACTGCAAGCCAAAATAAACCCTTACTCATTGAAGTTGTTCTTGTTCAGTGTTTTTTACATCTATGAGGAACATAATGAATATAGTACTAGAGACAGTATTTTTTAACTGTGTAATACTCAAAGGACACTGAAACAATTCTAGGTTCTTAGCTGCTATTTACCAAACATGTGGCTTTAAACAAATACCTTAGTACTTTCTTAGCTTCTCTTCTTTTTGTTTTAGATTTTGTGTCTTTGCACTCAATTGTTGTTTGTTTGTATATTTGTTTGTTTGCTTGCTTGCTTGCTTGCTTGCTTGCTTGCTTTATTGCTTGCTTGCCTGAATTTTAAAGTGGGATCCTGCAAGAGAAAGTTTACCAAGGGCCTGGGGATACAGGTGGTGAGACAGCTTCGTGCTCTCATGGAATTCTGAGGCTTGGTAAGTAAGGAAAGAGGATGCTCTGATGTAGTGCTAGGGTGTTCTGAGGGTTGGGCTAAGCCTAGTAGGGCCCAGCGTTAGGCGGGTGGGGTGAAAAAGTAGATCTGTTCTTCGGAGTACGGTTCTTCAGGAATCACAGCATCCCAGTAAGTCCAGTCCCGCCAATGGAAATTGAAGCCTTCAAGCATAGTGATTCAGCCAGCTCTTGTAGGCACAAAGTCAGGGGGCTTTCTGGGTGGCAAATTTGGCACTTCAATCCCAGGCAGGAACATTACCCCTGGGATAGCAAACCAACTCCCAAATCGGAGGTGTATACACACACCTGCTATGTGCTGGGTCCCCGACGGGTCAGCATCCACATCTTGCCGTTGGTAGTAGTAAGCAGCACCTGCCACATGGGCTGCTGTCTTGGCTAGAATCTTAGGACGCAGATTGGGGTGCACCTCATAGTCAGCGATAACTTCCATATGCAGTTCTGGGAACTTTTCTGTAACACTCCTCAGGTGGTAGGACACACACTGATCCACAGGGTCTCTCAGTGTTTGGAGGTGGCAGCTCTTCAAGAACGGTTTGAGGGCTCTGTCAAACATAGCAGGTGTGCTGAGTACCAGAAAGGCCAGGGTAGGTCCTGGGAAAGGCAAGTGGGAGGCTGGAGGCAGGAGTTCATTGTACCATGCCACCTGGAAGGGGTAAACCTCGAAGCCAAAAGGACACAACGTGTCTTCTATCTTCTGCTTCAGCTCTGCCACAGGCAGCTCCATAGCGCACGCTGAACGCTGAGCTTACTGGGAAATGGTTGCCTTAATTTTCAAGACAGGGTTTCTCTGTGTAGCCCTGGTTGTCCTAAAATTTTCTCTGTAGACCAGGCTGGCCTCAAACTCAGAGATCATCCTCTTGCTTGCCTCTGCCTCTGTGTTTGTTACAGGTCTCTAGAGTAAAAGAACTTATAGAACAAATGTGTGTGTGTGTGTGTGTGTGTGTGTGTGTGTGTGTGTGTGTACATGCCTGAACGTGTGCATTTGTGTGCGTGTGTATATATATATATAAGAGAAAACATAATATATGGTAACTCTGGAGATGAAAAACCTAGGAAGGAGAACATGAACAACACATACACAAGTACATGCACATGCACACACACATCACCAACAGAATAGAAGAGATGGAGGAGAGAATCTCTTGAATAGAAGATACAACAGACGAGATTGATACATCAGTCAAACAAAATGTTAAATCTAAAAAAATTCTGACATAATAATCCAGGAAATCAGAGATACAATGAAAAAAAAACCTACAATAAGGATAATAGGAATAGAAGGCGAATAGTCCTAGCTCCATGGTCCGGAAAATATTTTCAACAAAATCATAGAAGAAAATTTCCCCAACCTAAAGAAAAAAAGTTCACACATTATAACAGTCTCCAAACATGCCAGAAGAGGATATCTGATCTCATTACAGATTATTGTGAGCCACCATGTGGTTGTTGGGAAATGAACTCAGGACCTCTGAAAGAACAGTCTGTGCTCTTAACTGCTGAGCCATCTCTCCAGGCACAAGAAAACATTTTTTTAAGTCTGTAAAGCAAGAGCTCTACCAATAAACACCATCCTGAGACTCACATCAAAATCTTAAAGCTGTAGATATGACTCAGCTGTTAAGAGCACTGGCTGCTCTTCCAAAGGACTTGGACTGTTTCCAACACTCACATGGCAGCTCACGACTGTTGGTAATTCCAGTTCCAAGGGATTCAATGTCATTTTCTGACCTCTATGAGCACTGAATTCCAAAATGGTAGATAACTTTATCTAATATGTGTCAAAAACATGACAAGGGCACTGAAAATGGTTAGAATTGCCAGGCCTAAGGTTCAATCTCTAGTACTACAAAAAAGTAATTGGCCAGAAATAAAATCAGACCATAAATTCTAAAACTAGGGAAAATTTAAACAACAAATTAGACTTAGCAGCAGAGAGATTTGGTGAACTGGAATATAGTTAAATTATAAACAGAAGTAATGATGCTTGCTTGCAATCCTAGCACTCCAGAGGCTGAAACAGAAGAATCACCATGGTCTGAGGCCATCCTATTCTGTGTAGCAAAGTCTTGTTACAAAACTTAAAGAAATAAAAAGAAAATTAATTAACAAAATCCTGCCTATAATGAAAATATAAAACAGAAGATAAAACACATGACAATCTGCTAGTCTCAGCTGGCTGGGGATGGGTAGGGTAACAGAAATGGAAGCC
Source organism: Micromys minutus (assembly GCF_963924665.1). Taxonomy (NCBI): domain Eukaryota; kingdom Metazoa; phylum Chordata; class Mammalia; order Rodentia; family Muridae; genus Micromys; species Micromys minutus. The sequence continues at coordinate 89,969,005 of NC_137973.1, forward strand.
ACATTTGTCAAAGCTCAGGTGACTTCAAAAGCTCCCCCTGCTGTGTATACTATTAATATTAAAGAGAGGAATAATTGCTAAGCCTGGAAGTTGAGAGGAAAGCTGCTGACTTCAGGACTTGAGGCAAAACAGAGATGAAAGGGAAAATGTGATCATCTTTTTCTCTATCTCATTCAAATGGGCATCACCTCCAAAGAAGAGAAAGCTGGATCCTAACATTATTTATTCTGCCTGCTTGTCCCAGTTGAAACTAGGAAAAATCCCTACACTTGTTGTTTTCCTCAGATTTGACCAAAGATCTGTCCCTGAGATAAGTTTGCAAAGCTGACCCTGTGTAATCTTGTTGTAACTATTTTTATGCATATATAATTTCACCATATAAGAAAAGAGGCTTTTCCTATAAAAGAACAGAACTAAATATTTTAGACTAATTGACCCTATGATTTGTTTTTGGTTTTTTGTTTGTTTGTTTGTTTGTTTGTTTTTTGTTTTTTTTCTGGTCCTGGGATCACCTTTTTTTCCCCTTAGCCAACTAAAATATCAGACTTTCTCTATGAATTTTATTTTATTTTATTTTTTATCTCCTCCCATCTTGTTAGGACAGAGTTTATTTGGCACACAGTTTTCCCACGTTCATCTCAACCTTTACATTTATGCTGATCCCCATACATCGACATGCTTACACAAATTAGCTTACTGAATATCTGATCATCGAATGACAAAAATATTACTTCTAATGATACAATTTTACTAGAGAAGACTCTAGCATCTGAGTCAAGTCCAGATATCTGAACTTGGGTATCTAATTGTTTATGTCCATGGTACTCATCTCTCGTGGGTAGATGAGGACTGATGGTAGCCATGAGGCCCTGCCTCTTCTTATAGACAGCTTGTTTGTGGTCCTTTCATTTCTCCAGCAAAGAATTGCTCACACCCCTGTATCTCTGTAGTCCTCATACAATGTCCACTCCCTTCTTGGATTAAAACAAAACACTGTCAATAATCATTGAATAATTGAATGATTTAAGGTCTCTAAATATACTCTTTTTTTAAAACTTTATTTTAAAAAACAAAGATAAAAGAAAAAAATTTTAAACATTTTTGCATAAATGTATACAAATACAATTGTGGCAGTGCTTGGTTTTTTTTTTTTTTTTTTCATTTTTTTAAGGTTGGATACTCTGCATTAAGGTCTTACTAGTTACAATGAGCAAAAAGTACATGTAAAACAGGATGTAACCCGGAATTAGTCAATGTTCTCTTGGTGTGTAAGGATTGAGCATGACTTTTGTTTTGTTTTGTTTGCTTTTGTTTTTTTCTTGAACTTCACATAGTCTGTGAGTTGTTTCTGGGGCAGTCTGAGCCTCTGGAGTTAGCATCCCACTATCAGTGACTGCCTATTATGTCTGTTCTTTTGTGACTGGATTATCTCACTCAGGATGATATTCGCTAGATGCAACCATTTTCTTAAGAATTTGGTTGAGTCATTGTTTCTGATGGCTAAGTAGTACTCCATTGTGTAAATGTACCACAATTTTTTATTCCATTCATCTATTGAAGGACATCTGGGTTCTTTCCAGCTTCTGGCTATTATAAATAGAGCCCATATGAACATTGTGGTACATGTATCTTTGTTGAGTATTGGAGTGTCTCTGGGGTATATGCCCAGAAGTAGAGTAGCTGGATCATCAGGTAGTACTATGTTCAATTTTCTGAGGAATCGCCAGACTGATTTCAAAAGTGGTTGTATCAGTTTACAACCCCACCAACAGTGGAGAAGTGTTCCTCTTTCTCCGCAACCTCGACCGCATCTGCTGTCATCTGAGTTTTGGAACTTGACCAATGTGACTGTTGTGAGGTGTAATCTCAGTGTTGTTTTGATTTGCATTTCCCTGATGGCTAAGGATGTCTAGCACTTCCTTAGATGTTTCTAGGCATTCGATATTCCTCAATTGAGAATGTTTTGTTTAGCTCTGTACCCCATTTTTTAATAGGGTTGTTTGATTCTCTGGCATCTAGCTTTTTGAATTCTTTGTATACCTTGGATATTAGGCCTCTATCTGATGTGGAGTTAGTAAAGATCTTCTCCCACTCTGTTGGCTGCCGTTTTGTTTTCTTGACAGTGTCTTTAGCCTTACAGAAACTTTGCAATCTCATTAAGTCACATTTTTTAATCTTTGACCTCAGAGATTGAGCAATTAGTGTTTTGTTAAGAAAATTTTCTCCTGTGCCTATGTGTTCTAAGGTTTTCCCTACTTTCTCATCTAATAGTTTCAGTGTATCTGGTTTAATGTGGAGATCTTTAATCAACTTACACTTGAGCTTTGTACAAGGAGATAAGAAAAGGCCTATTTTCATTCTTTCACATGCTGAGTGCCAGTTGGACCAGCACCATTTGTTGAATAGGTTGTCATTTTTCCACTGAATGTTTACAGCTCCTTTGTCAAAAATCAAGTGACCATATTCATGAGGGCTCATTTCTGGATCTTTTATTCTATTCCATTGCTCCATGTGCCTATTTCTGTACCAGTACCATGCATTTTTCAGCACAACTGCTTTGTAATATAGCTTGATATCAGGGATAGTGATTCCCACAGATGTTTTCTTGTTGTTGAGGATGGATTTTGCTATTCTAGGTCTTTTGTTATTCCAGATGAAATTGCACATTGATCTTTCCAACTCAATGAAGAACTGGGTTGGAATTTTGATGGGGATTGCATTAAATCTGTAGATTGCTTTTGGTGAGATGACCATTTTTAAAATATTGATCCTTCCAATCAATGAGCATGGGAGATCTTTCAATTTTTTGAGATCTTTTTCAATTTCTTTTTTTATACATTTGAAGTTCTTGTCATACAGGTCCTTCACTTGCTTTGTTAGAGTCACACCAAGGTATTTCATAGCTTTTGTGACTATTGTGAAGAGTATCTTTTTTCTAATTTCTTTCTCCACATGTTTGTCCTTTGAATATAGAAAGGCTCCTGATTTGTTTGAGTTAATTTAGTATCGATCCAATTTGCTGAACTTGTTTATCAGCTGTAGGAGTTCTCTGATGGAATTTGTGGGTCACTTAACTATACTATCATGTCATCTGAAAAAAAGTGATGTTTTTACTTCTTCCTTTCCAATTTGTATCCCCTTGATCTCCTTTTGCTGTCTAATTGCTCCAGCCAGGACATCCAGTATTATGTTCAATGCGTAGGGGGAGAGTGAGCCGCCTTGTCGAGTCCCTGATTTTAGTGGGATTGCTTCACGTTTCCCACCGTTAAGTTTGATTTTGGCTTTTGGTTTGCTGTATATTGCTTTTATTATGTTTAGGTATGAACCTTGGATTTCTGTTCTTTCCAGGGCTTTTAACATGAAGTTGTGTTGAATCTTGTCAAATGCTTTCTCAGCATCTAGTGAGATGACCATGTGATTTTGTTCTTTGAGTTTGTTTTTATGTTGGATTACATTAATGGATTTTCTTTTATTAAACCATCCCTGCATCCCAGGGATAAAGCCTACTTGGTCATAGTGAATGATTGTTTTGATGTGTTCTTGGATTGGGTTTGCAAAAATTTTGTTGAGTATTTTTGCATCGATGGTCATAAGTGAGATTGGTCTGAATGTCTCTTTCCTAGTAGGGTCTTTGTGTGGTTTAGGAACGAGGATTGTTGTAGTCTCAAAAAATGAGTTAAGTAGTATTCCATCTGATTCTATCTTGTGGAATAGTTTGGAGAGTATTGGTGTTATGTCCGCAATAAATGTCTGATAAAATTCTGCACGGAACCCATCTAGACCTTGGTTGTTTTTTGGTTGGGAGCCTTTTGCTGAATTCTTCTATTTCTTTAGTTGTTATGGGATTATTTAGATGGTTTACCTGGTCCTGGTTTAACTTTAGGATCTTGTACCTGTCTAGGAATTCATCCATTTCCTCCAGATTTTCCATCTTTGTGGAGTATAGGCTTTTGTAATAGGATCTGATGATTTCTTGAATTTACTCAGTTTCAGTTGTTATATCTCCACTTTCCTTCCTGATTTTGTTAATTTGTATACTCTCCCTTTGCCCTGTAGTTAGTCTGGCTAGGGGTTTATCAATCTTGTTGATTTTCTCAAAGAACCAGCTCTTGGTTTTGTTGATTATTTTGAAGGTTCTTTTTGTTTCTATTTGGTCTATTTCTGCCCTAATTTTGATTATTTTTTGGGGTCTACTCCTTTTGGATGTATCTGCTTCCTTTTATTCTAGAGCTTTTAGCTATGCTATCAAGTTGCTGATGTATGCTCTCTCCAGTTTCTTTTTGGAAGTGCTCAGGGCTATGAGTTTTCCTCTCAGTACTGCTTTAATTCCAACCCATTGGTTTGGGTATGTTTTGTTTTCATTTTCATTGAATTCTAGGAAATCCTTAATTTCTTTCTTTATTTCTTCTTTGACCCTGCTATCATTTAACAGAGCATTGTTTAGTTTCCATATGTATGTGGGCTTTTTGTTGTCTTTGTTATTGTAAAAGACCAGTCTTAGACCATGGTGATCTGAGAGGATGCATGGGAGTTTTTCAATCTTATTGTATTGATTGAGGCTCGTTCTATGTCCAATTATGTGATCAATTTTTGAGAAGGTCCCATGGGGTGCTGAGAAGGTGTATTCTTTTATTTTAGGATGATATGTTCTGTAGATATCTATTAATTCCAGTTGGTTCATAGTCTCTGCTAGTTTTACAGTGTCCTTGTTCAGTTTCTGTTTCCATGATCTGTCCATTGGTGAGAGTGGGGTATTAAAGTCCCCCACTATTATTGTGTGGGGTGAAATGTATTTTTTGAGCTTCAGTAGGGTTTCTTTTATGAATGTGGGTACTTTTATACTTGGAGCATATATGTTAAGGATTGAGAGTTCCTCCTGACCGATTTCCCCTGTAATGAGTAAAAAGTGACCTTCTTTATCTTTTTTGATATCTTTTGGTTGGAAATTTACTTTATTCGATATTAGAATAGCCACTCCAGCTTGCTTCTTGGGGCTGTTTGCTTGGAAGTTTTTTTGCCAACCTTTTACTCTGAGATAGTGTCTGTCTTTGTCTCTGAGATGAGTTTCCTGTATGCAGCAAAATTCTGGAATTTGTTTATGTATCCAGTCTGATAGCTTATCTCACTTTATTGGGGTGTTGAGACCATTTATGTTAATAGATATCAAGGAATAGTGGTTTCTGTTTCCTGCTATTATTGCTTTTGTAGGTTGAGTTGTGTCTGTGTCTCTTTCTTCTTTTGGTTTTCTTGCTTAGGAGTTTTCTTGTTTTTACTAGGATGTAGTTCCCCTCATTGTATTGGGTTTCCACCTATAATTCCTTGTAGTGCTGGGTTTCTGGTCAGATATTGTGTAAATTTAGATTTGTCTTGAAATATCTTCATCTCTCCATCTATGGTGATTGATAGTTTTGCTGTGTATCAGCTTGGGCTGGCACTTGTGCTCTCTTAGGGTCTGCATGATGTCTGTCCAGGCTCCTCTGGCTTTCATAGTGTCTATTGAGAAATCGGGTGTGATTCTGATTGGTCTGCCTTTATATGTACCTGACCTTTTTCCCTTACTGGTTTTAGTATTCTTTCTTTGCTTTGGGCACTTAGTTTTTTGACTATTATGTGTTAAGAGAAATTTCTTTTGTGGTCCAACCTATTTGGAGTTCTGAAGGCTTCTTTTATGCTCGTGGTCATCTCATTCTTAAGGCTAGGGAAGTTTTCTTCTACAATTTTGTTTAAGATATTTACTGTGCCTCTTAGTTGATATTCTTCTTCCTCTTCTATTTCTATTATCTTAGGTTTGGTCTTCTCATTGTGTCCTGGATCTCCTGGACATTTTCGGTTAGGAGCTTTTTGGTTTTTGCATCTTCTCTGGCTGTTTTGTCTATGTTTACAATGTCTTCGGGCCCCGAGATTCTCTCTTCCATCTCTTGTAGTCTATTGGAAATGCTTGCTTCTGTGACTCCTGATTTCTTTTTTAGGTGTTCTACCTCTAGGGTTATCTCTTTTAGTGTTTTCTTTATTGTGTCAATTTACATTTTAAATTCTTTCTTCTATTCCTTCATCTCTTTGGTTTTCTTTTCCTCTAGTTCTTTGAGTTCTTTGAGTGTTTTTCTTGTTTCCTTTTTAAAAGCTTCTGATTCTTTTTGCTCTTCCTCCCATTCTTGTTTAAGGATCTCTATCATCACCTTGAGGTATGATTTTAGGTCTGCGTCTTCTTTTTCTGGAGTAATTGCCATTCCAATGTTTCCTTTGATGGGAGAGCTGGGTACTGGTGTTGCCAGGTTGTCTTGGTTTCCTTGGGATATGCTTTTTTGCTTTCCTCTTGCCATCTTGTTGTCAGTGATTCTTGCCTTTCCCTTGTACCTGGTCTGTGTCCCTGGATCTCCACTGGTCCAGGTGGTAGATGGTCTGAGCCCTGTTCTGTGCCCCAAAGCCACCTGGTGGAACAGAGGTCCCAATGCTGGGTTCCTGGTCCCTAGCTCAGGCAGGGTAGGGGCGCGTCTTCTGTGCGCACTCGACAGAGATCTCTCTGCCCCCCGGATGCTAGGATCTCCTTCTCACCAGGCCATAACCTTTGGGAACTGCTGGTTCAGGTGGCAAATGGGCCGAGCCCTGTTCTGTACCCTAAAGCCACTGGGTGGGATCAGAGGTCCCAAGGCTGGGTTCCTGGTCCCTGGATCAGGCAGAGCAGGGGCGAGGTTTCCGTGCGTACTAGGCAGAGATGTCTCTCCTCCCTGGCTGCTCAGATCTCCTTCTCACCAGACCTTAACTTTTGAGAATTCTCTCTATGTATTTTAGCCTGTATTTCAGATTTTCTTCTTAACAGAGGTTTGCAGTTTATGTCTTTCTTCTTTCTTTATTCATATTTTTTCTTTCTTTTATTAAATTCATTTTAGAGATATTAGGCATGCTCGGTTAGCACTCTAGTAGTGAGCTATATCCACAGCTCTGAAAATACTGCAATAGCATACAACAGCCACTGACAATACAAAACAAATATACCTGATTGTGTTCCATTAAAATTTTACTTACAAAACTAGGTGCTACAAAATATAAATACCACAGCAGCAGGAGTAAGAGAGTACCTGTAGGGCTTGTGTCAAGGTGTCTCCCTGAGAAATCATACCATGTGACAAACCTGATATAAGAAAGTTTATTATATGCTGAAAGTAAGGAAATTGAACAGAGGTGTGTAGCAGTGGGGGACTGGGAATTAAGGGTAGTCACAAAAAGTTCCAGATGCCAGGAAAACAAGAGGTTCAACATTAGCTGAAATGCCCAACAAAGGGGAGAGAAACCTATAGAGATCATATCCAGAGTTTAGGCAAGGTCCCTGGTTGGGGAATGGGGACACCCACTCATCTCCAAATTTTTAACCTAGAATGGCTCCTGTCTAAAGAAAATAAGTATGGAGCAAAGACTGAAGGAAAGGCTATCCAGAGGCTGTCCCACCTGGGGATCCATCCCATATACAGACATCAAAACCAGACACTATTGCGGATGCCAAGAAGAGCTTGCTGACAGGAGCCTGATATAGCTGTCTCCTAAGAGGCTCTATCAGAGTCTGACAAATACAGAGGTGGATGCTTGAAGCCAACCATTGGACTGCACGGGGACACCAGTGGAGGAATTAGAAAAAGGACTGAAGGAGCTGAGGGAGTTTGCAACCCAACAGGAAGAACAACAATATCAATCCATCAGACTCCTCAGAGCTCAGGGACTAAACCACCAACCAAGAAGTACACATGGAGTAGCCCATGGCTCCAGCTGTATATGTAGCAGAAAATGACCTTGTCTGACATCAATGGGAGGAGAGGCCCTTGGTCCTGTGAAGACTCAGTACCACAGTGTAGGGGAATGCCTGGGCAGTGAGGAGGGAGTGGGTGAGTGTGTGGGTGAGCAACCTCACAGAAGTAGGGAGAGGAGGATGGGATAGGGGGTTTCTGGAGAGGAAACCAAGAAAGGGGACAACATGTGAAATGTAAATAAATAAAATATCCAATAAAAAATAAAGTTTATTTTAGGGGAAGGAAGCAAAGATCTGAAGAGGGTGTAGGGGCACAGAAGTGTGAGGTGGAGTCAGAGAAGTACAGAATGAGAAAGAGAGGCTGGCCAGGAACAGAGAGAGGGAGGGAGGAAAAAGGAAAGCGGGAGGGCGAAGGAGGCAGAGAGAGATAAAGCAGAGAAAAGAAAAGAAGAGAGAAGACAAGCAGTCCTCTTTATAAGGCAGGTAATGATGCAAGCCATTGCTAGGTCACTGTTGGGAAAATTCTAATGGAATTGTCTGTAAGACAATGTGGGACCACAAAAGGTAGCTTGGTTCCCAGGTGAGCTAAGGCTCGAAATCATGGAGACCTTGAAGGAATGGTAGATGTTTTGCATGTTTCTGGATACCAGACCCCTGTCACTAGCCGCAGACCCCCATAGATTTGTGGCAATCAGTCGCATTGCATAAGGACAAAACCTCAAGCCCCTCCACGTATAGAAGATGTGACCTGTAATCATGTAGGCTCAAGACAAATCTCCATTTTAATGAGGTACCTAAAAGCCTGAAAGACCTAGCCAATAAGCTTTCCTTCTCATACATTCCTCCCTGCAAAAGATATTTAATCTCAGGACTACACTGAGAAGTGGGGTATGGTTTTACTCATCCAGTTTCTGCTATGGCAATAAATGCCTTAAAACCATCAACTGCCTCTTTCTATCTGGATTCTCCATAGAAAGCCGTGGAGAAGGCCTTTGCCTACAAATCCACCATCTAATCTCCCATAGAAGACCTCGGCACTCCCAACCATGACCAAGCAAAGCTCAAGCCTGCAGCCTTCACCCAACAAGCCAAGGACTCCCTGCTCCCCATGGGACCAGCCGGAGCTTTCCCTATTTTCCCCCTTAGCCCTGGGCTAGATCCAGACTGTGGACCCCTACTTTGTTCTCAGTTCTTCTGCAGCATCCAGTAGCGCCTGGGTGTCTGAGGGCCTGAGAACGAGACAGCCCCGACCTCCTTGCATGTTCAGGAATCTCCGAACCAGCTCTCCGGCTGTCCTGCACCTCAGGCTGTGCTTCCCCATGCCCTATGGCCCAACACCTGCCCCGTGACAGCATGGGGTAAAGGCTGTGGTGGAGTAGACACCGGAAACCATAATCCTACAAGTCAACAATAGGTGGCAGGTTGTAGGTAGTAGTCTTGCCCATCCCATTGACACCAGGTTTCTTAAAATAAAATTAATTAATTAAATAAAATATATATAAAGAAACAAGGACATGCAAACTAATAAAGCCACTACATAAATAAGTATAGAGATTTTTAAATAAATCAGAAAAATAATTACCATATGACCTAGCTATACCACTCCTGAGCATATACTCAAAGAACTCTACATTCAACTATAGCTAGCAAATGTAATTAGGTTAAATAACCACCAACAAATAAATAGATAATTAAAATATGGTACACATATACTATAGAATTTTATTCAGACATAAAGAAAAGTGAAATTATGATGTTTTCAGATCAGTGAATATAGACTGGAAAACTATTAAGTGCAGAAACTCATGGATAAATAGAATAAAGCAGACAATGTATACTAAGAGCAATGGGGAACAGCTAGGAAAGGAAGGACAGGAAGGTGCCAAAAATAAAAGAGAATCAACCAATATAAAACTCCTGTTTACAAACCTACTACTTTATTGTAAAAAAAGGGGGGGGGGAATTAGATTTGTAATCTAATTTCAGAAAATATTTTTTAAAAAAGCTTTAGTTTGATAGATTGTTTATAAAGAATTATGGTAAAGGATTGTTAACTAGGTGAACTAAAAGAGCTGTTCAGTGACACTGCCGTGGAGAAAACTGATATTCTCTTTCCCAGCAGATATTGATTGCAAATAGCTTCTTGATTTGGAGTGAGACTTTGTGTCTACTTTCTCTTCTCAGTGCTGGGATTCTGTCTAGTTTGAACTTGAACATGTCTTGTGTGTGTTCTCATGGTGTTTGTGAGTTCTTTTGTGTATCAGTCTTGCTGTGTCTAGAAAACAAGATATTTTTAGAGTCATTACCACATATTACTTCTACCGTCTTTCTACCTCCTCTACCACATAAATCCCTAAACTCTTAGGGGAGGAGTTTGATAAAGACATTCCATTTTAGGACAGAATTTATCAGTTTATCACTTTTTTCACATTGTCCAATTGTGTCTTTCTGTATTAATTACCATATACTTCTAATAAGGCTTAAGTGATATTCGGATATATTGGTATAGCAAAATGTCATTTGGAGTAGTTGGCCAACTTAAATTAGATTCCATGTTTTGTTTTGAGCATTTTTGAGTATTTTTGTTTTGTTTTGGTTTTTGTTGTTATTTGTTTTATTAAGTTTTTACTTTTTTAATTGTTTTAACCTTTGTTTTACTTTTATTATTATTTATAGATAGATAATATATCTATAGATAGATGGATGGATAGATAGAGATATAGATAGAGATAGAGATAGATGATAGATAGATATATAGATAGATAGATAGATAGATAGATAGATAGATAGATAGATAGAGTGAGTGAGCATGGGAAACCAAGTAGGTGGAGAAGGGAAGATCTGGAAATGTTGAGTGGAGAATGTGATCAAAATTTATTGTATAAAAAATTCTAAATAAAAATAAATAAATTGCCTTTATTTATCTAGTCATTGAATGTTTTCAAGGATTTCAGACTTTGTATCAGAATAAAATCATAAAGATTTTTAAGCCCAGTATGGTAACAGAAGTCTTTAATTCCAGCACTTAGGAAACTGAGGCAAGAGGATCATGAACTCAGACTATTCTTGGGTGTGCTACATGCTGAGACTCTGTCTTGAAGAAAAACATATCTAAACATAATATTAGATTAAAACAAGAACTGTGGAAAAGTGAGCTATAGCTGTAACTCTTGGATTTCTTGTTGGCATTAACATGCTGCACAATGGTGTCATTTACCACAATAATACCAATGGTGAATCAGATTGGGACTTTCAAAATAAAACCAAGTTCAAAAATAAAGACTGACATTTAATTTTTTTTAGTTGGAAGTTGTTGAAGATCCTCACTCAATTTAACTTAAAATAAAAAATAATTTACTGGCTAATGTAACTATAAAACCTGTTTCAGATGTAGGATGTGCTGTCCAGGATCCACTGCACAACTGTACTTCATCTATGTTGTGTTTTATAAAAATAAAAAGAAACCAGAGATATGTTGGGTGGAAGTGTGGTAAGGTATGGGGGAAAGGGGTACCTCTGCAGGCCTATGTTGAGGCATCCCTTCCTCCTGAGAGAACAGCCACACTATATTCTATAGTATAGAATAGAGTTTATTCAGGGCATGGGGAGCAGAGTTGAGGGAGTAGAGACACAGAAAGGCTAAGAGAGACAGTAGAGGAGTAAAGGCAGGCCATAGCATGTGGAGAGAGAGTGGGAAGGAGAATGGAAAGAGAGGGAGAGCAGGAGCAAGAGGACAAAACAAGATCAAGAGAGCAAGAGAGTAAGGAAGAGGCTTACAAGCAGCTCCCTTTACTAGTAAGACACACCTGACTGTTGTCAGGTAACTGTGGGGCAGAGCCTATACTAAATGCCAACAATCTACATTAGTTAGTTATGTTATCAGGTTTCACACAGTGTTTCCAAGCAACTTCAGACTAAAATCACAGCACCTAGTTCAATAGAAGAGGAAAGTCTCTATTGAAAACTTTCTATCGGTTTAAAATTTGAGAAGCATTCTCTGGGGAATACCCACAACATGTAATCAATGAATGTACCGGACTCTAATAGCAGAGTTCTACCCAGAGCAAGTTCATTATTGAATATGAGGATCTTGTGTACTCCCCTGTGGAGAGCTTTTGGGGTCCCTTGGCAAGAGTTTGACATTGGGCCAGGACAAGAAATTAGGGCTACTGCAGGCAGGAATTTTACTTTGGGCTAGGTTAGAGAAGTAAATTTAGGCAGGAATCTGATTTTAGGCTAGAACAATGAAGTATGCTTCAGGCCATAACATGGCTCTGGGCTAGGACAGGGAAGTAAGCTTAGAGAGGTATCTGATTTTAGGCTAGTACAAAGAAGGAGGCTTCAGGTAAGAGTATGACTTTGGCCTAGGATAGGGAAATAGGCTCAGATAATACTGGTCATCTTTACAAGCCCTTAGAGACATTGATTATGGGATTTTGTTTATTGCCTTGCTAGTTCTCTGTCTATTTGTGTTCATTGTCTTGCTTGTTCCCTTAACCTAGAACTGACCTTATTATTGCATGTAATTAAAATGCTATTAAAGCAGACTGGAAGAATTAAACCAGCCTTTCAGCCTCAGAACTAGCTGGGGGTCATGCTGCATGTCTTTTTCTTTTTAATCCTTGCTCTTCCATTGGAGAACCCCATTGACTAAGCAGACTTGGTCATTCCCCTAGGTCAGGTACTATTCCTTCCAAAAGGATAGTGTATATTGGATAAAAAAAACAAAATATAACCAACTTTTATAAATAAATGTGACATGTTTTTAGAAATATACTAGGTTTCTAAATTAGATTAGAAATATAAATAAATTTTAGTTATAATTATGAACTATATATGGTATATATTTAATAAAAGAAAAGCTTCATGGTGAGGTAGGTTTCTTGAAACCACCTTTGGCCATTGACCAAGGTCTAGACTGTGGGTGATAATAAAAAGCAGTAATTATATACACAGGTACTTGTAGGGCAAAGAAAGTATAAGACATGTACATAATCAGTTTTGTTTCATTTTTTGAGAATTATCTAGAAGGTCTATGTGATATACTTTAGGTTTGGTTGATACAGCGTCAAGTTTCTGTCTTTGTGTCTACATTTCATGGTATGGGTTGAGTTAATCTCAGGTGTTCCCTTTTGAGAAAGATTCATCTGGATATTAGGAGTTTAAAAGAACTATCTCCTAGAGTGAAAACAAAAAATAAAAACCACTTGTTATTTCCTTGTTGTGACTTTTGTTTAAAGTGCCACCTGCATGCACACACACACACACACACACACACACACACACACACACACACCATGGGCTATGAAACAGAGGGTTTAATTATTAGCTATTGGGCCTAAGGAAAGCTTGGCTCCTGAAGGCTGTGACTTAGTCAACAAAGTAATGCTTTGATTAATTCATAATACAATGATGGCATGTTGAAAAGATGGTGAAAAGTAGAAAGTAGGCCCAAGTTTTACAAATTGGGCAAATGTTCTTGTGTTCTGTCCTGTTTATTCTCTTGCATCCATGATGTAAACTACTGGGTTTTTTGTTTGTTTGTTTTGTTTTGTTTTGTTTGTTTTTGTTTTTTGTTTTGTTTTTTGGTTTTTTTTTGTTTTGGGTTTTTTTTTTTTTTTTTTTTTTTTTTTTTTGCCATGATAAAATATTAGTGCCAAAAGTTCCTGTTAAGTTGCTTCTGTCTGGTATTTTGATCACAGTATGGGAAAACATTAAAAAAAATGCCTATCAGCCAGAAATTTTCTTCTTGTAAAATCATTATGGTACACATAAAATTGTGGTGTGCATGTGTCTATGCATCTGTATGTGTTTCTTGTGGTTCCTCACCTCTTTTTCTTTTGTTTGTTTTGTCCTATTTCAGTTTCTTATTGCTTTACTTGATTTTATTTTGTTATTCTTCTTTAGATGCTTGTTTTTATGCTAAGGAAAGAAGGAAAAGGAGATCTCGATGGGAAGGTAAGTGGAAAAGATTTTGGAAAAGTTAGAGGAAGGGAAACCATAATCAGATTATATTGTATGGGGAGAAGTCTATCTAAATTTAAAAAAAAATAGGAAGAACAAAACAAATAAAAAATGAGGACATCTTCAGTATGACTGAATGTGAGGTTCCACTGGGGGCACTAAGTCCCATAATAGAGAATACAAACCTAAGTATACACCTTTTATTTGCCTAGACCTGATAACTAACAACACTCTCTCTTATAATCCCCTCCCATGCTCTGTTGCTTGAGATAACTTCTTTTTTATTATTTACTTACTTTACATTCTAATGTCAGCTTTTGCTCCCTCCTCTCCTCTTAGTCTCTCCCTCTCATCTCACCTCTCCTTCTCACCTTTTTCCCTTCTCCTCAGAAAAAGGAGGGTTCCCATGGATATCAACCCACCTTGACATATCAAGATGCAGTAGGACTAGGTGCATATTATTCTGTTGAGCCTAGACCAGGCAACCCAGTTTGTGGGAAAGGGTTCCAAATGCAGGCAACAGAGTCGGAGACAGTCCGTACGTTGGTTGTTACATGTTCCTTATAAAGAACAAGTTTGACATCTGTTACATATGTGTAGGTGTCTAGGTCCAACACATACATACTCTTTGGTTGATGGTTTAGTCTCTATGAGTCTCTATGGGCCCAGGCTAGTGGATTCTGTAGGGTTTTTTGTTGTTTTTGTTTTTGTTTGTTGTTGTTGTTGGTTTTGTTTTTGTGGTTTCCTTGACACCTTTGGCTTCTCCAGTCCTTCTTCCCCACTCTTCTATAAGATTTCTAAAGCTCTGCCTAATATTTGGCTGTGTGTCTCTGCTCTGTTTTTATCAACTGCTGGGTGAAGCCTCTCAGAGAACAGTTATACTAAAATTCTGTCTGCAAATATAAGAGAATATTAATAGTGTCCAGGGTGGATTCTGCCACATGCCATGACTCTCAGGTTGGGCCAGTCATGGGTTAGCCATTCCCTCAATTTCTGCTCCATCTTTATCCTTGCATGTATTGTAAGTAGGACAAAATGTTGGAAATTGGGGATAGTTCTACCTCAAGACCCAGTTATACCACTCCTGGGCATATGCCCAAAAGATACTCACCATACCACAAAGACACTTGCTCAACTATGTTCATAGCAGCTTTATTCATAATAGTCCATAACTGGAAACAACCCAGATGTCCCTCAATTGAAGAACACATAACAAAAATGTGGCACATTTACACAATAAAGTATTATGTAGTTATTAAAAACAAGGATATTATGAAATTTTCAGACAAATGGATGGAAATAGAAAATATCATCCTGAGTGAGGTAACATAGACCCAGAAAGACATATATGGTATGCACTCACTTATAAGCAGATATTCGCCCTAAAGTGTAAGATAAGTGTATTAGTTACAGTTCTCTAGAGTCACAGAACTTATGGGTAATCTCTATATAGTAAGAGAATTTGCTGGTGACTTACAATCTGTAGTCCACCTCCCCAACAATGGTCAGCAGCAGTTATGAATAGAAGTCCAAGGATCTAGCAGATGCTCAGTCCCACAAGACAAGCAAGTGAAGAGAGAGAAAGCTTTCCTTCTTCCAATGTCGTTATGGAGATCTACAACAGAAGGTGTGTCCCAGATTAAAGGTGTGTACCATCACACCTGGATCTGGGACTTGCTTTGTTCCAGATTACCTTGAACTCAGAAATCTTCTTGCCTTAGTGACCTGGGATTTATAGCCACTATGCCTCAAGATCTCCATGCCAAGATACAGGTCAGAAACTTATATCTCCCAGCCTCAAGATCAGGATCACAGGTGAGCCTTCCAAGTCTGGATTGTGGTTCATTCCAGATATAGTCAAGTTGACAACTAGGAATAACCACTAGAATAGGCATGCAACAATCCACAGACCTTAAGTAGCTAAGTAACAAGGAGGACCTAAGGGAGGATGCTTGAATCTCACTGAGAAGGAAAAATAAAATAGACATTGGGGTGGATAGTAGGAGGGAACTGGGAGAGGGATTAGGGAGGAGAATAGAAAGGACCAAGTGTGGGAATGATGAAGGGATAGAGAGTTGGGATGGGCCAGGGAGGATGTGAAGGGGGCACCTCTGGGAAGAACCAGAAACCTAGGGCAACTGAAGCTTCCAGGAACATATGATGGTGACCTTAGCTAAAGACTGCTAGCAATAGGGGATATGGAACCTGAAATGGCCACTTGCTATAACCGAGCAAAACTTTAAGTGAAGGAATAGGAACACAGACACACCCAGAAAACCCACAAATTCAATCATCATCCCTGGGAAGAACTTAAGAGATGCAGTTTGTCAGAAATTACCACCACCCTTAGGAAACATTTCGAAAAATAAAATTGTTAATGAAGCTAGGTTAAGAGGATTTTGCTACTGGCTCTGATGTAGAACGTCAGAGAACAATTTGAAGTTGAGAAAGGTACATGCTTATTATTTAGGCTAGGGATCTTTTATGGTCAGGGAACAAGAACAATGGCAGCAGGACCCTCACTGAAGCTGGACTGGTGATGATTGATTTCTTATTCTCATTTTTGAGCTCAGCTTCCACATATGATTTAATAAGAATTATTAATGAATAGATATGTATTCTGAGGATTTTAAAATAGATAAGACTAATTTTTAAATAAAAGGTTAGATTTATTATTTTTATGTTCTTTAAGGTAAATAATGAAATAATTAATCCTTTCTTTGTAACTGCAGTTGCTGCCTGTCTGTAAGAGAAACTGGCTTAGAAAATTACCAATATTGCTTACACTTCGTTCATCTATAACAAGTTACTTAGTTACAATTTAGACAGGTTCTTGGAAATAATTTGTTTTCTTTACCTGTACAACATAATATTTCTTATAAAGGTATTAGGGAATATCCCTGGGCATTGGTCCATCCTATTGATCATATTTCCTGCAGATCAATGTAAAGATGAAATTTCATGATTAAAATTTTATAGAATTTCTGATTTTTTTCAAATAATTTTAGAAAGAAAGTTTTAAGAGTTGGTCTTAGTTCCTTTGCTAGACAGGTAATAAAGTTAGAATCATGAAATTGCCCACTCCTCATATAGTAAGTAAAGGCTACTTAATAAGGAATAAAATAAGCTTTCATAATTAACTAAAATGAGAAATATATTTGAGACAAATTTGTGTTCAAGGAAAAGCATTTAGGTCCAAGGATATAGCTGTAGGTATACACTATGATATGGCAAGGGCCATATAAAAACTTTGAACTTATAAAAAGCACATAGAATGAAACACTACTTTGAACTTATATCAACATCCTTTTGCAACTCCCTTTTCATGTAATATTTTAGCTCTAAGGTAATTTTCTAAAGAACTTTTTGTCTAAGAAGGTATTTTTAAAAGCCAGAGAAAGGAAGTAAAATTGTTGATCGGATGATTTGGCCTGGGGGAGGGGGGGCTCTTTTCATTCATCCATTCATCCAAATGTGTATGCCTGTTCATCTATATGTATGTATCTAGGTATATGTTTACATGTAAGCATGCATGAATACTTGTGTAGTGTATTAAACAGGTAGTTGGGCCCAAGAAAAATAGGAATGTGTTAATGTGTAAATAAGAATGTAAATGAAAATATAAATGTATGTATGAATGTATATGGGTCTGTGAATATTTGTCTGTACACAAAGAGTTAACCAGACTAGCCATAGAGGCTTCTGGCTACATGGACAGAGAAGGGAGTGATAGAAATAATATTTTTACTTAATTACCCCCTGCTAGGCAATGGGTATTAATTGCCCAAACCAGTGGTTTTTAACAGTAGAATAAGCAAGAAAGATTTTTTAAGATTTTTTAGAAATAATCAGCAAGCAAGCATTCAGTATAGTTAGGAAGCTAGAAGGCTAGAGTCCATCACTTTTAAAGTTACCTCTATATCCAATGCTGAGTCCGGCTTCAAACCATTCCATGCCAGGCTGGCTCTTGGTACCTGCCTAGCTTTACCCTGTGGTGCCAAAGCTGGTCATTGGCACAAGAGGGCATGAAACTTGCTATGTGGTTAAAGCAATCCCTTCAATTCCTGTTCTTCTTCACTTCACTTTACAAGTGTAATGATTACAGAATTGTGCCACCACACTCTATTTATAAGCATGTAATAACTATTTTAACTTGAAAGAAAAGCTGAAAGGAGAGTTTTAGACCAGCAAGTTATTGTTCTAAAATTAAATCCCAAAGAGGAAAAGTAAGAATCTATTCTAAAAGCTGCACTGTGGAGAAGTGGACCATGCCAGCAAACTTGGTAAGGTCAAGTGGTTTCAGAAACCCCAGTACCCTCATACCTGAGGAGTGTGTTTTACCTACTTCTGACTAGGTTCCTGTCACATGATCATGGCACCCCATGGAGAGAACTTCGAAGCCTCTCCACATGCAGATGCGACATCCCTAATATTTCAGACCAAGCCTATAGAAAGCATTTGCTTTTCAATTCCAGCCTACTCCAAAATGTACATAGGAATAAAGCATGAGAATTATTTCATCAAAGATTGTCTGAGATCATCTGTCATATAAGAGTTGTAACACTTTGGAAGAGCATTTTCTCCCAAAGCTTTGACTGAAAATTGCTTGAGTCTGCTGAGGTCACATCCCTCTAGGTGGCCCCAACCTTGAAGACCACCCACCTCCCTGATCCCACAGGCCTGCCTCAGTAGCCTCTCTCCAGAGCAGCAGAAAAATAACAACTTCCTCTCCACTTCAGAAAGCACAACCCTTTGGCTGCTCCAGCCAGGCCAGAGCTCTGTAAATCTCCGAAAATAGCCTAGTACACAGACTGGAAATGTACCACTAAACTGTCACTTCTTGATGTTAACCACAATAGAATCTTAAACTTACGTGCCATTCTTTTGTTTTTTTAAGATTTATTTATTTATTTATTTATTTATTTATTTATTTATTTATTTATTACATTAGTACACTGTATCTGTCTTCAGACATACCAGAAGAGAGCATCAAATCTCATTACAGATGGTTATGAGCCACCATGTGGTTGCTGAAATTTGAACTCAGGACCTCTGGAAGAGCAGTCAGTGCTTTTAACTGCTGAGCCATCTCTCCAGCCCTACAGTGCCACTCTTGTGATAGCATACAGCTTGAACTCATGAAAATGTTACTCATATGACCTTTCTTAACCTTTAAATTATAAATTGTCTAGGGATCTGAAAAAAGTTAACTATTGCATAATATAATCTGCCTCATTATTGGCATCATTCTCCCAAGTCCCACCACCTCTAGAGTGGTGAGAGAGGATAAACTATAATCAGGATATATTACATGAGAAAAGAATCTATTTTAGATAAAATGGGGCTAAAGTAAGCCAGAGGGACCACGAACACCACAAGAAAACCTACAGAATCAACTATCCTGGGCCTATAGAGATTTATAGAGATTGAACTACCAACCAAAAAGCATACATATATGTAGCAGATGTCTAATTTAGTCTTCATGAGGGACCACTAACAACTGGAACAGGGACTGTGTCTGACTCTGTTACCTGCATTTGGACTCCTTTCCCCTAACTGGAATGCCTTGTCTAGACTCAATAGGAAGTATCTATGTCAAGGTGGATTGATATTCATGGGAGGCTTCTCCTTCTCTGAGGTGAAAGAGAGAGGAGAATGTAGATGGGGTGAGATGAGAGGGAAGGAAATACTGGAAGGAGAAGAAGGAGAAGAAGCTGTGATCAGGATGTAAAGTAAATTAATTATTTTTAAAAATGAAAAAGTGATTTGCACAATTCTCCTTTTGTTTCTATTTTGAGGAATAATTTGAGTAGTACTAGTGTTAACTTTTCTTCTAAAGTCTGGAAGTATTCTATGCTAAAACTGCCTGGCTTGGAGCTTTTTTGGTTGGCAGCTGTTAATTGCTGCTTCAATTTCACTAGGGGTTATAAGTTTATTGAAATTATTTGATGTTAATTTTAATTTGGGAAATGGAATGTATTCACAAGGGATCCATCCCATCTGCAGACACCAAACCCAGACACCATTGCTGATGCCAAAAAGTGATTACTGAGAGAAACCCGGTATAGATTTCCCCTGAGAGGCTCTCCCAGAGCCAAACCAATACAGATGTGGATATACACAACCAAACATCAGCATAATTTCAAGGAACCCAATGAAGAAGTTAGAGCAAGAACTGTAGGAGCTGAAAGGGTTTTCAACCCCATAGAAAGAACAATACCAACTAACCAGACCCCCAAAGTTCCCAGGGACTAAGCCACCACCCAAAGAATACACAGGGAGACCCATGACTCCAGCTGCATATGTAGCAGAAGACAGCCTTATCTGGCATCACTGGGAGGAGAGCCCCTTGGTCCTGTGTAGGCTTGATGACCCAGAATAGTGGAACGCTAGGGCACTGAGGCAGGCTTGGTAAGGCAGGTCAGAGAGCACCCTCATAAAGGCATTAGGGAGGGAAAAGTGAATACGGGGATTGTGGAGGGGAAACCGGGAAGGGAGATAACATTTGAAATGTAAATAAATAAAATAACCAATAAAAAATGAAAAAAAAAGGCTTTCATTGTGTCACATAAGTTTGGATATGTTTTATATTCATTGTCTTTCAATTTTAGAAAGCCACTAATAACTATTTTTATCTTGATCATTTTTCATTCAGTAGAGAGTTGTTTAATTTCCATGAGTTTTTAAGCTTTCTGTTGTTTTTGTTGGTGGTGATATTCAGCTTTAATCCATGGCATTCTGATAGGATGCAGAGAGTCTAATGGTAATAGTGATAGTGTGTGTATGTGGGGAAGGGTTGTGTGTGTTCCTCTTCTTTTGATTTTGTAAAGTTCAGATTATTTTATTCCCTATGATTTTGTGGTTGTAATTAACTTCCTTATGTTAGAATTTTCTTCTAGCACCTTTTTTGGGGGCTGTATTTCTTTTAATATGGCTTAAATTTGGCATTACTGTGGCATGTCTTATTTAACCCCTCTTTGGTGGTTGGAAATTTTGCTAGTTATAATACTCTGAACTGTCATCTGTAGAGTCTGTAGCACATCTGTACACATCTGTGCAAGCTCCTCTGGCTTTGAGATTCTCCACTGAGAAATTAGATTTAATTCTAAGGTCTTCTTTCTTTGAAGATTTTTATATTCTTTCTTACATAATGTCTTGATGATTATGAGCTGGGAGGATTTTGTTTTCCTGTTCAATCTATTTGCTGCTCTGTATGCTTCTTACACCTTCGTCTTTAAGTTAAGAAAACGTTCTTTTATGATTTTGTTGAAAATATTTTCTGGGACTTTAATCTGGGTTTCTTTCTCCTTTTTCTGTTTTTATTTTTGGTCTTCCCATAGTGTCTCAGATTGATTTTCTGTGTCAGCAACATTTTTAGATTTAATGTTCTCTTTGACTGATATATCCATTCTTCTATCTTATATTCACAACTTGAGATTCTTTTGTCCATCTCTTGTATTCTGTTTGTGAAACATAAATTTGTAGTTTCTGTGTGATTTTCTCAATATTTCACTTTTAAAATTCCCTCAGTTTGGATTTTCCTTATTGACTGTATTTCAATTCTCGGGTCTTGAACAGTTTTATTCATTTACTTTCACTGTTTGTTTTATTTTTCTAAATGTCTATCAGAGATGTATTAATTGCTTTAAGAAACTCTACCATATTCACAAAGGCTGTTTTAAAGTCTTGTTTTTTCAGTTATGTTGGAATTTTTAGGGTATCCTATGATCAGGTTGCTTGGCTATAGTGGAGACATATTGCCTGGCTGTTATTGATTATATTTTTATGCCAGTGTCTAAGACATCTAGTTCCTTGGCAGGAGTTGAAAAAAACTAACATTTTTTTCAGTAATTATAATGTGTTCTTGGTGCACTTAGCTTTTAGATCTGTTTATATCTCATATAATGAAAAGAAAATGAGTTTGCCACTCTTGAGTTTTATTCTCTCATTTTTAAATACAATACATATTCTTCAAGGTTGCCATGATGATAACACACAAGCAAATTATGGAATATGCCCAACAGAGAACTATATAAACTATTACTCACATGGTGTTTCACAACCATCTATATCTCTAGCCCCAGACACAAGGCAGCAACATGGGGCACAGACATGCATACACGAAACACACACACACACACACACACACACACACACACACACACAATCTTTAAAAAGCTCATGGGAAGAAGTGCTGGAGAGATGGCTTAGTGGTGAAGAACATGTATTGTTCTTTTAGAGGACCTGAATTCAATTCCCAGCACCCATATCAGGCAACTCACAACCATCTTTAATCCCAGGCCTCTGGAAGATCTGACACCTCTAGCTTCTACATCACCCCATTTACACATAACTAAAAGTACCTAAAATATAGTTTAAAATAGCATTTAGGATGGATCATAAAGGGGCATAAACACACTAAGAAAAGGTGGGGTGGATAGCAAGCGAAGTTCAGAAGGTACAAAGAGGTTGCCCTTTTCTGAGGGCTAGAACCTGGAAATATTCTGTTTTTAAAGAACAATAAAGGTAGAAAAGTGGTAAGTATTCCTTTATTGACCTGTTTTATATCACTGAACCATCTCTCCAGTTCAGCCAACTTCTAAAAATGAAGCAGAACAAAAGCCTGCCTGGGATAAGTTAGGTACATACCTCTTTTGGCCACTAGCTGGCAGGATTACTACATGGTGTGCAGGCTATTCCCCACCTTCTAGTCAGTTCCTTGGACTAAAGGAAACAAAGTAGCTATAACTGTTAAAAGTAACTGAAGGGCTCTGTCTCAAGCCCAAAAGAGGGTCCTGAATTCCAGGAAACAGTTCTTACCACATACCAAAACACCTGGAAACCAAAGTACCCAAGAGTAAAATTGGTGCTGCCTCCAGAGAAACACGCTTCCTAAGATATTTGTGAAAATTTAGAATTGAGCCTCAAATACACAGACAAGTCACTTTATTTCTGATCTTTGATTTCCTGTCTTATAAAATGAGTATAAATTAAGTCCCTAAACTCTTTAGTCAACCTCCTAATGAAATATAGTACAGAATCATGGGGAAAAAGGCAGGGGGAAGCTTTATGAACACATGGGATTGCCTATTTCTTTGATATCAGTTGGATTCAAGACAAAATACCCACAAATATTGCACCTTGGATTTTGAAAAAATGTCAGAAGCAAGAAAATCTCTCCTTTTCCCTTAACCCTTTTCATCTGAAGTGGGTCAGAAAGGCCTCATTACAGAAATACCTTTCTACAACCAGAGGATACTCAGAAGACTTGGAGACAATCTGACCAAACAAGCTTCATCAAGTTCTTCCAATCTGTTCCTGGTAATTTTTTCTTCTCCACTAAGTCAGCATGAATACTTAATAGCTCCCTTATTATATGAATCATCTCAGAAGGCCCCTGGGTCACACAAATTAAATAAATTCAAATGTTTTTCTCTTATTAACATGTCTTATGCTATATACTCCCTAACCATGACCCTGGTAAGTGTCCTGACCCTGAAAAGTTTTTTCACCCCCACAATCCTAAGACTATTTCCTGAGTTTCCTTTTCTAAAATATGGTGGAGAAAAACATGAACAAGCAAGAAAACCAAAAACCACAGGAGTAGCTTTGACAGAAATCTCACAGCATTTTTCTGAAAATAAAATGAAATGAAACAATGAAGGTGGAATGGAATTCTTAACAAATCTTTATCCTTAATTTGGAAAGTGAAAACAACCCTATTTGCCCAAATTATTAAAAATGTTTGTCCTAATATTCTTTATACCTTCAGCAAATAGATTTTCTATTTTATTATCACTGCTATTTTTCTGCAATGGCAAAATTTTAATAACAAAAAATTGATCATCTTAACTGTGATTTGCTGACAACTGGGGATAATGAGTATACTCACACTGCCATGCACTGAGAATAGCAAAGTGTGAGAAAAGACCATGAATTGACCACATAGCCCCCACAAGCTCCCTTCTTCCCTAGCTATTCTTTCTCCCTTTCTCTTCAGAAAACCAGAGGCCTCCAATGGTTGTCATCCAGCCTTAGCATATCAAATTGCAATAGTACTAGGTGCATCTTCTTCTATTAAGGCTAAACAAGGCAGCCCAGTAGAAGAAAGGCAAGCAACAGAGTCAGAGATAACCCCTACTCCTGGTGTTAGGGGTTCAACAGAAAGACCAAGCTTCATACCTGTTATATATTTGCAGAGGGGATCTGTCATGAGTTCTCTGTGTAAATCTGTTCCCACACTTTAGTTGGGTTATTTGGCTTGTTGATATCTAGTTTCTTTGGTCTTTATATATTTTAGATATAAACCCTCTTTCAGATATAGGGTTGGTAAAGATCTTTTCTCATTCTGTAGGCTGCCATTTTATTCTTTTGATGGTGTCCTCTGGCTTACACAATCTATTCAGTTTCATCAGGTTCTATTTATTAATTGTTGGTCTTAGTGCCTGTGAGATTGTTCTGTTCTATTCAGGAGATTGTCTCCTGTGTCAGTGTGTACAAGGCTATTCATTACTTTCTCTTCTATCAGTTTTAGCGTGACAGTTATTTTGAGGTCTTTGATCCACTTGGACTGGAGTTTCATACAGAGTGTAAGATAAGGACCTATTGACAGTCTTTTACTTGCAAACATCCAGTTAGACTAGCATCATTTGTTGAAGATGCTTTCGTTTTTTTTTTCTAATTTTGGCTTCCTTCAGTTCATTGGTGCTTGATTTAATTCTGAGTCTTCAGTTTAAATCCACTGATCAACCTGTTTGATTTTATGCCAATGCTATGCCGGGTTTTGTTACTATTGCTCTGTAATACTGCTTGAAATCAGTGTTGGTGATACCTCCAGAAGTTTTTTTATTGTACAGGATTGTTTTAGCTATCCTGGGTTTTTTTCCATATAAATTTGAGTATTGTTCTTTCAAGGTCTAAAAAGAATTGGGTTGGAATTTTGATGGTAATTTCATTGAACCTGTAAATTACTTTTGGTAAGATGGTCATTTCTACTATGTTAATCCTACCAATCCATGAACATGGGAAATCTTTCCATCTTCACATATTTTCTATCATTTTTTTCTTCAAAGATTTGAAGTTTTGGTCATACAGATCTTTATCTTGCTTGAACAGAGTTACATCAAAATATTTTATATTATTTGTGGCTATTGTGAATGGTGTTGTTTTCCTAATTTTTTTTCTCAGCCTCATTATCGTTTGAATATAGAAGGGCTGATTTTTAATTTTGAGTTAACTTTGTATCCTGACACTTTGTTGAAGGTGTTTATCAGCTGAAGGGGAATAGCAAGAAATACTAAATATGTATCCCACAGTACTGCCGACAGGGCACCAGAGGACTGACCAGCCTGTTCTTAGCTCGGCAGATACATGACCTGTTCTCATCTCAGCTCAAATTTCCAAGGCTAGTTGGGGTGCACTGATCACAAACCCACATTTTGCCACCTTACCTTTCTCTCTGGAACCCAGTTGAACCATCACATGGAGGAAAACACCACACAAACTTAGTTTAGAATTAACAGGTAACATAATCGCTAGTGCAGCAACTAATATCCTAATTTGTAAGCTCTTTTAAGTTATCAATCCTCTGGTAGCAGAACCTGGAGGATCTGCCACCCAAACCAGGGGCCTTCCCTACTTACATTTTGTCCTCCATCAACTCTCCCATCCAGAAGAAAATATGCCTCTTTTGCCTTCCCTCTTCCTTTCTCCTACCCAGAAGTCCCGCCTACTCCTTGTCGAGTGATTGGTCTCCTGAAATCTTTATTCATTATGAATACTTTCTCCCACATAGTTCTCTAGTAAAACTTTTGGGGTCACTTTTGTAGAATACGTAGTATCTACAAATATACTTTGACGTCTTCTTTCCTGATTTGTAACCTCTTGGTCTCCTTCAGTTGTCTTATTGCTCTAGCTAAAATTTCAAGTACTATAGTGAACAGATAGAGAATAAACAGCCTTGTCTTATTTTTGATTTTAGTGGAATTGCTTTAAGTTTATCTTAATTTAATTTGATGTTAGCCGTAAGCTTGCTATATATTGCCTTTATTTTGTTTAGGCATGTGCCTTGTATCCCTGATCTCTCCAATGTTGCAGTAAAAATTTTTTAAAAATATTAATCGGTTTATCTCTTTATTGGCCCTGAGACCTCACTCCTCAGGTCCAATTTTAGTTTGGAGCTGCATGCACCTCTGGCTCCCAGTCTGAGCCTTCACTACGGCCCAACTTGTCCATACAACTCCCTTTCCTGGCGGTTTTCTACGCCTGTTCTCCACCTCTGTCCCGGGGTTTTTCCGTACCCTGAAATCCCACATGAATACAACTCTACTGCCCGATAGCTTTTCATTCAGGTTTATATATTCAACTCTTAATACACAAACCTCTACATAACAAGATTACATCAAACAGTCAAAGATACAAACTGTTTTTTTGTATGAGATATTATACCTATACAACCTTTAATGTCCATAGCTATTTAACATCAGTTAATATCACCTGGGTCTAGCTGGTCCTTCACCCTTCGTCCTCTGACCTCCTCAGACCTCTCAGCCCTCTCCACCTCCCTCGCCCCACCTAATCACTGGCTTTCCTTTATTTTACTAATTAAAATGGGAGAGTTCAGTTGGAGTCATGTGACTAGGCAGCCCTTCTTGGGGAAGTAGAATTAACATTAAAATACAAACAGCTTCAGGACAATCTACACTCCAAGACTCTTATGAAGGGGTGTTGGATTTTGTCAAAGAAATTTTTAACGTCTAATGAAATGTAACTTTTTGCTTTCAGTTTGTTTATACAGTGGATTGCACTGATAGATTTTTGTATGTTGAACCATCCCATCATCTCTGTGATAAAGCCTACTTGATCATAATAGATGACCTTTTGAATGTGCTTGTGCATTCAGTCTACAAATATTTTCTTGAATGTTTTATTATAAAGATTTATTTATTCATTTTATGTATATGAGTACACTGTAGCTGTCTTCAGACATATCAGAAGAGAGCATAGGATCCCATTACAGATGGTTGTGAGCCACCATGTGATTGCTAGGAATTTGACTCATGACCTTTGGAAGAGCAGCCAGTGCTCTTTCTTAACCACTGAGCCACCTCACCCACCCTTTTCTTGAGTATTTTTGCATCAATGTTTATGAATGAAATTTGTCTGAAATTCTTTTTCTTCATTGAGCCTTTGAGTGGTTTGAGTATCAGGGTGACTATTACCTCAAAATGAATTTGGCAATGCTCCTTCTATTTCTTTTTTGTGACATGATTTAAGAAATATTGGTGTTAGCTGTTCTTTAAAAGTTTGGTAGGTTTATGAGCTAAAGCCATCTGACACTGAAGTTTTTGTTGTTGGTGGTGGTAGTGGTAGTGGTGGTGGTGGTGGTGGTGGTGGTGGTGGTTTGGGTTGGTTGTTTAGTTGGTAGTTTGGTTGTGAGATTTTATGACTGTTTCTATTTCCTTTGGTATTACAAGTCCATTTAAATTGTTTATTTGCTCTTGATTTAATTTGGGTTAGTGGAATCTATCAAAAAAATGTCCATTTCCTTTAGATTTTCCAATTTTGTGAAGTACAAGTATTTGAAGTGTGATATAATGGTTCTTTCATTTCTGGTAGTGTTACTTTAGATATGCTGTTGTGATTTATAAAAAAGAAAAAGAGCCAAGGATGGGTTTAGTAGACAGTATGATGAGGTGTAAAGGGCTACCTTTGCGAGCCCTTGTTGAGGCATCCCTTATCCCTGAGATACCAGTCATAGTATGGAATAGAGTATAGTATATTGCACAATATAGTATGGAACAGTTTATTTAGGGCATGGAAAGGGGAGTTTAGGAGGGAATAGAGACAGAGAAAGGCAGAGAAAGAGAGAGAAGAGAGAAAAAGGAGGAGAGGCCAGCCAGAAGCAAGTGGAGAGAGGTGGGGAGGGGATGAGGAGAGAGGAAGAAGGGGCAGGGAGAGAAAAGTCATAGAGTAAGAGATCAAGGAGTCAAACAGTGCCTTTTAAAGTAAGCCAGAGGGCTGGTGAAATGGCTCAGTGGTTAAGAGCACTGACTGTTTTTCCAGAGGTACTAAGTTAAAATCCCAGCAACTACATGGTGGCTCACAACCAACTGTAATGAGATCTGATGCCCTCTCCTGGTGTGTCTGAAGACAGCTACAGTGTACTTATATATAATAATAAATAAATATCTTTAAAATAAAAAAATAATAAAGTAAGCAAGACATTACCTGGCTATTGCCAGGTAACTATGGGGCAGAGCCTAGAGAAAATGTTAGCATATGCTCTCTCTGCCTTTCAGTTAATTACTTTGACTAAGGGTTTGTCTATCTTTTTGATTTTTCTGAAAAACACTACTCTTTGTTTTGTTAATTGTTTTGGTCTCTTTGTTTCTATTTTATTGATTTCATCCTGAGTTAATTTCCTGCGATCTACTCCTCTTGTGTTTGTTTGTTTCTTTTTGTTCTTCAATTTTCAGGTGTGCTGTTGAATCACTAGTTTCTTTACCCTTTACCCAGTAATCATGAAGCAGAGAGTTGTTTGATTTCCATGAGTTTGTATACTTTCTGTTGCTTCTGTTCATGTTAAAGTTCAGCTTTAATCTATGATGATCTGATAGAACACAGTATATTACTCTGATTTTTGTATATATTAAGACTTCCTTTTTGATCAGTATATGGTTAGGGTTAGGGTTAGGATTAGGGTTAGGATTAGGTTAATTTTGGAGAAGGTTCCATGAGACTCTAAGAAGGTTTGTGTGTGTGTGTATTGGATGGAATGTTCTATGGATATTTGTTCAGTCCATCTCAGTCATAACATCTATTAGTTTCATTATTTCCCTGAGAGTGGAGTATTGAAGTCTCCCACTATTATTGTGTGGAGATCAATGTGTGATTTTAGCTTTTATAATGTGTAATGTTCCTTTTATAAATGTGAGTGCTCTTGCATTTGAGGCACTGATATTTATAATTGAGATGCCATCTTGGTGGATTTTTCTTTGAATAAATATGAAGTATCCTTCACTATCTTTTTTGATTAATTTTGATTGAAAGTCTATTTTGTTAGATATTAGAATGGCCATAACAGCTTGCTTCTTGGATTCACTGCTTGAAAAATTATTTTTCTGACCCTTAACTATTAATATTTATTTTTTATGTGGAGGTGTGTTTCTTGTATGAACTGGAATGGTGGATCTTGTTTTCACATACATTCTATTAGCCTGTGTCTTTTTATTGGGTAATTAAGTACACTAATGTTGAGAGATATTAATGACCAATGATTGTTAATTCCTGTTATTTATATGTTAGTGGTGATACTCTGTGTGTGTGTGTGTGTGTGTGTGTGTCTGTCTGTCTGTCTGTCTGTCTGTCTTTCCCTTCCTTTGATTTTGCTGGTGTGAAATTATCTATTTCCTGTTTTCTTGATTATAGTTAATATCCTTAGGTTGAAGTTTTTTCTTCTAGTGTTATATGCATAGCTGGACTGATGGATAAATATTGATTAAACTTGGTTTTATTATGGGATATCTTTTTCCAATCTATGCTAATTGAAAGTTTGGCTAAGTATAGTAGTCTGGGCTGACATTTGTGGTCTCTTAGAGTCTGATAGATATCTTCTGCCTAGGCCCTTCTGGCTTTTTTAGTCTCTGTTGAGAAGTTGGAAGTAATTCTAAAAGGTTTGCCTTTATATTTCACTTGTCTTTTTTCTCTTGCAGCTTTTAGCAATTTTTGCTGTTGTCCTATACATTTAACTTATTGATTAGTATGTGGAAGGAAGATTTTCTTTCCAAGTTCAATCAATTTGGTATTCTGTAAGCTTCTTGTAGGTTTAAAGGCATCTCTTTGTTTAAGTTCAAGCAATTTTCTTCTACCATTTTGGTGAAAATTTTTCTGGGTCTTTGAGATAGGTCTTTTCATTGTGTTCCAGATTTTTTTTTGGATGTTTTGTGTCAGGGACTTTTTAGATTTAACATTTTCTTTGACTGATATATCAGTTTCTTCTATTGTATCTTCTACAACTGAGATTCTCTCTTATAGCTCTTATAATCTGTTGGTAATACTTGCATCTGCAGTTTCTGCTTGCACAAAAAGATTTTCCATCTCCAGGATTCTCTCAGTTTATGTGTTTCTTATTGCTTCTATTTCTATTTTAAGGGCTTAAACATTTTTGTTTATTTTTTCCACCTGATTGACTATATTTTCCTGTATTTCTTTAAGGGATACATTCATTTACTCTTTAATGGCCTATCATCTTCATATTATTAGATTTAAGGTCATTTTCTTGTATTTCAGCTGTGTTGGAATATCCAGGGCTTATTGTAGTAGGATAGCTGGGTTCCAGGGATACCATATTACCTTGACTATTGTTGATTGTGTTCTTATGCTGGCCTCTAGCCTTCTAGGTTTGGAGGTTATTATAGGTTTAGATGCTAATTTCTGAGTTTATTTTTGTTAGATGGGTGTTGGGTTGTTTGTTTTGTGTTAATTTGGTTTGGGTTTTGGAATTTTTTTCCCTTGGTTTCTGTTTTCTCTCTGTTCTTCTGCCCTGAGTAGCCTGGGGTTCTAGTGACCAGCAAGTCTTCAGATCCAGTAGGGTGTCTCCACCAGGGTTTCTGTGGTCTTTTATAACCTCTGGGGTTTTAGTCACCAACATTGCCTCTGGAGAACCTAGAACCTGCATGTCCTCTAGGAAATCAGAGGCCGTCTACCAAAGTTATGGGCCAGAATATGAGCTCAGGGGATGTGGTGAAGTTTATATCTGTTGGATGTGCCTTTAAGAGAGTTAGTGGACATAGAGGATGTACCTGGCATCGTTGGTGCCAGCATAGCCTCCAGGAAAGCAAGTATAGTTGTGGGCTGGAAAATGAAGCCCAAGAGATGAGGGGTAGTTTATGACTGATAGATACATTTTAGAGGGAATTGGTGGACATGGGACATAGATGAGATTTTTATCTGGGGTCCCTGGTGATAGCATAACCTCCAAGAAAGCAGGCCAAATGAATTCTTCTTAACCTAGCATAATGCGTCATCCCAGCAATTCCAATAATGT
Organism: Micromys minutus; assembly: GCF_963924665.1. Lineage (NCBI taxonomy): Eukaryota > Metazoa > Chordata > Mammalia > Rodentia > Muridae > Micromys > Micromys minutus. Next base: position 89,999,754 of record NC_137973.1, read on the forward strand.
TATATGGTCAGAGTTATAGTCTTGGGAAAGGAGAACCCTATATGTGCCCACCATCCTTTGAGGTTGCATCTTATGAGACCAGTTTGCAAAATTCCCTCTGTTCATTGTTTTTTCCTTCCAAGCAAAATCTAGCTAATAAGACTCCCACTCTACTGCACTTTTTTTAGCTGGCAACATGATTATTAGGTGGTTAATTACATCATAGGCTTGAAAGCAATAAAATAAACATTTTGTTAATTCAGAAAGGGCTTCTCTTCAATTAGTGCAAATTATTGAGGTTTTTAATGTGTGTGTGTGTGTGTGTGTGTGTGTGTGTGTGTGTGTTTTCAAGGTACTATTGATGAGTAATGACTATACATCCCACCCACAGACCAGATGAAAATGACTGGAGCTCATTAAATATAACACCATTAGGACATTTCATCGTGTAATCAGAACAATAGTTGTGGTTGAACTTATTATATAAACAGATGATGAAGAGAATGACTCATGAATACAACAGTTATGGAGGCCTTTGGTATTCTCACATGCACAATGGAGACAAAGAGACAAGGATGTGACCAACCCTTAAACATTGCTCATTGAGAGTTAACTCAGGCTTGAGTCATAATATAGATAGATGATAGATAGATAGATAGATAGATAGATAGATAGATACATAGTAGATAGATAGATAGATACATAGATAGATAGATAGGTGATAGATGCATAGATAGATAAATAGATATAGATGTAGACGTAGATATAGAGATAGATAGAGATAGAGATAGATAGATATATATATAGATAGATAGATATATAATCTTCCTTTCTCTTCCTTCATTCTTTTCATGTTATATTTCTTCTCTTCTTTTTTCTTCCTTTGACAAAAATATTTACTGATAATCAAAGATATTCTACTCATCAGCTATTTTAAAAGACAATCTAATCACCATCAAGCAACCCTGATTCTGTGGCCTTGGCCAAGCCAATCAACTTTCTAAAGCTTATTTTCTACATTTAAAACTAAAAATAAGACTGAAAATATAGTTCAGGGGTTGAGTCCTTGCCTACTGTGTATTATGCCCTAGACACAGTTCTGATCACAGAAACAGAAGGGAGGGAAGAAAGGAAGGAAGAAAGAGGTAAAGGAAGAAGGAAAGAAAGATGCCTCTGTGTTTCTAATTATAGGTTTGCTCAAATATCATTGAATTAGAGGATTTTCAAAAAGGAAATTGGGGAAAATAACTGGGAGGAGAGGAAGGCAGGAAAACCTTGGTCAGGATATAAAGCAAATTATTTTTTAAAGAGTTCCAAATAGAAAAAAAATTCAAAATTTCTGTGTCACTTGCTATGCTTAGCACCCAAAAGAACTCTAGCCATAGTGATAGCTTCCTGGAGCTCAACTTCTGCATATAATTCTATAAGAAAACAGTTTATATTTTTGTCTCCATGTTTAACAACTGTGAGATATCTTTTTAAAAGTCTTTAAGCTTGATTGTTCAAGAAATACAAAAGAAATAATGAATAGAGATGAGTCAGAAATGTATTTACTTTTTCCTTTTAGATGAATTACTTTAAGCGCTAACAGTTTGAATTTTTAAAATTACATTTTACCAGAAGCCATCAAGATCCGAGAGCCCTCTGAATAGCACACAATCCTATTAAGCTCTTTCTCTGTGTATATCTGCTTCTCTTTAGTCCTATGTAACATAGACCGTAGCCTGAAGTAAACCGACTTGATTGATGAGTATGGTGGTGTGGCCTCTTTCTATTTAAACAGAAGAAACAGGTAGAAACAGTGAGTTGGGCAGGAGGTAGGTTGTACACCCTAATCCCAAGCTCCAAGTATGCATTGTTACTAGTGTTCTAAGAATGAGGGTGGGCAACTGGTGAGTGGGAGACCTAGGCTGCGGGGGAGCAGAGGGATCTCTGCGGAGTGCACACGGAAAGGGCACCCCCTGCCCTGACCTGCCCTGTCCTCCCCGATCCAGTGACTGGGAACAGATCTTAGGAACTTCTGTTCCCACCCGGAGACGACTTCAGGACACAGAGCAGAGCCGGGCCCAACAGCCAGCCGGAAAGGCAGCTCGAACAGGCTGAGCAACTGTGACCGGGAACAGATCTTAGGAACTTCTGTTCCCACCCGGAGACGACTTCAGGACGCAGAGCGGAGCCTGGCCCAACTGCCAGCCAGAAAGGCGGCTCGTACAGGCTGAGAAACTGCGACCTGGAACAGATCTTAGGAACTTCTGTTCCCACCCGGAGACGACTTCAGGACGCAGAGCGGAGCCTGGCCCAACTGCCAGCCGGAAAGGCGGCTCATACAGGCTGAGAAACTGCGACCTGGAACAGATCTTAGGAACTTCTGTTCCCACCTGAAGACGACTTCAGGACGCAGGGCGGAGCCTGGCCCAACTGCCAGCCGGAAAGGCGGCTCGTACAGGCTGAGCAACTGGTGAGTGGGAGACCTAGGCTGCGGGGGAGCAGGGGGATCTCTGCGGAGTTCACACGGAAAGGGCACCCCCTGCCCTGACCTGCCCTGTCCTCCCCGATCCAGTGACTGGAAACAGATCTTAGGAACTTCTGTTCCCACCCTGAGACGACTTCAGGACACAGAGCAGAGCCTGACCCACCTGCCAGCCGGAAAGGTGGCTCGGAGAGGCTGAGCATCTGTGACCAGGAACAGATCTTAGGAACGTCTGTTCCCACCCGGACGCAACTTCAGTACGCAGAGCGGAGCCTGGCCCAGCTGCCACCCGGAACCTGGGCTGCCGGGGAGTAGAGAGATCTCTGCGGAGTGCACACGGAAAGTGTGCCAGGGACACAGACCAGATACAAGAAAAGGCAAGAACATATCACTGACAACAAAATCGCAAGAGGAAAGAGAAAGAGTATGTCCCAAGGAAACCAAGACAATCTAGCAACACCAGAACCCAGCTCTTCGATAGTAGCAAACATCGGAATTCCAAACACTCCAGAGAAAGAAGACACAGACCTGAAATCATGCCTCAAGACGCTAATAGAGTTACTTAAACAAGAAAGGGAGGAAAAGCAAAAAGATTCAGAAGCTTTTAAAGAAGAAACAAGAAAAACACTCAAAGAACTCAAAGAACGAGATGAAAACAGAACCAAAGAAATAAAGGAATGGAAGAGGGAAATTAAAACAGAAATTGACACAATAAAGAAAGCACTAAAAGAGATAACCCTAGAGTCAGAATACCAAAAAAAGGAAATCAGGAGTCACAGAAGCAAGCATTTCCAACAGATTACAAGAGATCGAGGAGAGAATCTCAGGGGCAGAAGACAACATTGCAAACATAGACAAAACAGCCAGAGAAGATGCAAAAAACAAAAAGCTCCTAACCCAAAATGTCCAGGAAATACAGGACACAATGAGAAGACCAAACCTAAGGATAATAGGAATAGAAGAGGGAGAAGAGTATCAACTAAGAGGCACAGTAAATATCTTCAACAAAATCATAGAAGAAAACTTCCCTACCCTCAAGAATGAGATGACCACGAGCATAAAAGAAGCCTTCAGAACTCCAAATAGGTTGGACCAGAAAAGAAATACCTCCCGACACATAATAGTAAAAACATCAAGTGCCCAACGTAAAGAAAGAATACTAAAAGCAGTAAGGGAAAAAGGTCAGGTAACATATAAAGGCAGACCAATCAGACTCACACCCGATTTCTCAACAGAGACTATGAAAGCTAGAAGAGCCTGGACAGACATCATGCACTCCTTAAGAGAGCACAAGTGCCAGACCAAGCTGCTATACCCAGCAAAACTATCAATCACCATCAATGGAGAGATGAAGATATTTCAAGACAAATCAAAATTCACACAATATCTGACCACAAACCCAGCACTACAACGAATTATAGGTGGAAAACCCAATACAAGGAGGGAAAATACAGCCTAGTAAAAACAAGAAAACTCCTAAACAAGAAAACTAAAAGAAGAAAAAAACACAGACACAACTCAACCCAAAAAAGCAAAAATGGCAGGAAACAGAAACAATTATTCCTTGATATCTATTAACATAAATGGTCTCAACTCCCCAATAAAGAGACATAGACTATCAGACTGGATACATAAACAAAATCCAGCCTTTTGCTGCATACAGGAAACTAATCTCAGAGACAGAGACAGACACTATCTCAGAGTAAAAGGGTGGAAAAAAAACTTCCAAGCAAACAGCTCCAAGAAGCAAGCTGGAGTGGCTATTCTAATATCGAATAAAGTAAACTTCCAACCAAAAGTTATCAAAAAAGATAAAGAAGGACACTTTTTACTCATTACCGGGGAAATCTGTCAGGACCAACTCTCAATCCTTAACATATATGCTCCAAATAAAAAATCACCCACATTCATAAAAGAAACTCTACTAAAGCTCAAAAAATACATTTCACCCCACACAATAATAGTGGGAGACTTTAACACCCCACTCTCACCAATGGACAGATCAGAGAAACAGAAACTGAACAAGGACACTGCAAAACTAGCAGAGACTTTGAATCAACTAGAATTAATAGATATATACAGAACATACTATCCTAAAGTAAAAGAATACACCTTCTTCTCACCACCCCATGGCACCTTCTCGAAAATTGAACACATAATTGGACACAGAACAAACCTTCATCGATATAAGAAGATTGAAATACTCCCATGCATCCTCTCAGATCACCATGGTCTATGGCTGGTCTTTAACAACAACAAAGACAACAAAATGCGCACATACACATGGAAACTAAACAACGCTCTGTTAAAGGATAGCAGGGTCAAAGAAGAAATAAAGAAAGAAATTAAGGACTTTCTAGATTTCAACGAAAATGATAACACAACATACCCAAACCTATGGGATGCAATGAAAGCAGTATTGAGAGGAAAACTCGTTGCCCTAAGTGCTTCCAAGAAGAAACTGTAGAGAACTCACATCAGCAATCTGACAGCATAGCTAAAAGCCCTAGAACAAAAGGAAGCAGATATACCCAAAAAGAGTAGATGGCAAGAAATAATCAAAATTAGGGCAGAAATAGACCAAATAGAAACAAAAAAAAACCATTGAAAAAAATCAACAAAACAAAGAGTTGGTTCTTTGAGAAAATCAACAAGATTGATAAACCCCTAGCCAGACTAACTAAAGGGCAAAGAGAGAGTATCCAAATTAACAAAATCAGAAAGAAATGTGGTGACATAACAACTGAAACTAAGGAAATTCAAGAAATCATCAGATCCTACTACAAAAACTTATACTCCACAAAATTGGAAAATCTGGAGGAAATGAATGAATTCCTAGACAGATACAAGGTCCCAAAGTTTAACCAGGACCAAGTAAACCATCTAAATAACCCTATAACACCTAAAGAAATAGAAGAAGTCATCAAAAGCCTCCCAACCAAAAAAGCCCAGGTCCAGACGGGTTCAGTGCAGAATTTTATCAGACATTTATTGGGCATATAACACCAATATTTGCCAAACTATTCCAAAAGATAGAATCAGATGGAATATTACCCAACTCATTTTTTGAGGCTACAATAACCCTCGTACCTAAGCCACACAAAGACCCTACAAGGAAAGAGAACTTCAGACCAATCTCACTTATGAACATTGATGCAAAAATACTCAACAAAATATTTGCAAACCGAATCCAAGAACACATCAAAACCATCATTCATCATGACCAAATAGGCTTCATCCCTGGGATGCAGGGATGGTTTAACATAAGGAAATCCATCAATGTAATCCACCATATAAACAAACTTAAAGACCAAAATCACATGGTCATCTCACTAGACGCTGAGAAAGCATTCGACAAAATCCAACACCCCTTCATGTTAAAAGTTCTGGAAAGAACAGGAATCCAAGGCCCATATTTAAACATAATCAAAGCAATATACAGCAAACCAACAGCCAACATCAAACTTAATGGCGAGAAACTTGAAGCAATCCCACTAAAATCAGGGACTCGACAAGGCTGCCCACTCTCTCCCTACCTATTCAACATAGTACTGGAAGTCCTGGCTGGAGCAATTAGACAGCAAAAGGAGATCAAGGGGATACAAATCGGAAAGGAAGAGATAAAAACATCACTCTTTGCCGATGACATGATAGTGTACTTGAGTGACCCCAAAAATTCCACCAGAGAACTCCTACAGCTGATAAACAAGTTCAGCAAAGTGGCCGGATACAAAATTAACTCAAACAAATCAGTAGCATTCCTATACTCAAAGGACAAACATGTGGAGAAAGAAATTAGGGAAAAGGTAACCTTCACAATCCTCACAAAAACTATGAAATACCTTGGTGTGACTCTAACTAAGGAAGTGAAGGACCTGTATGACAAGAACTTCAAACCTCTAAAGAAAGAAATTGAGGAGGATCTCAGAAAATGGAAAGATCTCCCATGCTCATGGATTGGAAAGATCAACATCTTAAAAATGGCCATCCTACCAAAAGCAATCTACAGATTCAATGCAATTCCCATCAAAATTCCAACCCAGTTCTTCATGGAATTGGAAAGATCAATGTGCAATTTCATATGGAATAACAAATTACCTAGAATAGCGAAATCCATCCTCAACAACAAAAAACATCTGCGGGAATCACTATCCCTGACCTCAACCTATATTACAAGGCAATTGTGCTGAAAACTGTATGGTACTGGTACAGAAATAGGCAAGTGGATCAATGGAATAGAATAGAAGATCCAGAAATGAGCCCTCGTGTATATGGTAACATAATTTTTGACAAAGGAGCAGTAAACATTCAATGGAAAAAGGACAGCCTATTCAACAAATGGTGCTGGTCCAACTGGCACTCAACATGCAAAAGAATGAAAATAGACCCGTTCTTATCTCCTTGTACAAAGCTCAAGTGTAAGTGGATTAAAGATCTCCACATTAAACCAGGTACACTGGAACTATTAGATGAGAAAGTAGGGAAAACCTTAGAACACATAGGCACAGGAGAAAATTTGGAGAACAAAACACCAATGGCTCAAGCTCTAAGGTCAAAGATTAACAAATGGGACTTAATGAGATTGCAAAGTTTCTGTAAGGCTAAGGACATCGTCAAGAAAACAAAACGGCAACCAACAGAATGGGAAAAGATCTTTACCAACACCACATCAGATAGAGGCCTAATATCCAAGGTGTACAAGGAACTCAAAAAGCTAGACACCAGAGAATCAAATAACCCTATTAAAAAATGGGGTACAGAGCTAAACAAATCATTTTCAGTTGAGGAACACCGAATGGCCGAAAAACATCTGAGGAAGTGCTCGACATCCTTAGCCATCAGGGAAATGCAAATCAAAACAAACCTAAGATTCCACCTCACACCAGTCAGATTGGCCAAGATCCAAAACTCAGATGACAGCAGATGCTGGCGAGGCTGCGGAGAAATAGGAACACTTCTCCACTGTTGGTGGGGTTGCAAGCTAATACAACCACTCTGGAAATCTGTCTGGCGATACCTCAGAAAATTGGATATAGTACTACCTGAAGACCCAGCTATTCCACTTCTGGGCATATACCCCAGAGACACTTTAATACACAACAAAGATATATGCACCACAATGTTCATAGCAGCTCCATTTATAATAGCCAGAAGCTGGAAGGAACCCAGATGTCCTTCAGAAGACGAATGGATACAAAAATTGTGGTACATATACACAATGGAACACTACTCAGCCACCAGAAACAATGACTTTACCAAATTCTTAAGAAAATGGCTGCATCTAGAGAAGATCATCCTGAGTGAGATAACCCAGTCACAAAAGAACAGACATAATATGCAGTCACTGATAGTGGGATGCTAACCCCAGAGGCTTGCACTCCCCCAGAAACAACTCACAGACTGTATGAAGTCCAAGAAATAAAGAAAACAAAAAATATACATATATTCACAAAACAAGAAGACTTTGACTATTCCCATGTTGCGTTTTGTTTTGCATGTACTTTACGCTTATTGCAACTAGTATGTTTTCAATGCATACTGTCAAGCCCTTGAAAAAATCAAGTACTGACTAAAAAACATAATCACATGGTTTTATGTAAAATTTATTTTAATGTCTGAAAAAACAGTACTGACAAAAATGTATAATTTTAAGCAAAAAATGTTTAAAATCTGTACATTTATCTTTGTTTTGCAAAATAAAGTCGTTTAAAAAAAAATGAGGGTGTTCTGGCTTTGTGAACAAGTATAGAAGGTAAGGAGAGAAACAGAGGAAACCAAATACAGTAGATAAATTCAGCACATAGTTGTTGAAAAGAAATCAAAGGTAAAATTTTTTAGCCATTCTCACTCTGAACAGCAGAGGAAGTCAGGATTTCACAAATGGTTTAGAGTATGCAATATATACAATGATATTAACAATAGAATTTGAATATATAACATGAATTATGAGAAATTATTGCAGTAAATATTTTAAAATATCTTAAGCTTTTATCGGCCCCTGCGGTCCTATTCCACGAATAGTGCTCTAGTGTGGAGCTGAGCGCATGGACTCTGTCACTCCGTCTGCAAGCTACACTTTCCCTTCCCAGGTGCATCACTCCCCACTCTGTTACTTCTATCCCAGGTAGAAACGACCACCCCAGCATGTTCTTTCCTCCACTGCCTGGCACAAACATGACTGTAAATCTCAATAGCTTTTTATGGTTGTTTTATATATTAAATTCTCAATCCACAAACAATCTACACAATAAGATTACATCCAATGAACGAAGATGAACAATGAACAAAACAGTCCTTCTATAAGAGATAAAAAGATATATAGAATCCCTTAATAATATTCATATCTACCTAATGCTAATTATGCTCACCAGGATCTAGGTCCACTTTCTCCAGCTCCATCTTGATGCCCCCACCCACCCACCCCTATAATCTCCATTCCTCTTCTGTTTTTCTACCTTTTCTCCACCTACCTTTCCACTGTCCATTCATGTATTACTTTAACATCAATCCACAAAAATTAGCATAAGGAGTTCTTGATAATTGCCTATCTTAGTCTGATATAGCAAAATAATATAAGTCATGTGGTTTAGACACAAAATTTCAAAGGTGAGGGAGTCTAAGAATAAAGTGTCTGATATTCTAATATTGGTGACTTCCTACTTCTCCATTGACTTTGGTGTCCTCATATGGTAATACCCATGTACTGGCCCTCTATGTTCTCTTAAAATAGCTCTAAATTTCTGACCTAAATCTTCTTCCAAAAACTTCAACTCATAACATCCTGACCTTGGTGGTTAGGAACTCAATGATTACATGTTTTCTGTTCAAAAGGCATGCATTTCACGGAATGAAAACACAACCTCCTGGAGTATCTTTCTTTGAAAATGTAGAACTTTTTTCTTTTTGAGCTTCTTGACACACCTGCCTTCTCCTGACATTCTGTATTGTACTCTGTGACTCCTGCCATAGTGACAGAATGTTGTCATGATAGTAATGATTCTTTGATTATTCTTCCTGGTGGTCATGTCACAGAAATACTGAATGCTAGACATTAGGCTTCTTCCTGAGCTTTGGCTTTGCATGTTATGTCAGAGAAAGTGACCAAATCCACCTAGAATTAACTGCTTACTTATCACTCAAGGTTGTCAAAGTATCATCAAATTATACACATTTTTTGAGCCTAGTGGTAACTGCAAAAGGGATCAGAGACTAGTTTGCTTGCTTCATTATCCTAATCATTTGTCCCTCAGTTTTTCCTCCCACCTGTGAAGGACCCTGGATGGAACTATGTGTTATCTTTTTTCCATCTGCCACCACACTTTGCAGCTGGCTTTTCACACACACAATTTAAAACAAAAAAACAAAAAGAAAGAAAAGAGAAAAAGGAAAATAAACATATATTCAAGGAAAGAACATGAAAGGGATTAAAAGAAAGAAAAGAAATGAAATAATTGATATGATGTTTTAAAAAGATTTTTTAAGATAAAAAAGTAAATAGTCTATGTTTAAAAAAAATGTGTATGTGTGGCCATGACTCTTCCATAACTCTCTATATAGACCAAACTGGCTTAGAGATCTGCCTGGCTTTGCCTCTGGTTAAAGGTGAGTGACACCATAAATGACCACTAAACTAGCTTTTAAACTAGCAGAAAATCAGTTCTGTGATAGAAGAGTTGATAAAAACATAGAATTAGGAGCCAAGGAGATGGTTCAAGGAGCAAAGTACTCATTGTGCAAGCATAATGATCTAAATTTAAATTTTCGATACTCATGTAAAAGCATTGTATATCAGGGTGTGCCTATAACCCCAACACTGGGGAAAGTGAAAAAAAGAAAAACCCTTCATGACTTGCTGACTGGGCAAGCTAGTCCAATATGTGATCTTCAAGTTTATTGAGAGACCCTGTCTTAAAAATAGATTAAGAGCAATAGAGCAAGACAGCTGGTGTCTGCCTCCACATAAACACACATATACAACACACAACTATTTTTGCAGAATTCCATAAAATTCTTTCTGAGAATCCTCTTTCACTCTTCTCTCATTGTCTTCCATTAATCTAGATGTTTTGGGAGATTCCCAGAGTAGTAGTGTGTAGTATATTCACCAATATTCTCCATATTATTTGTAAATTTTACAGACTTTTACTTGGCAGTATAGATATCCAAAGTAAAAACCACATTTCAAACATCTGCATGTGCTCCATGTCATTAAATTCTAACCAAAAGCATGCATGTAGATGCTGTAGCAGGGAGAATGTACAAGCTGTGCCCTTAGTTGCCCTGATAGGATTGCTGACATGACAGCTGCGCCTTATAATCTCAAACCATCTACTGATAATGGTACACCAGCACTGTAAAAGAGCCACAGGCTCTTCAACATGGGCTATGTGCCTGCCAACATCAGTCTTTTTATTAAGATATAATTTAAACTATATACTGTTTAGGTCATGATTGTTTTATAATTTCTATTATAACTAAAATCCACTGTAAGTTATTCAATATCTTTGAACATAAGAAGCAGAAAAAGTATGTCAAGGTAATTCAAGCAATTTGGTGCCTTTTTTCATATAAGAAATTTCATAGCTGGTTAATTCAAGAAGATCAACAATGGGTCTATATTTGGGCATCATTCTTCCATGTTCCTCGCTGCTCCCTTACAAGTACCCCATCGTTCAGTCCTTATGTACAACTTCTTTCTTCCACATATACCAAGCTCTTTTCATTGTTTTTTAAAGTTCAGTTAACTTTGGGATACTCTTCCTTCTCATTTTGCATGCTATCTTAGTCAGCTTGAAGTTGCCTAAACAAAGTACTGAGTCAACTGAGTTGCTCAGATAATGGACTTTTATTACAAGTCTGGAGGCGAAAAGGTCAGGATGTGTATTTAGTCCCTGTGTTATCTGATTTGAGCTCTTTTCCTGGAGAAAGCACTTCTTTGCTGTGTCCTTAAGTAACAAACATCATGAATTCTCTGATTTCTTTTAAGAAGAAACTATTTTTTTGTTCTTTTTTAAACACAAAGGGTATTATATATTTTACAGGGTCAGTACAGAAAAAAGAAATAGCAACCATAAACATCAGGACTTGTGTTACAATTAAAAACTGGAAGGACTTCAAGGACAGTACAATCCCAGCAAGAGGCCTTAAAACCTTCACTGGCAGAAATGTATTGAACAGCAGAAACAAACTAGAATTTACTTAGAAACTGACTACATTGTGAGGCATGACTGTCCTCAATAGCCACTGCAGAAAATAGTATGTTGGTTCCTTAAAAAATTTTTATACAATCTTACAGTATACTGGGGTATATCCCCCAAATGATTAAAAGTGTGACTCAAATATGTGTATATCCAGTCACAACTGCAATGTTTACAGTAGTTGAAACATGAAAACATCCCAAACATCCACAGATGGATAAACAGATAAAGTATGGTTTAAACCCGCCCAGGATAATATTGCTCATTTCAGAGGGAATTCTTTTTTTTTTTTTCCCTTTATTTATTTAATCCACATCTGGGAGGTTCAGATAAATAGTTAAAATGCATAATTTGTTGAAGAAACTAATTATATTTAAATAACATCCTAGCTTTTATAACCTCATTTATTCTTAAAGATAAACCTATCTCCAAATACAGCCAGTGGAGATAAGGGTTCTAACATATAGATTCAACTGTACAGAGTCATTTACTCTATACTACCAAAGAAACTTCTCTTAATCTTTTAAGGTATAATTCAAACCTCATTTCTTTAGAAAAACTTCTTGACCCCCATGATAGAAATAATTTCCTTCTAAGTTTCTATATTTCATATGGTATGAAATGGCCACGTGTTTATGGCCAGCCTCTACTTCTCTAATCCTCCTCTCTCTTTCTTTCTTTCTCTCTCTCTCTCTCTCTCTCTCTCTCTCTCTCTCTCTCTCTCTCTCTCTCTCCCTCTCTCTTTCTCTTCCTCCTTCTCTCCCTCCCTCCTTCCCTCCCTCCCTCCCTCTCTCTCTCTCTCTCTGCCCCTACTACTCTTTTAACTCCCCTCCCATGGCCTGAATAAACTCTATTCTATGTTATACTATCATGTGGCTGGTCTCTCAGGGGGAAGAGATGCCTAAACATGGATCTGCCAGAGGCATCCACCTTACCCTCATACCTCACCATACCTTCATAAAACATATTCTCCCCCCCCCCCACTCACTTTATCTTTTTCCTAACATAGGTGCTGAAACCCAGGGCATATCTTTTATCTTTTTATAAACACATCAGCAAATGTCAGATTAAAGATGTTCTTGGAACCCAGAGATGCTATAAACTATTTGGTTGTCTTTTGATACCCATAGTTTACATTCATGTATTGTATGTATTCTATACTACCTAGTGCTCTCCTTTTTCTCATAAGTTAATTGAGTTGTTACTAGTTTTGTGTGTCTACTTCTTGGACCCTTTTATGGTTGGGATCTGATTTGTCCTAAAGAGACCATATGTTAATAGCCTGTACCATGATAGAGGTTGGGCAAATATTAGGAAGTGGGACCTAGGCCAAAACAGTAAGGTCAATAAGGATGTTTCCTTGAATTGGGTTCCTCATCCCTCCTCTCTCATGGTTTCCTGGCCATCATAAAGAGGGCAGCTTTGCTTTATGTGTTTCTTGGCATAATGTTTACCTTGCCATAAGCCTAAGACAATGGACTTGAAACCCTAATACCATGTCACCAAATACTTAGAGAGGGAAGTGACTGGTGAACCAGTCTGAGTTATGAAGGAGCACAAGGGAATCAAGGGGTCCCAAAGGCCCTTTTCATCCTAACAGAAACTATCAAATGCCCAGGTATGCTAAGTATGACTCGGCAATGTCTTTGCATTGGCACTAAGATGGCTGTCTGGGAGTATCAGCACATTTTACTTTTCTATGAAGGAAAGAACCATACTGTGTCCTTGGGTGTGTTAAATAATGTCAACTAGAGGAAAAGGCCAGGAGAGAGGTATAGTGGTGGTTTACAGGCAGGAGATGAGAGAAACCACACACTCATTTTCTCTCACACTAATGGGTCTGCAGTAAAAATTCTTGATGCCAAAGATATTGCTCCTGTGAAATAGAAGGGCTGGGAATAAGGAATGTCCTTCAGGGCTCTATTTGTATTTCTCTCTCTCTCTCTGATGATGTATTCCTGGCTCATAAGAAAAAGGGACAGTCATTTTCTGTTTTCCAGAGGCCTGTCTGTTAATGTCACATTATTCCAGTAGGCAAAAAGTGAAAAACAGCACTGTAGATAGAAAATTTCTAAAATATGTAAAGACCACCTTCCTCTTCCAGGTCAGAGTTCTGAAGTTTTAGAAAAAAAATTATTGGGGGGGGGGGTGTCAAGGCTGTTTCTTTATCTTCTGTACTATGCATGTTTAGCAAGAGGGTTCCATATCTATGTAAGCTATTAATCAAATACCAGTAAGTATAAAGTCATCAAAGTGTTAATATGACCTTCAATCAGAAATTCATAGATCTTATCTCTGGGCCATTATTAATTTACCCAAAGCAAAATCTACAGAAATAAAAACATTGCCATAAAAATAATACCCAATGTTTATATGGATTTATTTTGAGCTAGATGTTAAAAGTACTCTACAAGTTCTAACTTATTTGTATCTCTTATATTAGTGCCAAAAGGCAGAAAATAGCCATATTTCTACTTTCACATATGACAAAGTATGGTAGAATAAGTGTTACATGAGTGATTGCCACTTAAAGTCCTGTACTACTACTCAAATTTCACAACTGCAACTATAAAGATGTTATCCTGTTATCCTTGTCATAGTTCATTGATCTTCTAAATGTATAATCTTGAGCAAATTGCTTAAGCTCCTTTGTCTCGGTTTTCTTAGGTATAAAATAGGACCACACAATTACTAGAAAAGTTAACTCAATCTACATATACTGAATTGTTAGAATATTATTTAGAAAATAAAAAATAGTACTTATATGTGTTTTCTCATATTACTTTTATTATCATTATAATCGTATTTTATATATAATTTTTGAGATAGAGTCTTACTACTTTTTTAGGCTGGCCTATAGTTTATGACATAGCCAAGGCTTGCCTTGGATTTGTTCTCTGAATGCCTCAGCTTCTCCAACAATGTACTTAAAGTGTGTACTATCACACATGGCTTGATTAAATGTGTTGATTTCATTTTAATAGTCATTCATGTAGTTTAAAACAATTTTAAATATAGGTTCAAACAACTAAGCAACATCCTTCTCTTTCTTATATTATTCAAACATTTAAAAGCTTCATTACTACTCTCTCAATCCATATTATGATGCTGATTAGTGGCAAAATAGAAACATAAACACCTAACATCTTTAGACCCTGCTACACAGCAACCTGGGGCATTTTCCATCTGCTCTTCAGTCTACAATGGAAAGCTCTTCCCAGATTACATGGGCAATCAATTCATCCTGTGCTCTAAGAAAAAAAAAAAAAATCAGTACACTTTCAATACTGAATCCACATCTCTCATTCAACTTGGATTCTAGACAAGACCTAATGCAGCCTCTTTTCAGCAGCTCAGCTCTCAGTAGAGAAGAAAAACCAGCCTTCAGATGTTCCTTTCTCTCTGCCTTTCTCTGAGATAAGCAGCCCCCTTAACTAGACTGTTTGATTATCAAATGTGTCAGCGGTATTCTTACAAAAAAAAAGTATAAAATAAGCAACCAGTCCTCCAGGAAGACCTGAGGGTTGTCTTTGAACAGATTGAAGGAACTTCAGTGAATTAATGGATATGTCCTCATTAAGCTGCAGATGCAGGTCACTGGAAGGCTGACTCCTAAGTTAGAGGTACAGTGCCTCTGCAGGCGGCCTGGATGAGGTATCATAATTCTACACCCCCTGCAGAGCACTTGCCTCCAACATCTTTATACTCTCATGGTGATACCTGTAGAATTTTTTCTTTCTTTCCTTTAATGTTTCTCTCCAAAGCAGTCTGGAGCCCCTGCTATGCACCAGATACTGTGCTTACTGACAGTTATATAGGAAGATTAAGACACCATTCTTGCTTTCAGAAAATTCAAACATCAGTAGGAGAAGCTGAAATGTAAAGAATTTTGTAACATAATGCCTGGCTAAATTTGATACCCTATTAATGCCCGATAGCACTTGGTACTTTCTTTCTCTCAAATTACTTGTTGGTAAATGTGCTCATATATTTCATAAATTAATACATGCATTCCCAGTTCACAGTGTAAAGTATAAGTCTTTGCACTAACTTATACTTAGTGATCAACACACACAAGATATTGATTAAGACAGACACACACGATTTTTAATCTTCAAAACTATTTTACGACTACTCTAATATTGTTCTCATCCTACAAACAAGGAAACTGAGACATGAAAAATTTATGTGTGTCAGATCATATAGCTTTTAAGGCATAGCCAATATAAACCTAAACAGCTTGACTACAAATTTCTGCTCTCAATTATTCAGTTCTACATAAAAAGGGAAGATACCGACATTTTTTAAGTCAACTGCGATGATTTACAGTTATTAATTTTTTGAAAGAGAGGTACCTGAGTATATACATATTGCACATTCTTTTAATTAAAATATACTTATATCATTTTCCTCCTTCCTCATACCAGGTGAGGGATCTGGGGTTAAGGCACACACACTACTGAGTTCATTCAGTATTACTCAAAAGTAGATTTCAGGACTAACCATTTCATATTGAATGACTAATTAGAGGGTTCCTACCTGGGGGAAGACTATTTCTACTCCCAGCTTCCCTTAGTTGACTTTAGATTTTTGGCTAAGAGAGTATTCTCATGAGATTTTTGTCTTTCACATTAGCATGTCTGTTGGTGTTGTACTTGTATAGGTCTTGTATAGCTATATTCTAGGGGTAAAATGGATGAAGCTTGCCTATCATTTCTAGAAACCATAATTTCAATGCAGATTTTCTAATTCTCTAGCAGGAATTTTATTATAAATGTATCCATTGTGGACAGGCACCCCATAGTTAAATGTTCTCAGCAATTTGACCTGTTTTGGTTTTGTGTAATAGTCTCCATGTATTGCAAAGAGGAGCTTCCTTGCTGAGGTTGGAGGTACATTTATCTGTGGGCTTATCAACGTTTTCTAAGATGTTACACAAATGCAGTCTAGTAAAGATTTCTTCTCAATTATTTTTTTAAATAATGATAAATTTCCCTTATGTTCAGTGTCAGTTCCAAGTAAATTATACATTGGATGCAGTTCATGAAAAGGACGAAAGGGAAATGGTGAAATTAAAAGGA
The DNA here is from genome assembly GCF_963924665.1 of Micromys minutus. Classification (NCBI taxonomy): domain Eukaryota; kingdom Metazoa; phylum Chordata; class Mammalia; order Rodentia; family Muridae; genus Micromys; species Micromys minutus. The sequence continues at coordinate 90,016,481 of NC_137973.1, forward strand.
GTATTTACTGGAAAATACCACTGGAAAAAGTTTCAATCCCAAACACAAATTATATATATATATATATATATATATATATATATATATATATATATGTGTGTGTGTGTGTGTGTGTGTGTGTGTGTATACATACATACATATACACACACACACATTCATATTTCTACTTTGATGTCTGCTGTTAGAAAAGTAAAAAAAAAAAAAAAATCAATCACCTATTTTCTAAGAGACACCCCACTACCAGTGCAAAAATTCAATTTATTATTTTATGGGCAGTAGAACCTTGAAAAGTTATGGTTACAATCTCCTATTGTAATTAAATAAATATAATTAAAAATGAAATGGCTCAGCAGGTAGTCATAAACCTCATAATTTGATTCTGGGATTGACATGGCATGGTGGAGAGAACCAATTTCTATAAGTTGTCTTCTAACTTTCATATACACACTGTGATATACATGCACATAAATACACACACACACACACAAATCATTAAATTTTAAAAATTAAAAATAGATTGTATAATCTAACAACATTTGTAAGCTGTTTCATTATCCATACCTTTTGAAAGCAGAGGATAGAACAATTTCGTTGATGGGTTAAATTTTTGTTGGTATTTAATGTATGAGGTTACAAATTTTTCAATTAATTATCTACATAAATTTAGAAACATTGGTTTCTCTTGGTCTCAATTTAATTAGCTGCAAAATATTTAAAGGTTCTTTGGCTCTCGAATTTCCTCAATTTTGAGATTGTATCAATTTTTTTTATTTTCCTGTTAATACTGGGATTCAACACAGGTCTCCATACTTGTTAAGTGCACATTCTACCATTGAGCCAAATCCCAGGTCTAGATTACCTTTTTATATCTCTAGGCAATGCTTTCTCTTCATTCAATGACATTAGGGAACAACATTCATGTTTAATTGTAGTTCTAATTCTTTCCAATATCATTTACTATAATAAAAACTATATCATTCATTTATAAAATAAATTCTAGATTAGACGTAGAGTCTATTAAAGTAATGCAGTTTTTAAAGCTTCAATAAATAGACAGGAGGACCTTGCTGGTGTTTAAAAATACCAGTTTTCTGATTTTCTTCTAGGTCCATGGCTAGACCACATCCTGCAATTAATTGAAATCATGTGTCTGGACTTCAGCAAATGAAATATGATCCTACATGGCATATACCACATCCACGACTAAAATACTGAGGACTTTTCAAATGCATTCTTAGATTTTTTTTTCTATTAGCTAAGAAGGCAGAACATGGGAGATGTAGAGAAAAAAAGAAATATAAGACAACAGAAGCCTGACTTTCCGCATGAGCATCTGAAACAAAACTTTTCTGTAGACTTCATTTTGATTGTAACCCTGAAGACTATGTTGAAGCACTGAAAATAAAGCAGCAGCGTATCCTAATGTTTTGGATTTTTACTCAAGTAAAACTGGTTTCTTCTAGTACCTGATTCAATCTTGAAGAAAAACAATATCACAAAATTACTCAGAAGTGCTTATAACAAAGTATTAGTGATGGACACTTACAATTCTCACCTTATACATAATGTGGTACTACTGTGTAATAAAATATTTCTCATTTTCCTTTTTTTAAGAAACAGTTCTGTATAGCTCAGACTTGTTTGTGACCATGTTGCCAAGATGATCCTAAACTGATTCTTCTCCATCCACCTCTTAAATGCTGGAATTACAAGCTTATATACTATTCTCTCTTTCTCTCTCCCTCCCTCTCTCTCTCTCTCTCTCTCGCTCTCTCTCTCCCTCCCTCCCTCCCTCCCTCTCTCTCTCTCTCTTTCTCTCTCTCTCTCTCTCTCTCTCTCTCTCTCTCTCTCTCTCTCTCTCTCTCACACACACACACACACACAAACACACACATAACTTTAATTTTTTCAAACCGTACCTTTATTGATGATCCTTAAATGCTTTAACTTTCCTTGTAGCCCAACACCGACAACAGGTAGTGAAAAAGAAAGCATGCAGGGGAAGTGGACCGATTTAGAAAAGTTCTTTGGAGCAACTCTTGTCTGTGTTGCCTTGAAATCAGCAGTTTGAAAATGGAAAAATCTCCCATGCTCATGGATTGTAAAGATCAATATTTTAAAAATGGCCATCTTACCAAAAGCAATCTACAGATTCAATGCAATCCCCATCAAAACACCAACCCAATTCTTCATTGAGTTGGAACTAGCAATGTGTAATTTCACCTGGAAAAACAAAAGGCCTAGAATAGTGAAATCCATCCTCAACAACAAGAAAACATCTGTGGAAATCACTATCCCTAACCTCAAGCTATATTACAAGGCAATTGTGCTGAAAACCGAATGGTACTGGTACAGAAATAGGCATGTGGATCAATGGAATAGAATAGAAGATCCAAAAATGAGCCTTCTCACATATGGTTACCTGATTTTTGACAAAGGAGCTGTAAACATTAATTGGAAAAAGGACAGCCTATTCAACAAATGGTGTTGGTCCAACTGGCACTCAGCATGCAGAAAAATGAAAATACACCCTTTCTTATCTCCTTGTATAAAGGTCAAGTGCAAGTGGATCAAAGATCTCCACATTAAACAAGGTAAACTGAAACTATTAGATGAGAAAGTAGGGAAAACCTTAGAACACATAGGCACAGGAGAAAATTTCCTGAACAAAACACCAATGGCTCATGCTCTAAGGTCAAAGATTGACAAATGGGACATAATGAGATTGCAAAGTTTCTATAAGGCTAAGGACATCATCAAGAAAACAAACTGACAGCCAACAAAGTGGGAAAAGGTCTTTACCAAGCCCACATAAGACAGAGGCCTAATATCCAAGGTATACAAAGAACTCAAAAAACTAGACACCAGAGAATCAAACAACCTTATTAAAAATGGGGTACAGAACTAAACAAAACGTTCTCAATTGAGGAATATCGAATGGCTGAGAAGCATCTAAGAAAGTGCTCCACATCCTTAGCCATAAGGAAAATGCAAATCAAAACAACCCTGAGATTCCACCTCATACCAACCAGATTGGCCAAGATCCAAAACTCAGATGACAGCAGATGCTGGCGAGGATGTGGAGAAAGAGGAAAACTTCTCCATTGTTGCTGGTGTTGTATACTGGTACAACCACTCTGGAAATCAGTCTGGCAATTCCTCAGAAAATTGGACATAGTACTACCTGAAGATCCAGCTATTCCACTTCTAGGCATATACCCCAGAGACACTCCAATATACAACAAAGACACATGCACCACAATGTTCATAGCAGCTCTATTTATAATAGCCAGAAGCTGGAAAGAACCCAGATGTCTTTCAGTAGATGAATGGATACAAAAATTGTGGTCCCTTTACAGAATGGAGTACTACTCAGCTATCAGAGACAATGACTTAACAAAATTCTTAAGAAAATGGCTGCATTTAGAGAATATCATCCTGAGTGAGATAACCCAGTCACAAAAGAACAGACATAATATGCAGTCACTGATAATGGGATACTAACTCCAGAAAGCTCTGAACACCCCAGAAACAACTCACAGACTGTGTGAAATTCAAGAAAAAAAAAAAAAAAAAACGTTATGTTCAATCTTTACACACCAAGAAAACTTTGACTAATTACAGGTTACATCCTCTTTTACATGTACTTTATGCTCATTGTAACTAATGCGCATTGTAACCTTAATGCACACTATCAAACCTTTGAAAAAAAAAGCCAAGCACTGACAAAAATGTATTAGTATACTTTTATGCAAAAATGCTTAAAATTTGTACATTTATCTTTGTTTTTTAAAATAAAGTTGTTCAAAAATTTTTTTTAAAAAATCAGCAGTTCAGTTCATAGGTTAGCCAAAAGTGACAAGTCAATCCACTCAACACTTCTCCGACCCACCAGCAGTCCAGTTAGCAACAGCAGTAACAAGACCTAACATAAAAAACCACTCCTCAGCCTAGACTAGAGTCAGCAGGAACATCAGGAGAACTCAACTGTGTCTCTCTCAGGGAAGTGAAAATCACTAAAGACAGGAGACCCACAAGGGTTGCACAGCTAGCTGTACTAGCAAGCCATACTCTGTTCCCATCACACCACTGACTCCTATTTATAACCTCCAATCATCATATGTCCTCCATGTGCCTTGCCTCAGCATGTGCATCCAATCAGCCTGAATCCAAGGACTCTGAACCAATGCAGTTCAACTATGCAATGTAAGGCAGACCAATACATGCATGTCATTAGCCAAGAAACATTCATCATGTGACCTTTCAAATGCTTGCTTTAGCAGAACATTCTCCTCTGTCTGCTTCAGTGAAACGTTTCTTCATGAGTCTGTCTTAGCCTTTCACACCTGTAACCACTGTAATGAAACATTCATTACTTTACATGTTTGCCTCAGCAAAACACCATCCAACCAGGTTTCCTTAAGTTTCTATTATATATATATGTGTGTGTGTGTGTGTGTGTGTGTGTGTGTGTGTGTGTGTGTATACATATATAATTCTATTATATATTATTCTATTATGTAATATTCTATTATATGTATAGTTAGGGATCACACTTAGGGTTTTGCATACTGAGCAAGAACACTTCTACAAGATTTATCCACAGCACTTTATTTTCTTTACTCACAAACAGGTTACCTTAGTTTTTCTGATACATTAACTGTACTTCTAGTACTTCTCTACAGCACTCAGCTTTTTACTCACTATCCAGGTCCTTCACAATTTCCATAATAGCTACATTATTCAAATCTGCTCTTTCTTGTTTTTTTTTTTCTTTAACCTAATTTTAATTATTTGTATTTGTGTGTATGTGTTTGTGCACATAAGCACAATGCCTGTGAAAGTCAGAAGTCATTGGATCCTCTAGAGCTGCAGAACAGGAGTTGTGAGGTCCTAGATATGGGTGCTTGGGACCAAACTCAGGTCTTCTGGTAGAGCAGAGAACTGCTGAGTCATCTCTCCATCCTCCAGTTTCCTATTTACCAAGTAGTTTATGTTTTTGTCATTCTTTTTGTTTTATTTGTTTGTTATCATTTATAGCATAACTTCAAAATCTTGAGTTTTCAAATTTATCACTTTCTTGACTAATATCTCACTTCAGTTAAAACTTATAAATGAAACCAGGCATGGTGATCTAGTCCTTTGGTTACAGCACTCAGGAAGCAGAGGCAAATGAATCTCTGTGAGTCGGAGGTGACTCTCTTCTACACAGCAAGTTCCAGGGCAGTCAGGACTACATAGAGAGATTCTGTCTCAAAAATGAAAAACAAACAAAAAGCCCTAGTAGGTACATGAGAAACATGTTTGTGAAAACTGCAATTTAGTTTTTTCCTCATTAATTTTTGAGCTCTGTTATTAGGTACATGTAGAGATAATCTCTTACACATTGTGTAAAAGCATTCATCTATCAATAAAACAAACAAACAAACAAAAATATTGGCCAATGAGCTGAGGCAAGATTAGAAGATGATACATATGGGAGAGGAATTCTGGATCGAGTCAAGTAGAGAGATTCACCTGGGCACAGAGGAAAACAGTCACATGAAACTGAGAACTAGGTAACCTGTCATGAGGCATGACTTAAACTACTTTAACTGGGATAACTGAGTTATGAGCTAGTATAAAAAGAGTCAAAGCTATTGGCCTAGGCATTTATTCACATATAAGACATCTCAGAGTCATTATTTCAGAGAACTTATGCATAGGTGGGAAAGCGATAGTTACAAGTACATATGTGTTTGATATTTTTATATTATGTGAAAGAATTATCATTTCATAATTATGGAATTCACTATTTCTTGTAGTATTCCCTGCTCTGAAATAAACTTTTCCTAGGCTCTCCTCACTAGTGTATTTTGGTATTTCTCAGCATTCTTAAGGACAATAAGTAGAAGTGACTGAAAGGCTTACCTGACGTTTCCCATGCTTTAGTGAAAGTATGCACTGTACATCTGTAATCTTAGTACTTAGGAGCTGAAAGCAAGAGGAATATAAGATATTTTAATGTTTTTATTATGTTTATCAGTCTTTTGTCTACATGAATGTAGGTGTATCATGTACTTGCCAGTTGCCCACAGGGTCCAGAAGAGGACATTGGACCCCCCTAGATATAGAGTTATAGATACTTGGGAACTACCATGTACGTTCTGGGAGCTGAGCCTGGGTCCTCTGCAAGAGAAACAAGTGTTCTTAATTTCTAGCCATCTCTCTAACACCAAGACCTTGATTTTGATGCTGGCCTGTGCTACTAGACAATATCTTGCCTCAATCAAAAAAATGAAAATAAGAAAGACTATGAAGAATTACTGTTATTTTCTACACGTTGCTTAGTGACATTTGCCCAGTTGCTTGTTTTTCAGTCACTATAGTAAATCTGGCTCTTGTTATATCATCATGAGCTCAAAGCTCTTTGATTCTCATTAGAATCCCACAAAATGTTTTTTATTATTTTCTTTTAAGTAAAGCATCCCAGAGTCTTGGGTGGTTTAAATAATTGGTGCTGGGTTGTCTTGCCAACAAAAATTACTTGAAATAAATTAAAGAGTAAAGAGAGTGAGATGTTCACATTTTTTGAAGGTAAAATTGGATGCATAGCATAATTTTCCTGTGGTATGTGGATTTATTTACATAATAAGTATGACAATATGTAATCATTTATCTAAATTGGCAACAGTTGCAATACATGAAATGAAAATATGACCTACACATTCAAATATTTGGTGAGAAGAATGAAGATATTTTACAACCAATCAGACTGACAGAAAGGATAAAAATCAATAAAAGTTTAAATAGGAATTTCACTGCACCTCTGACACATTTAAAATTTGTCCTTCAGTACAGCAATCCTGAAGCAAATAAGCTTAATAGAAACAAACGTGTGTGTGTGTGTGTGTGTGTGTGTGTGTGTGTGTGTGTGTGTGTGTTTCTAACTTCCTGTTCTTTTTTTCTTTTTGAGTGAAAAGGAAGTAAATAACCTGCAGTGATTGGGAGAGCCACAAAATAAGTCCTAGGGTATACATGCCTCAGTTTAGCAAAAGTTCTTCAGTAGACTGAGTAAGGACAATGAAATTCCTACTTCAAAGATTCTCTTTCTTTTAAAGCATCTGTTATCTTGTCTGGAACACTGGAGTCCCCTTCCATTCTTTCTAGTGAGAATGGATCAGACAAAATACTTGCTGTTTCACAAAGGGAAAGCAATTCACACACTTCTATGCGAGGCTGAGTACCTATCAGGTTTAATTTGCTTTATCTTGGAAATTTTTCATTGAAAATGCCCCTTTGAAAGCAGCAGCTATATAATATTAGCTCCATAAGTAAATTTTTATTACTATATAATAATTACTGTTATCATAAGAGCATCTCATTCCCATATGCGGAAAATCTTGCCTGTCTGATAGTAATATTATTAAGGACAAGAGTATTTTCCTGTCCATTCATGTTTCAACTATTATTTACCTGAATTCTGTTTGTACAAAGGTCTCCGATTCTTACATATTAAGATGCTAAATTCAGAGACATACTGTTATTACCATAGAACTCAAGTCAGCCCTCCTTCTCTGGATGTATATAATATTTCTGAGCACCATGAAACATTCGTTTTAAAAGAAAAGGAGGATTCTAGATGTGGCCAAATTGTCTAGTATGCAAGAAGCCTTGAGTTTGAGTTCCAACACCTTATGAGCCAAGCATGGTGTTACAGGCCTGTAACCGCAGCACTTGGAAGAAGAGAATCAGAAGTTCAAGGTCAGTCTAGCTTAAGAGACTTTGCAAGAAAGGGGAGGAGGACTGGGGATGGGAAATGAGGAGAAAGGGGATAACATTTGAAATTTAAATACAGAGAATATCCAATAAAGACAGACAGACAGAGAGAGAGAGAGAGAGAGAGAGAGAGAGAGAGAGAGAGAGAGAATTATCTACATATTTCAAACTAGTCAGCAGAAACTGCTATATCCTGTCAAATTACAACACTAAAAATACCATGAGCATTAAGAAATTGAAGACTTTTTGGCCTAATAAGATAATTTTCTTGACAGTCTTGTCCTCTAACCTAAGGTGAGAAGCAAACAGAAGCTCCTTCTTGTTTAGTGACTGATGGAATTTAAAAAGTACTTTTCTTACCAGAAAAGCAAAAAGTGAAAGTAAAACTAAGCAGATGAAGATTTCATGTTACTTAGGCTATTAGAACCAAGATTATTCCTTCAATAGTCAAGGCTCAACTGTCCTACAAACCCAGAAGGAAAGGAAGGATCACTACAGAGAATACATTTGGGACAGAGAAAGCCTAAAAATGAAATATATCACAGCACATACTAGAAAGGATCAGGAAAAGGTGTGAAGTAGAAAGCCAGGATTTTTCTGGTACTTAACGCCTCTTCCCCATTTTGCCACATGAATGACCTGTAAAACAGAAAATAGCAAGAACAGATATGTTGAAGGGTTTTAAAAACAAACACTGAATACTAAAATGATCTGAAATTAGTTATGAGTCCGAGACAAGGCAAGGGTGCTGCTACTGCTCATCCTAAAGGCTGGCTGCTTTTCTCTTATGAGAAATAGATATGGATTCCCTTGATAGATTTAACTGCAGCTAGAAGAAATAGGTTCCACTTACTAAACCTACTTCAAATATGTTCTTTTTGTCAAATTTTGATTATGAGATTCAAGATACATTATCCCTAAATATGATATGTAACATTTGAGAAAACTGCAGAAGTGAAATGTTCACTAAAATGGCTGCTCAGTCCCTCACTAACTATTCAATATAGTACTCGAAGTCCTGGCCAGAGCAATTAGAAAACCAAAGAGCAAAGGGATACATATTAAAAAGGAAGAGGTAAAAATATGATTATTTTCAGATGATATAATAGTACACTTTTAAATGGCCCCCAAAATTTCATCAGAGAACTCCAAAACCTGATAAAGAACTTCAGCAAAGTGGGCAGATATAAAATTAACGCAACCAAATCAGTAGCTTTCTTCTATTGAAAGCATAAAAAGGCTGAGAAAGAAATTAGTGAAATGATATCCTTCACAATAGTCACAAATAATATAAAATAACACGGGTATGACTACAACCAAGCAAGTGAAAGATCTGTGTGACAAGAACTTCAAGTTTCTGAAGAAAGAAATTGAAGATCTCAGAAGATAAAAAGATCCTCATGCTCATGGATTGGCAGAATTAATATAGTAAAAATGGCCATCTTGCCAAAAAGCAATCTACAGATTCAAGACAATCCCTATCAAAATTCCAACTCAATTTTTTATAGAGTTATTATAGAGAGCAATTCTCAAATTCATTTGGAATAACAAACAAGCAAAAAAAGTTTTTAGCGAAAATTATTTTCTACAATAAAAGAACTTCTGGAGGAAATCAACATTCCTGACCTCAAACTGTATTCCAGAGCAATAGTGATAAAAACTGTATGGTATTGGTACAGAGACGAGAAGGTAGATCAATGGAATAGAATTAAAAACCCAGAAATGAACCAACACACCTATGGGTACTTGATCTTTGATAAAGGAACTAAAACCATTCAATGGAAAAAAATATAGCATTTTCAAAAAAATAGTGCTGGGCCAACTAGTGGTTATCATGTAGAAGAATGCAAATAGATTCATTCTTATTGCCCTGTACAAATCTCAAGTCCAACTAGATCAAGGACTTCCACACAAACTAGATACATTCCAACTAATAAAAGAAGAAGTGAGGAAGAGGCTTGAACTCATGAGCACAGAGGAAAATTTTTTGAACAGAACACCAATGGCTTATGCTCTAAGATCAAAAATGGACAAATGGGATCTTATAAAATTGCAAACCTGCTTTAAGGCAAAGGAAAAAATAGGACAAAACAGCAACCAACAGATTGGGAAAAGATCTTTAGCAATCTCCCATCGAATAGAGAGGGCTAATATTCAATATATACAAAGAACTCAAGAAATTAGGCTCTAGAGAATCAAATAATCTTATTAAAACAAAAAATTCTCAACTGAGGAATACAGAATGGCTGAGAAACAGCAAAGAAATGTTCAGCACCCTTAGTCATCAGGAAAATGCACATCAAAACAACCCTGAGATTTCATCTCATACCAGTCAAAATGACTAAGATCAAAACTCAGGTGACAGCAGATGCTGACGAGGATGTGGAAAAACAATACTCCTCCATTGTTGGTGGGATTGTAAGCTGTTACAACCACTCTGGAAATCAGTCTGGCAGTTCCTCAAAAAATTGGTGATAGTACTATATGAAGACCCAGCTATACCATTCCTGGGCATATACCCGAAAGATGCTCCAACATATAACAAAGACGCATGCTCCACTGTGTTCATAGCAGCCTTGTTTATTTATTTTTTAAACTTTATTTCAAAAAACAAAGATAAAAGAAAAAAATGTTTAAACATTTTTGCATGAATGTATACAAATACATTTTTGTCAGTGCTTGGCTTTTTTTTTCTTTTTTTTTTTTTTTTTTTTTTTAAGGTTTGATACTCTGCATTAAGGTCTTACTAGTTACAATGAGCAAAAAGTACATGTAAAACAGGATGTAACCTGGAATTAGTCAACGTTTTCTTGGTGTGTAAGGATTGACCATAATGTTTTTTTGTTTGTTTGTTTTCTTTTCTTTTCTTTTTTTCTTGAGCTTCACACAGTCTGTGAGATGTTTCTGGGGCAGTCCGAGCCTCTGAGATTAGCATCCCACTATCAGTGACTGCATATTATGTCTGTTCTTTTGTGACTGGGTTATCTCACTCAGGATAATATTCTCTAGATGCAACCATTTTCTTAAGAATTTGGTTAAGTCATTGTTTCTGATAGCTGAGTAGTATTCCATTGTGTAAATGTACCACAATTTTTGTATCCATTCATCTTTTGAAGGACATCTGGGTTCTTTCCAGCTTCTGGCTATTATAAATAGAGCTGCTATGAAAACTGTGGTGCATGTATCTTTGTTGTATATTGGAGTGTCTCTGGGGTATATGCCCAGAAGTGGAATAGCTGGATCTTCAGGTAGTACTACGTCCAATTTTCTAAGGAATTGCCAGACTAATTTCCAGAGTGGTTGTATCAGTTTACAACCCCACCAACAGTGGAGAAGTGTTCCTCTTTCTCTGCAGCCTCGCCAGCATCTGCTGTCATCTGAGTCTTGGATCTTGGCCAATATGACTGTTGTGAGGTGGAATCTCAGGGTTGTTTTGATTTGCATTTCCCTGATAGCAGCCTTATTTATAATAGCCAGAAGCTGGAAAAAACCAAGTTGTCCTTCAACAAAAAAGTAGATACAGAAAATGTGGTACACTTACACAATGGAGTACTCCTCAGGTATTAAAAACAATGCCTCATGGATATAACTAGAAAATATTATCCTGAGTGAGGTAACCCAATCACAAAAAATCACACATGGTATGCACTTACTGATAAGTGAATACTAGCCCAAAAAGCTCGGAATGTCCAAGATACGATCCACAGACCACATGAAGGTCAAGAAGAAGGAAGACTAAAGTGTGGATGCTTCAGTCTTTCTTAGAAGGGGAAACAAAAATTTTCACAAGAGAAAATACAGAATCAACGTGTGGAGCAGAGACTGAAGCAAAGGCCATCCAGTGACTGCCCCACATAGGGATCCATTTCATCAATTGTCACTGACCCAGATAATACTGTGAATGCCAAGAAGTGCATGTTTACAGGAGCATGATATAGCTGCCTTCTGAGAGGTTTTTCCAGAACCTGACAGATACATTGGTGGATGCTCTCTTGAGAACAGGGTCCCCAAGGGAAGAGTTAGAGAAAGGACTGAAGGAGACAAAAGCAGTTTTCAACCCCATAGGAAGAACAACAATACCAACCATCCAGACCCCCCAAAGCTCCAAGGACTAAACCACCAACCAAAAAGTACACATGGATGGACCCATGGCTCCAGCTGCATATGTAACAGAGGATGGCCTTATCTGGCATCAGTGGGAGGAGAGGTCCTTGGTTCTGTGAAGGCTTAATGTCCCAGTGTAGGGAAATGCCAGGACAGGAAGGCAGGATAAAGTGGTGGGGGTGGGGGAGTACTCTCATAGAGGCAGAGGGAGGGGTGTGGGATAGGATGATTCTGGAGTGGAAACTGGGAAAGAGAATACCATTTGAAACACACGTAAAGAAAAATACCAGAAGAAGAAGAAGAAGAAGAAGAAGAAGAAGAAGAAGAAGAAGAAGAAGAAGAAGAAGAAGAAGAAGAAGAAAAGAAAGAAAGAAAGAAAGAAAGAAAGAAAGAAAGAAAGAAAGAAAGAAAGAAAGAAAAAGAAAATAGAGATGATCATACATAGATATGGATTGAAAACCTCTCAGTGGTAGGATGTTGAATCCTCTTTGTATTTCCAAGTGTAGTGTAACTAAATCATAGGGTAGTTCTATTTTTAATTTTTGAAAAATGTCTCTACTAATTTCTATGACTACACCATTTTGTAGCCCACTAACAATAATATGGTTACCTCTTTGCCCATGACTTCGTCTTTAAGGAATCTAAAATTACCCTAATTTGCATTTCTCTGCTGGCTAAAGATTTTGAGTGTAGGGCAAGTAGGCTGTGCCACCAGACAGACAAAAGAACTGGTGAGATTACCTGTTCTAGAACATATCTAGAACACATCTAGAACACAATGCCCAACTGAGAGAACCATGGTCATTCAGTCACATACAAAGCACCTGGAGTTCGACATGCTAATGAGGTATCTAGATAGCCTTAGCCTTCAGCCAATAACCTTCCCTTCCTGGATATTCCTGGATCACATGCCCTTCTCCCAAGAGGTATATAATCTCTGGTTCACCCCAATAAAGCAATATGAACAAGAAAGGATTGTCTCAGAGAGCTGCTTCATTAAAGATCACCATAGGGAAGACCTTTCCCTAAAAGAGCTCTGCCTAAGATTCCCAAAGGCTTTTCTCTCCTCCTGCTCCTCCAATACTCAGCACTAACTCCTAATTAGACTGGATCATGCTTGACTTGGGCTTGGCTTTCCCCTACCTACCTGGCATGCAGATGCCCTGAGGGGAAGTGTGGACCTCAGACCCTTTTCCTGGCTTCCTCTACAGGCAGTAATGAGGTGCCAGTGTACCCAGAGAGGAGACAGGAAACCATAGCCTTCATCCCAGACTCTAGCTTCCCCTTCTGATTTGGTAGAACATAGTAACATCTGATACCCTGATGGGAAACAGGCTGTGAACTCTCCATTCCAAACGTTTTCCTGCCTTCTCAAAGGCTGGTGGGAGAAAGGTAAAATACCACAATTGAACATTGTTTTGAGTATTTTTTCTTCCTTTAACAAACAACTGTTTATTGACTTGTTTATTAATAGCATGTTTTTATAATATATTCTATTAGCCCCCCACATAATTGTTTTCTTTCTATTGTTGTGATAAGACACCATGACCAAGACAACTTAAAACAGAAATCATTTCATTGGGCTTATGGTTACAAAGGATTAGAATCTCTGATGATGGAGTAAAGGCAAGGCAAAAGGTGGCTAGAGCAACAGCTGAACGCTCACATCTTGGTTCACAAGCAGAAGGCACTGGAAATGCTGTGAGTTTTTAAACCTCAAAACCTGCTTTCAGTGACACATCCCATTCAATCAAGTGACACCTTCTATTCACAAATAGTTCCAATAAGTATATAAACGTATCAGTCTATCAGGGTCATTCATATTCAAACTACTGTGTCTGAATTATAGTTGGCAAGGAATTTTTTTTTCTACAGAATAGAATGTCTATTTTCTCTGCTGATAGTTTCTTTTGATTATACTGAAGCTTAAATTCACATAATCCCAATTGCTGGGTTGGTAGGTGTGGAGAGTGGGTGTGGCGGCAGTCCCAAGATGCTTGGGACTCCGGCCTAGTCTTGTGACTAGCACCTGACTTCTTCCTGCCCCCGAGATTAGCTACTCCCACCGTGCAAGCTGCACAGGTGCACCCATGACTCAAGATCAGGATAATAGGACTGTGCTTGGGGGTGGGGAGAAAGAGAAACTGAAAGGGAAACAGAAAGAGAAAGAGAAAGAGCAGCAGAAAGAGAGACAGAAAGAAAGAGAAAGATTTTCACTGGCATGCTGTAAGGTTCCTGAATAACCTGCTTTGAGAAGAACGCTGTGTCATCACTCTTTTTCTGCTGGTCGGAGACAGTAGCGACAAGTGGTGGCCCGTACATCGAAACTCCCCTTCTGCGTTCAGAACTCATCACGGTCAGGGTGACTAGTCGGTAAGCTCCCAGGTAAGTAGGACAATCAAGGTTCTCGGTTTGAGACTATAAAGCTACCCGGTAAAGGGAACAAGGAAAGCTTTCGGTTTGAGACGATAACGTTCCTGGTACAGGAACAAGTTGCACCCGGCACTATGGGAAACACAACATCAGTTCAGACAGTTCACCAAGCTCTGAAGGATTTGCTGAAAGCGAAAGGAATCAGGCTAAGAAAGAAAACTGTAGAGAATTTTTTAAAAGCAGTGGACCAGGTAGCTCCCTGGTTCCTGGTATCTAGACATCTCACAATGTCTAGTTGAAAAAAAATTAGGAAAGGATTTGCGGTTTGCTGAAGATCAAGGGGTACTAGCTAAAGGAGTGCTTCCAATATGGAAATTGGTGAAAAACTCTATAGGAGATGAGGAACGGTGTCGTGCGGAGCTGGAGAAGGGAAATGAGGCTCTGAATCAGGTTAGGGAAGAGTGCTTCCAGAATTCAGAGGCAGAAAAAGTGTCTAGTGAGGGAGAAATGTCGGAAGACGATCTAGAGAGCATAGCCTACAGCTTGGAGAAAATGAGAGTACGGGTTGAACCCTTGTCTCTAGGGCTGCCAACTCTGCCTCCTTATGCCCCAGGTAGAGCAAAAGGGCATAGTTTGCATCCTGACAATCAGATCAATATCCTAGGCACTAGAGCTTGGAAATCACTCCCAAATAGAGGGGAAGTACGTGGAAATCTGACTAAGATTCTCCAAGGACCCACAGAGCCATTTGCAGACTTTGTGGCAAGGATGATGGAAGTGGGGGGATGCGTTTTTGGAGATCCTGATACTGCCATGCCTCTACTGAAACAGCTCATAGTTGAACAGTGTACTAAGGAGTGTAGGCAAGCGATCACCCCGTACAAGAGCAAAGGGTTAGAAGCCTGGATGAAGTTGTGCAGGGGCCTGAGAGGGCTGCTAACTAATGCAGGCCTAGCAGCTTCAGTTATGCAGATGTCACAAGGAAGAAATGGTCAAAAAAATTATCCCACTTCAGTGGCACAATTGGCTTTGCTAGGCATTCAACTATGCATACAGTATTTTGACATCCCACCTAAGGATTTAATAGTTTTCTATAATGTAAAACAGTTGGAAGTTTTATCAGCCTCAATAGATGATTGGGCAATTTTGAGGTATAGTTTTCAGTGTAACTTTGATAATCATTTTCCTAAGAATCCTATCCTACCGTTGATTACCACTCATCCTGTAGTTTTCCCTCAAATCACTTCAAAGGATGTTTTGCCAGATGCCCCACTTATCTTTACAGATGGTTCCAAGACAGGACAAGGAGCATATGTGGTGGCAGGGTCCTCTCCAATTACCATACAATTTCCCCCTGCATCACCCCAAGTTATTGAATTGCAAATTGTGATTAAGGTATTTGAGTTGTTTCCAGGTCCTTTTAATTTGATTTTTGATAGCCAGTATGTTTTTAACATGATGCTCTGCTTGGAAGTAGTGGGTAAAATCAATTCAAAATCTACTATTGGACATCTCATTGTCACCTTGCGTGACTTGATTTTAAAAAGAATGTCGCCCTTTTTTTTGTACAGCATATCCATGCCCATACTAACTTACCTGGTCCCCTAGCAGAGGGAAATGATATCACACATAAAGCCACTAGGGCTTGCTTGATTTTTTTGATACATCACCTATTTCATTGGCTCAAGAATTTCATTCACAGTTCCATGTTAATTCCAAGACCCTGTCCTCATGCTTTAAGATCACATGCAATGAGGCAGAGGATATTGTAAAAGGGTGTCAGAAGTGTGCCCCTATGCTGTCCCGTGTGCTTTGCACCCTCTACACTGCTGGCAAATGGATGTCACTCATTTCCTTAAATTTGGAAAATTAAAGTATCTCCATGTTTCTATTGATACAGCCTCTGGGATCAACTTTGCATCTCTACATACAGGGGAAAGGCACATCATGTAATTGCACATTGCTTTAAAGCATGGAGCACCTGGGGGCAGCCCAAAGAATTAAAAACAGATAATGGGCCTGCCTATATTTCTGCTTCTTTTGTGCCCTTCTGCAAAATGATGGGTGTTCCAGTAACTCATGGATTGCCCTACAATCCTCAAGGACAAGGAATCATTGAGCGTGCTCACTGCACACTCAAAGAGTGTCTAGTTAAACGAAAGGGGGGAATTGCCTCTGCAGGTTCTTCACCTAGGGAGAGACTGGCTATTGCTCTTTTTACCTTAAATTTTTTAAATGAAGACAAGCATGGGCGGGTTGCTGCTGAGTGTCACACCAATCCTGATGTTTCTTTCAAAGGCCTAGTTATGTGGAAAGATGTCCTGACTGGCAAATGGCAGGGTCCCCATCCGGTGTTGGTTTGGGCGAGAGGGTCTCTTTGTGTGTTTCCTCAGGAACATCGACAACCACTGTGGGTCCCAGAGAGGTTGACCAGAGAGGTCCAGGATGAGCGGAGCAACAACACTGTGGATGAGCCTGATGCTGCGGATGCTCCTGGTGGTGAAGACTAAAGATCTGTGATGGGAGCTCCTGTCAGTGTTTTCTAAGCCTTTACCTCTCACACAGTCAGCACAAGTTTTTCCTTGATTCTTTGCATCTAATCCCTCCTTGCAATTGCCTTTCTTACCCTGGGATGAGGATATTGCACCCCTTGGGGATGCAATATTCTCCCTTAAAAGATTGTTATGTTTTCAGATCATTACCAGTATTTCTCAGAATAGTAATTGCATTCAACTGTATATTTGTTTCGCTTTTTTCCCTGGCCTGTACAGGCCCCCTAAGTTATGACCTTATTCAGGCCTAAAAGAGATTTTGGATCACTACCACCACCTCAAGGCTAAAAGAGTGGGCTGGACTAGCTAGATTAGCCCTTTGCTTGGTCCTCATAAACGTCCTGACATTCTGGTGCATGTGCTATATACAATTTCAACAGTGTGGAACTCAAGCCTTAATGATACAGGCAGTGGTAGAGACTGGGCAGTCTCTTCAAGTGTGGTTTGGCATGCTAGAGAAGTAGTCAGTGATGGATAAGACTCCCTGGGCATGTCACCAACCTAAGACAGGAATCAAATCAATGCAGTTCGTCTCCCAATGACGGGCAAGGGGCACTGCCACAAGGGGCAACCTAAGGCAAACATTCTCTTGGCCAAAATTATAAAGAAAGGGGAGATGTGGAGAGCGGGTGTGGCGCCAGTCCCAAGATGATGCTTGGGACTCCAGCCTAGTCTTGTGACTAGCACTTGACTTCCTCCTGCCCCCGAGATTAGCCATTCCCACCATGCAAGCTGTGCAGGTACACCCATGACTCAAGATCTGGATAATAGGACTGTGCTTGGAGGCGGGGAGAAAGAGAAAGAGAAACTGAAAGGGAAACAGAAAGAGAAGGAGAAAGAGAAACAGAAAGAGAGACAAAAAGGGAGAGAAAGATTTTTACTGGCATGCTGTAAGGTTCCTCAAACCGCTTTGAGAAGAACGTTGTGTCATTGCTCCTTTTCTGCTGGTCAGAGACGGTAGCAACAGGTAGGAGAAGCTATTTACTGCACTGTTAAAGTCCTACTGGTAGAATGTTTGATTGCAGAGAGTGTCTACATATACTTATTTTCCCCTAGTAGTTTCAAAATTTCGGGTTTAAATTAAGACTATTGATCCATTTTGAATTAATTTTTGAGCCAAGTGAGAATATGAAGCTAATTTTATTCTTCTTGAACATAAAATATTCAGTTTTACCAGCACCAGTTGTTGACTTGGATGTCTTTTATTCAGTGAATTTTTTGATACCTGTTTTAGTTTCATTTTCAGTTGCTTCAATAAAATACCCTGGCAAAACCCATTTTAGGAGAGAAAAGGTTTATATTTGATTTACAATCTCAGTCATAGTCCATTACCACAAGAACTCTCACTGGCTGGAGCCTGAAAGAACTGATTATATTACATCCATAGCTAAGATTAGAAAACAGTGACCTAATATACTCATTTTACTGATTACCTCACTTTCACTACTCTTACACAGTTCAGAATCCCCTTCCATGGAAATCGTGACACCTACCATTGGCAGGTCTTCCTATTTCCATTAAAGGACCAAGATAATACTATACAAACTAATCTAATCTAGACAATTCATCATTTTGCTCTCTCTTTTAGTGATTCTAGATTGACAATTATAACTAAACTACAACTCATTTATCAAACATTAATGAAAATATTGGTATGAATTTATTTCTGGGTTCTGTGTTTTGGTCCACTGATTTTAATGTTTGTTTCTATGCCATAAAATGACACATGACATCATGATAGTTTGTTAGTATAGTTTGAGGTCAGGTATTTTGATACCTCTGGTCGCATTATTTTCATTTAGGATTACTTTGATTATCTGGTTTTTTTTTTCTTCTGTTTTTATGTGACTTATAGGATTGTTTTTCCATAGTTACGTAGATAGCAAACACACAAACTACTTTCTGAAGACTTAAATTCGTATCACCGACTTAACTTTCTCTGAGTTCTAAATTTTCTTCTTTATCCATCTGTCTGCTTATCCTATAGGTTATATTTCAGCGGCATTTCCAACTTAAATATTTGAAACTAAAACATATGATTATTCAGTTATCACACCTTTTCATAGATTAAAATGCAGTCCTCTCTTTTTTTTTGAAAATGATAGCATAAATTCAGTTCCCAAGACCAAAAATCAAAACTCTCTCTCAATTTTTCCTCACACTTTGTTAGCAAGTTGTATTGGCTCTTTCTTTAAAGTAAATGCTCAGACTCTCATCCCCCTGTTCTATGTCACAGTCCATTTTTACATATGCTATCTCAGGGCTATACCACTGCCTCTACCTTCAGTCTACTTAGGATTTTGACTTTTATAATGTTCCATTTCAGTATAAGTCATAACTGTCATCAGCAGTGATCCAAGCCTCTTTTTTTCTTTTTGGTGTTCATAGCAGCCATATTTATTTGTTGGTTTGTTTGTTTGTTTGTTTGGATATTCTCTGCATTTACATTTCAGATGTTATCCTTTTCCCAAAATATCATCCCTCCTCCCCTTCCCATTGCCTCTATGAAGGTCAAATCTCTTGTTTGTCATCAAGAATAGATAAATATGTAGTACTAGTAATTAGTTGCCTCATGTTACAGGCCTACTGTATGATAATATTTCAAGGCACCCTGTATTCTACAAGTTATATCTACATAATATTCACAACAAACTTAAATGAAAGAATTTAGCCCAGTTAATGGATGAATAATCTAAGGCTTAGGAAAGGTATACTAATTGCTCCTAGGCCATGCTAATATATAGTAAGAATAAAAGTTGAGGTTAAACTTTTCATCTAACTACAGAATGAGGGAAGAACAAAGTAAAATGTTTTCTGTTTTTTAAAATGATTTATTTAAGTATGAATCCTAACATTCTACTTAACTAGGAGAAAAGAAATAGAAGCTAGCTCTTTGCCAAAAAACAAACAAACAAATAAATAAATGATAAATAAATAAATAAATAAATAAATAAATAAATAAAAGGAAATTAGTGAAATATATCCAAGCTGTAGGAAGAACTGCTGGACTGAATAAGAATGTAAATCCAGCACCAAAAATACTGTTATAGGTATGAGACAATAAGAACATTGTTTTAGGAGCTGGAAAGATTGCTCATCCATTAAGTTGTAGATTGTCCTAAAGCTGTTTGTATTTTAATGCTAATTTCACTTCCCCAAGAAGTGCTGCCTAGTCACTTACTCAGGACTTCATCAAAACTTTCCCATTTTAATTAGTAAAATAAAGGTGAGAGCGGGTGGTTGGGCAGGGTAAAGGAGATGGAGAGGAGAGATAGAGGGTCAGAGGTCAGAGGATGAGAGAGGACTTCGAGGGAAGTTTCAAGATGGAGGTTTAGAAGGATGAACTGGATCCAGGTGGGCTGTACTGGCATTGAGTAGCTATGAACATTTAAGAATTTTTTAGGTCTTATATCTCATATAAAAGGGAAGTTTGTGTCTTTGTCTATTTGATATAATCTTATTGTGTAGAGGGTTTGTGGATTGAGAGTTTGTTATCTAAACATGTATGAAAAGCTACCGGGTGGTAGAGTTGTGTTTGTGTTGGAATTTGGGGTAAAGAAACACCCCTGGATGGATGCAGTAAACAGCCGGAGTAAAACCACCAAGGGAAGGGAGTTGTGCAGACAGAGTGAGATCGTGAGGTGGCTCAAACTGAGACACAGAGGTGTGCACAGCTTCATACTAGAAGCTGGCCCCATGGAATGAGATTGTGGAGCTGATAAAGAGATAAACCTTCAATATTTTTTAATATTAATTACAACATTAAGTGTAGTTTTTGTTGCTTTTGCAGAGGATTTGGGTCCAGTTCCTAGCATCTACATGGTGGCTTAGAACCATTCTTAGTTCTAGATCCAGGGGATCTGATGCTCTCTTTTGACCTCTGCAGATACCTGGCACACATGTGTTATACATACATACATGCAGACAAAACACAAAATAAAAGCAATAAATCTAGAAAAATGCTTTCAATATAAATAGAATTATTAAACAGATACCCTTCCACATTTGAAAATATATTTGTCAGTAACGTGAATATAATCCAGTAGTAGAGTATTTACCTAGCAAGTTCAAGACCCTAGGTTTGATCCTAAGGCCATTAAAAAAAAAAGTCATTGAACTAATGTTAATTAAAGGTCAATACGAGGTTTTACACACACACACACACACACACACACACACACACACACACACACATACTCACTTACTCACTCACTCACTCACTCATACACAGATTATGTCAGTGCTCCAAAAAGCTAAAATAAGCCAAAAACTAAAAAATTTAAATATTTCAAACATATTTTAAAGGCTTTTGTTACCAATATTTTTACTAACTTTTCAAAAAGTTTTAGAAAGTTAGAGAGATATCTTGGTGATTAAGACAAGTGGCTGTTCTAGAGGATGCAGGTTGAAATCTTAGTACCTATGTGGAAGCTCACAACCCTCTATAATTCTAGTTCTAGAGGATCTGAGGACCTCCTTGAGGACTAGGCATGTACATGGAGCACAGACATCTCTGTCTCTCTGTCTTTGTCTCTGCCTCTCTCTCTCTCTCTCTCTCTCTCTCTCTCTCTCTCTCTCTCTCTCTCTCTCTATCTATCTCTCTCTCCTTCTTTCTCACATACATACACACACAAGTTATATACATATATGCATATATATAATACATATATACATATATATATAATATTGTAAAGGAAATTTCTTGTATCTGTATGGATATGGCACCTGTCAATAATAAATCTTTGGCCCATAGCTTAAGCAGGAAATAGAAAGTAGAACATCTGCAAGGCAGAAAGCATTTTGGGATAATGCCAGGTAAAGGAGATTTGCCAGGGAAGATGTGATAAGACAAATGCATGGTACATAAGCATAGGTAACCAGCCAAGTACAGAATATTAGATTAGAATAAATGGCTTATTGTAAGTTAGATCTAGTCCAAGAAAATATATATCAGGGTCTTCTCTGACTTGATATATATATCTTCAAGGTATCTGTAAATATATTTTGAATTGACTCTTATTTCTGGAAACAGGAAGCTGGGAAGAAGAAAATCTAACTTCTACTTAATATTTTCGTGTTTTAATTTTTAAAAAATATTTTAGGCAGTTCAGTGGTTAAGAACACTTGATATAGCAGAAGATCCAGGTTCTGGTCCTAGCACCCATATGATGCTCACAGCCATTTGTACCTCCAGGATAACTCTGATTGTTAGAAGTCTGCTGCCTTCTTCTGACCTCTACAGGTACCAGGCACAAACATGGTACACATACCTACATACATACATACATACATACATACATACATACATACATACAACCATTGCACTCATAAAATAATAAAACCAAATAATGCAATATTAGTAGTAGTAGTATGTGTGTATGTGTGTATACATGCAAGTGAGTTAGTGCACATGTCACAGCTGCTGTTTATATAGAAATAAAAGAATAGCTTGAGGTAGTCAGTTCTCAACTTTCATTAAGTGGGTCCTCTCATCAGCCTTGGCAGCAAACACTTTTACCTGTTGAACCATCTCATTTTCCCTTACATATTTAAATTTAAGTTCTTTTTTAACTGAACACAGATATATTGGCCTTAAGTCTAATGTAGCTGAGACCATGATTATATCTAATGATTTTATTTCCACCATCTAGAGATGATCATCTCTGAATATAAATACTTTTCCTCTGCTAGACCTATTGATATTAGTATGGTCCAGAAAGTGGTCCTAAGCTTACTACTCTGTCTCTCATAACTCCATTGACAACCCTGACTATTTTCCAACATCCCTTTCTTGGTATGTTCTTGTGTCTACCTACTTGTCTAGTAGGTTTAACTGTTCCAAACTTTAAATATACAAAAGAATATTCCCTTTCTTCAAAACTTGATTATCTTCAATTTTGCATCTAAGTTAAGGATTATATCACACATTACTAAGATCAACAAAAACTCTTGTTTCTTCTCTGCCATTACCATATACCCAGTATGGCTTTACCTTCAAAAACTATACCACCCATCTAGTTCTCTGGTTCTGTTCAGCTGCTATTCCAGTCAAAGTCATCACCATAGTTTTCCATGTGAAATATGCCAATTTATGAGCTGGTCATTTTTCTGAAGCCCAAATGCTTCTTCACACATTGTATTCTCTCCAGGTATCAGATCATATCACTCCTCTGCTCATAACTTTCTGAAGGTTGCCAATTATATCGAAGATGAAATTCAAATTTCTTTATCATGGGCTAGTACAGAGTTTTTCAAACCAATCCATTTACTAGCTTATGAAACCAACTTGTATACTGAGTAAGGATTAACTTAAAATGAAATAGAACACAGAAAAAGAAATATCAAAGTGTATTACACATAGTAAGAATAAATATTATTTCATAAAACTTCTTCTAAGTGTGTGCAGGCATGGGAACTTATATGTGTGCTAAACCTAAATGGAAATTTATTTTGAAAGAGGATTTTTTAGACAGTGTTTTTCTGTGTAGCCCTGGCTATCCTAGAACTCAAATTCACAAAGAGCTGCCATATCTAGTTTGCATTTCTCATATCAAGAGTTTAAAAGTATTGTCCTGCAAAGCCCAAATATTTTGCTTCTGTCTCCTTACTAATTTCCATCTATCCCCGTTCTCTCAAATGCTTTAGTCCTAGCTCCAACAAGCCAAATTTCTTCCTACCTCAGCTCCTTTCACTTGGTGAAATAGTCTCTTTCTATTTGAATGGGTGGGTCCTCCATGTAAGTAAGTGTACCAGTGTACCTCTGAGTTCTTTTTTTTTTTTTAAAGAATTATTTATTTTATGTATGAGTACACTGCAGCTGTCTTCAGACACACCAGAAGAGGGCATAAGATCCGATTACAGATGGTTGTGAGCCACCACGTGATTGCTGGGAATTGAACCCAGGACCTCTGGAAGAGCAGTCAGTGTTCTTAACTGCTGATCCATCTCTCCAGCCTGTACCTCTGAGTTCTACTCTTGTTCTTTACAATGGAGTTCTTAGATAATTATATAAACTTTATTATCAAAACAAAGATGTTCCTGAATAATGGCTAAGAGGCTGTGTCTCATGGAAAAGCCTGACCTGTGATAGCCCAGTTTTAGTGTACAGAAGTTACTTAGTCAACTATATGAATATGCAAGTTTGTTAACATTTACACTGGATAGTTAGGGGCATTTTTAGTTTTTGAATGATACCCATTAGCTGTTGACAATAAGCAAAAAAAAAAAAAAAAAAAAAAAACTTTAAAAATAAGTGTTTATCTTGAGTTACCATTTGATGTAGTGAAGCCAGAAATAAAATCTGTACCCTGTGCCTTTCATTCTAAACATAGAGGGACCCAAGCAGATATGCAGGCCCTGGCAACTTCCAGGTAAGAGAAAGTAAGCAGGGATCCAGGTTTAGAGTAGACTCAGATCAAAAGAGACTGACTCTGTTCTGAAAAACTCAGCAAATCCCTCTAAAACATCTTCATATCTTCATCTTTTTAGTTCTCTCCTGTAGTCCAGTTATCAAAAAGCTTCTGTGGTGAGCTGAAAACTTTTAATTTTCTCTTAGGTTCTGTAGAAACACGGGGAAGATTTTAGCAGGAAAGTGACACTATTTTTTGGTGGAGTTTTTTGTTTGTTTGTTTGTTTGTTTGTTTTTTGGGGTTTTTTGTTTGTTTTTTTAATCTCCCAACATGTGCAGAATGGAGGAGTCAGCCTGTATGGCACTGGAAGTTCATTATAAACAGGAGAGAAGATTCTGACTCCACCTACTCATTTAACCTGGGGAAGCTGTGGGAGAATTTAAAAGTGGCAATGGATGCATCTAGAGAATATCATCCTGAGTGAGGTAACCCAGTCACAAAAGAACAGACATAATATGCAGTCACTGATAATTGGATACTAACCCCAGAAATCTCTGAACACCCCAGAAACAACTCACAGGCCATATAAAGCTCAAGAAAATCAAAGGCCCAAAAGTGAAGGCCTCAGTCCTTCTTAGGAAAAAAATAAATAAATGTATAGCACCCTCTTAGAGTATGGTACACCTGAACCTTAAATCATTAATAATCCAAGAGCTAAGATAATAGCTGTGTGGCAATTTTTGGTATTCAAAGATCATTATGCTTAATCTATACATACCAAAAAAACTGACTGTTTCCATGTTACATTCTGTCCTACATGTACTTTATGCTTATGGTAACTAGTGGGATTTCAATGCATGCTATCAAATCTCTAAAAGAATTAAGTGCTGACAAAAATATATTCATATAGTGTTATGCCAAAATGCCTTTAAAAATCTGTACATGTATTCCTCTTTTTAAAAATAAAGTTGTAAGAGAAAAAGAAAAAGAAAAAAAAGAAATGAGCAAAAGCAATTTTTAAAAAGTGGCAATGCAGAGAAGCTCTTAGCACCTGTTATATAATACACGGTCAACAAATATTATTAATTTTTATTTGAGCTGTATGTTAGCTGTAAAACAGCAAGAGAATCCTAATCAAGCAACATAGGAGGAAGCCCACTGTGATCCACGACAAAGTTCATGACTGGTTGCCAGTGGGGAAGGTGCACAGGAATGAAGCTGACTGGAGCTATGAGAAAAAAAATAGCATTTAGGGAAACAGTGAACTTAGACTGCAAACACAGTAATTCCAACGCAAAAGTTTCTCACTACCAATTCTTCTGGGATGAGGGTATGGCTAAGGAGAGTTGATGGCCAGAAAAGCCAGGCAAGGGCCTACTTGACTCAGGGACAGTCAGGACTCTAGTCCCTTCTGGATCTGGAATATCCTTTTTAAGATAAGGCACAATCCTAAAGTAATGGAAGAGAAAATCCTGGCCCTCAACAGCTCAGGAGTAGAGGGCTCTTAGCCACAGATTTTTTTGTCTGCAAACCTCGTTTCTGAGGTGCCTAAAAGTGTACAAATAGTAAAGCCAGACTCTGAGAGGCAATTCATCCCACCCCTCAGCCAGGCAAGCTGATTATGGCTCTCCATATCACCTCTCCTCGGGGGTGCTCAAAAGAATCTGCAAATCCTCAGCATCACAGCCACCAATCCCCAGCACTGCCCATTCACACGCAGCGGGGTGGCTGGGGATTAATTGGAGGGGGAATGTTGTGAATTCCAGAGAGTTCTTTCTCTTTGCCGCACAGTTGGTGGCCCGGGATATTGCTACATGAAAGCTTCTCTGTCAGTATCAATCATCATTGCTCAGTCTGTCACATTCCATGGACTGAATTGGCCTCATTTGATGACACCACCAGAGGGGGGTGGACACTTCTGAAGAGCTCGCGCTGATATGGCCAAATTCTGACTCCATAAAAATGCCCAGTGCAGCTTCTTTCTCTGCATTCCTCATTCTGAGGATGGTGAGAAATGACAGACCTGTAAGACAAGTGGAGCCTGGCCAAATAAATCTAAGAGGATGGAAGCAAACAAAGGGCCCAAAGCTTTCTCTCAGCTCTGATTAAAAGCTGACCTCTGGTGTCTCTTTCACTTCGCCCTGCCATAGTGAGAACCAGAAGATCTCCCTCAAAGCAAGCCCAAATTTTGCACCATCTTTGAGAAGAAATGCTTTAAGTTTTTGTTTGTTTGTTTGTTTGCTTGCTTGCTTGCTTGCTTGCTTTTTAAGAAATACAAAATTCAGATGCCTTTGTTAATGAGAGCTATGTGTATCCCTTCCTGAAGGAAGAAGTTGCTTCTGACAATAGGAAGGGAAGAGGAGGGCCCCTTCCTTAGAGCTCCTCTCTGCAGACACCCTGTGTAGACCTTTGACTCATTTTAAAAGGCAAGACTTCCATCTTCTGATATTTTTCTCAATTTTTTTCTTCAGAGACTTGAAGTTTCTTCTCATACAGGTCTTTCACTTGCTTGATTAGAGTTACGCCAAGGTATTTTACGTTATTTGTGGCTATTGTGAAAACTACTGCTTCCCTAACTTCTTAATATATCACTTGTGCAGAGGGCTACTGATCTTTTAAGTTACTTTTGTATCCAGGCACTTTGCTGTAGGTATTTGTCAGCTGAAGGGGTGCTCCAATAGAAGTTTAAGGGTCACTTATGTATACTATTTACAATTTGTATCCCCTTGATCTCCTTTAGTAGTCTCATTGCTTTAGTACTATATTTAAGAGATATGGGGAGAGTGGACAGCCTTGTCTTGTTCCAGATTTTGGTGGAAATGTAGCTGAGGAATGAATAAAAAGAAATGCAGCATATCTACACAATGGAATAATGCTCAGCCATTAAAAACGGGGACATCATGAATTTCACAGGCAAATGGATGAAACTAGAAAATATCCTGAGGTAACCCAGACCCAAAAGGACATAGTATGGACTCATTTTTAAGTGAATATTATAAGCCATAAAGTACAGGATAACCAGCTATAATCAACAGA
Source organism: Micromys minutus (assembly GCF_963924665.1). Taxonomy (NCBI): domain Eukaryota; kingdom Metazoa; phylum Chordata; class Mammalia; order Rodentia; family Muridae; genus Micromys; species Micromys minutus. Next base: position 90,043,653 of record NC_137973.1, read on the forward strand.
CCCAAAGAAACCAAATAACAAAAAAGGTACAAAGGAGGATGGCTGAATCTTTCTCACAAAAGGAAACAAAATGGCTGTGGGAGCAATCTCTAGGACACACCATAGACCTGGGATAAGGAGAGGCCCTAGAGGGTATATGGGGCGATTTCAGCTGAGATTCCTAGCAGTAAGAATATGGATCCTGAAATAGCCACTTTCTGTAATCAGGTAGGCTCCTACTGTAAGGATAAGAACAGCAATCCACATACAAAGCCTTCAGCCCAAAACGTGTCTTGCAGGGACAAATAGAGCAGAGACTTAGAGAATGGCCAATCAATGACTGACCCAAATTGAGACCTATTCCATGAACAAGAACCATTCTCTAATACTATTAACAATTCTCTGTAATATTTACAGACAGGAACCTTTCATAGCTGTCCTCTGAGAGGCTCCACCCAGCAGCCAACGAAAAGAGATGCAGAGACTCACACCCAAACATTTTGTGGAGCTTATGAGTCTTACTGAAGAGTTGGGGGAAAGATTGAGTGACCTGAAGAAGACAGAGACTCTACAGGAAGACTAATAGAGCCAACTAATCTGGACCCTTGGAGGCTCCCAGGGACTGAATCACCAACCAAAGAGTGAGCACAGGCTGGACCTAGAGCTGTTCCACATATGTAGTAGATGAACATCTTGGTTTCATGCATGTTTCCCAACAACTGGAGCAGGAGTTATTTCTGAGTCTGCTGCCTGCCTACCTGTGGATTCCATACCTCTAATGAACAGCCTTGTCTGGTCTCAGTGGGAGAGCCAGCAACTTGATGGATCTCTACTCTCAACATTGCACTCAGTCTAAAAGCAATGATAATGACAACTATTCTACCTACTCCAAAGTCTGTGCGAAGTTAATGAAAAATAGATGTTAAAGGCCTTTAATCAGTAAGACATTCAAAATAAGCTGTTATAATGGTTAATTTCTTTCATTGAAAGTAGTATGGGGTAAGTTAGTGATCCTAAAAGTCATTCTTTGCATCAACCTGTCCTATAGAGTCACACTATACAACATACCCAAACATAAGACCATTGTTTACAAAAGTAAAAAACATCTCTGCAACATTTCAAATTACAGATAACCAGAATTTGGCATTATCATGTGAACAGCATTTTTAGATACATGTCTGTTTTGTGGGATTTATTCTGTTGTTTGTTTGTTTGTTTTGGTGTGGCAGCAGGTAAGCATTGCCTGAAAACAATTTGGCACCAAAATATTGAGGAAATTGCTTCCTCTCTCTCTCTCTCTCTGGGCCCAGTTTCCCCATCTTTACAATGTATGAGCTTACTGTTGGGTTTTAATGGCTCCTTGCATGTTTCCTTATACATCCTGACTCAGTAGCAGCTGGGACTTGAAGGTCATTCAACACTGAATAAATTATCAAAGTATAATCAATCCTAAATCTTAGGAAAAAGAGTTAAGAAAACAATTTAAAATTATACTTCCCACTTAGGAACCTTGCACGCCACCCAATCATAAGTAGAAATTTTCCACACTTGAAAATCTAAAGAAACAAAACATCTTTTCTTACAGCACTTAAGCACCTACTAATGTACTTTGTTTAGTTGCTCTTAATACTGACAACTAAGAGTTATAATCTCAGTCCTTCAAAAATTCTAAATAACAGAAGGTCAACATTCCTGTCACCATTTCATCTGACTAAATCAAACCCTGACCACTCTCTCTCCCAGGGCCTTGATCAGGTTGAACTTGTTCACCTGCCTCTGAAAAATGTTTTGCTTTCCTTTTTTCTTTTTTACCTTGTTGTTTTAATTTCTTCTTTTCCCAGCTACTGTCAGCTGACTCATCTGTCCTCACTGAGAATCTCAGGATTAAAGCTGGGGAGAGTTCATTATATAAAAACCAATATATTTGCTTTTAAAATTTTAATTCTCCCCACTTGGATCCAGCCAGCTTCCACAATAAGCAAGGATCATCACAAGTGCTCCTGGGCTCTCAAAGGCTCCCACTTGGCTTTGCATCATAGACACCAAAGGACAGAATTCTTCAGCTATTTTAATCATTGGCAGCAAGAGTTTCCCATTTATCACTTTGCCTCCTTTTCTTACAACCAGAGGCTTGTTAGGCTTCCCAAGAGAGATGCAGTAGCTTCCAACATTTTATTAAGGAAAAATTCAAGTGGCAGATACAGTACACACACACACACACACACACACACACACACACACACACACACACCACAGCCATGCCTTCGTTGAAAGATCCTTTGCTCCAAATACTCTGCAGTTCAATCAGAGCAACTCCAGTAAGTAAAAATAGCTCTGCCCACTGAAGGTTCTAAGCAGGTTTAAACCAGTTAAAATACCTCATTTAATATAACAACATGTGAAGCTGATGAAACAGGTATTGTGTCAACTTTACAAACAATGAAATAGAGAGTGATATATACATAAAGCTTATACAATCAGCTTGGAATGATGTTGGGGCTTAAGCCTCAGGCTTTCTGGCTTCAGAGACGAATCCTAATATGAAAATAATCAGTGCTAGACTTTAACATCCGTTCTGCTGTCCATCATAGAAAGAGCTCAGGGCTGAGAACAAAGAAGTTTGAGTCTCTGATTTACAATCAGTTTATACCTTGATTTCCTTGATTTGAGATAGAATTAAATCAGATATCTCCTAATCTTCATTTATTCATTATTATTTTTCTCTTACACAACTTATATTATAGTGGCTTTTTCATTAATAAATGTCTTAAACTTTGGAAAAAATAAAACTGATTGAGCATAAGCATCATGTCTTTAACCCCAGTACTAGGTATACTGAGCAAGACACATTTCTGTGAGTTCAAGCTAGCTTGGTCTACATATTTGAGTATCAGGCAAGCCAGGGCCACCTAATAAGTGAATCCCTGTTTCAGAAAATAAACAAATACAATAAAAACACCACTACCCACAAGTAAATAACACACACACACACACACACAGACACACACACACACACACACACACACACACTACTGGGATGCTGTCTTCCAGGACTGCACTGCCCTTTAGCTGTATGGTAACTTTCACCATGGCACATACTAGTGGGATTTCAAAACTGTATCTGAAGACCCTAGTTATCCCTGTTCTCTCTCAAGTCTAAACCATTTTGACAAGACTGAAATCCCTGCCATTTTCATTCTTAGTATTCCCAAAGCTATAGTGAGATGCTAAAACAGATTAAATGAAGTAGTATTTATAAAAAGATGTTTGTCTTCCACTGCAATTCCTCTTTTTAACCTAATTTTTTTTTAAAATTTGGAACAATGCTATTTTCCAAAAAATTAATTTATTTGCATTAACATATAATGGGTTTATTATTTTAAAACTAATTACAGTAAAATGTCTCAGATATATAAGCTTGATTTCAAATACGGATAATGTTGAAAGATCTAATTTCCATAACAAAAGGTCTCTAGAATCTTTTTTCCAACTGCTGATGACTGAACCTAGGGTCTTGCATTATCTGGACAAGTGCTCTATCACTAAGATAACTCACCAATCCCTCTAAGTAATTCTTCAGACAATAAATGTTTGCTTTTGATGCCAAAATATCTGAGCATGTAAGAAACCATTAAAAACAACAGGCCTATAATGCACCAGTTGAAATATAAATTAGATGAAGTCAAAAGTAATTTTCTAGAGAACTTCCTAGAACATGAAAAGTAAATAACAACTCAGCCATACAATTAGTCATGATAGACAGTTGGCTTTTTCTGAACATATAGGATTATTATAAAGGGACTGAGAAAATAAAGGGAAATGTAATAACAAAAAATTTACCTTGGTGTATAAACAGGAGAGAAATGAATTTCAGCAGCTGAGCCTCAACATTGTGACACATCTTGACTGGCCCTTGCCTAAAAAGAGCTTAGAAAGTTTTGTTTCACCTGAGAGATTGCACTGGAAATTATTTTAAATTTAACTTAAATTAAATTGTTTGGAGAGATTACTTTGTTTTATATGTACAAATGACCTGCTTTCTTAAAATTAATTTTTTTGCTGTCAAGAAACTGATAAAAACTTTGAGGCACCACAGTTAGATTTTTAATCATTTGCTTAGTTATGTCAACAAATTAAGTAATGTATTTTGGCAATTTTATCAGGTAAAGCCTAGAACTATACAGTTATAAACTGGTTGTGAATACCAGCTGAAACCATGATCACAACTTAACTGTAAACTAACATGTTTTATGTAGATAAAGCCAAAGTGTGTTCCTATCTATACTGAGTATCCCAAGCTCATTTTGATTCTGAGAGTTCAATTTCACAAAAAGAATTAATATTTCTTTTTATTTTAAGTGGTTTCTATGGATAACTTCTATTAAATATTTCATTCATTCTATCTAATTTAGGTTTCTCATAATTCAAATACTTTTCAATTCCTCTTAAATCTGTGAATATACAATACACACATGCATACATGTGCATGCACACTTGTACACACACACACACACACACACACACACACACACACACACACACACCAGAGTTTATCTTCTAATAATAGCCAGTAAAAACATGTATACACACAAAATTCTAGATTAATATGGTTAAGGTTTATAATGAGAAAAAACTCCTACAGTGCAAAAATTTATAATCTCTAAATTAAAAACCTCTTTATATGAATAATTCTTATCAAAATCTTCATTTTTAATCTTAAGCATTATATTTCTGTTTCAACATTTTGCCTTTTTGTTTGTTTTTTATGTTTTTATTAATTTTCTTTATTGGTTTGTTTTATACATTGAGGTTTTCCTTGCTTAACAGAATATAAATTAAAATGTTTTGTTTCCTATTATATTTAAAAGTAAATATCAGGGCTTGGAATATATAGCACAGTGGTAGAATTTTTACCTTGAATACATAAGAGGCTTAGTTGGATCCTCAGTACCACCACCAATAATAATAATAATAATAATAATAATAATAATAATAATAATAATGTAAAAGCTAATAATAAAAATTATATTAACTCCTAGATTTTTACTTAATGAAAAAAAATGAAAGAATGAAAGTTTTAAAGAACACAATCTCATAGAACTGAAGTAATGCTGCCAAGATTTTCTAATATAATAAGTACTTTTATTTTCTAAGAATATGTTCTATTCCCATCTATTATGTAGAGAAGAAACATGACATCTCCAACTATACATTTTTAATATGTTACCCATCAAAAACAGAAGTCCTCAGACTCCTGCTGTCTTTACCCTCACTTCTATGCAAACCTACTATACAGGAAAATAGGCCTACTGAGCTCTCAGAGGTTTCTCTTGCTGACCTCTGACCTTTGCACTCAACATTCCCTCTCTCCTGGAAATGCTTCCTTTAGGCCCTGGTTTCTATTCACTGAATCAATCCTATTCAATGCTGTTCACAATGGTACTTCCTTAGAAATCCTCTCTTCATCATCTAGCAGTAGTTACTGTGGTTTGAACAAATTAATCCTGTGATTCTTTACAACACACTTGAAAATTTAGATGTGTGTTTTCTTTACCCTCTATTTCAAAATAAAAAGTCTGTTATATTGTTTATTTCATTTTGTTTCTAATAAGTAATGTGCACATATAATACCAAACAAGGGATTTACAAAAAAAGGGTTTTTCCTCTCTCTTCAAGTTGTCTCCAGAGATATCCATTTCCTGTGTGCATTTAAGAGGCATAAATCCAAGAGGCAGTGTGTTTGATGCCATCATACACCGGTGTGGGTAACACTAGAAAGGTCAAGCTTTACTTGGGTTGCTGTTAGGGTCTATATAGGAATGGAAATGATGCCCTGTGGCAAAACAAATTAATAAGAGAACTGTGCATTTTAACAATGAAAACTCAAAGAAGAGGGAAACTATTTTTGTGAACAGTTGCAAGGAAATATGACTGGAGATTAGTGAATATGCTTTAAGGGAATAACCTGAGAGGGCTTAGCAAAGTGGACTGGCAGCCCTGGGGCGTTTTGTTCCCTTAATGTAAGGCCTCCTGGAAAATGAGAAGGAGGTCAGACAACCCACCTAACTGGTATTTATGGCATGCACCTGGAAAAACAATGAGAAAGAGAAAGACATTTCTTAGCTATCAAGAAGCAATGTTTAAACTAACCTTTCCAGGAGACATTATTAGGGACATCCAATAAAATTTTCCTCAAAGTGCGACAAATATAACCTAGAGAAAAACAGTCACTGTTGCAGATTCTACTGAATGTCTTCTTTTTTTTCTTTGCTTCTTCATTCCTTCCTTTTTTCTTTCCTTTACTCCTTCTCTTCCTCTACCTTCTTTTTGTTTTTTGTTTTGTTTTGCTTTGTTGTTTTAACACAGGGACTTTCTATGTAGTCCTGGCTCTCTTTGAACTCACTATGTACATCAGGCTGGTTTGAAATCACAGAGGAGTCCTGATTCTGCCTCCAGAGTGCTGGGATTAAAGGTATATGCCACCACACCTGGTTCTAGATTCTACTGTGTTTTTTTCATCTCACTTAAAAGTTTTTAACGTTCCACTTGTGCCTGGAGCTGGCCCCATGCCAGAGCAATCTGTACACAGACCCTACTGGGATGTCTCACGGGGATGCTGACACATATGAGAGCACAGGTTGAAAGACCAGGATAAAGCGTGACCTCCTAACAGGTAAAGTAGAAGACCTCTTGCAGGTAGAGTAGAACCAAAAATGTAGGCTAGCCAGTTCTGCAATTTTTTTATTCTAGGAACTGGCTGACCATAAAAGAATTTATGGCCCTAAAGTCAGAGTGACTCTGTTTCAGAAACTGACTGACCATAAAATCATAAAAGTTAAATAACACATTATAAACAATCTTGAGAAACCAGATGTTTCCCTCGTGATTCTTTACTGGTAATTTTCACCTTATAAACAATCTTGAGAAACTGGATGTTCCCCCTCGCAATTCTTCACTGGTAATTTTCACCTTATAGGCAATCTTGAGAAACCAGGTATTTCCATTATGATTCTTCACTGGTATTTTTGGTATTCTCCAATGACGTACTCCCCCCCCCCCCCGGGTTGTGGTTTGTTTTTCTTAAAAACCCTTTCTCTCAGTCACTCGGGGTCAGACTTCTCTACCCCTGTGTGGGATATGAGTCTCAACCCCAGTATACTGGTTCATTACAAAACCTCTTGTAATTGCAGATAGGACAGTCTCTCATGAGTTCTTGGGGGGTTGTGTTATGCCAAGACTTGGCTGAGGGTCTCCCCTCTCTGGGGGTCTTTCAAGGTGAGGTCACTACTTCTGCTCAAATTCTTGGCCCAAGAGGAACCCCCCCACCCCACCAGAGCCTTCAGGACACAGGAATAGAGAAGCAGTTTGGTACAAGATCCTTCCGGGTTCTGTCTGTGACCTGTGTTGACCCTGTGACACAGCACTCTGTACCCAGACCCTGCTGGAAGAGAGCTGGTGTGCCAGTAGTGCTGACACAAGGGCTTATAGGAGGGTCAAGCCACTGTCAGAATCATAAGTAGATGATGAGAGGCAAGTCCAAGAACCTAAGCAACAGAAACCAAAACCACTTGGCATCATCAGAACCTAGTTCCCTGACCACAGTAAGTCCTGGATACCCCAACACACTGGAAAAGCAAGATTCTGATTTAAAATCACAACTCCTAATGCTGTTAGGGGACTTTAGGAAGGTAATAAATAACTCCCTTAAAGAAATACAGGACAACACAGGTAAGCAGGTTAAAGCCCTTAAAAAGGACACACAAAAATCCCTTAGAGAATTACAGGAAAACACAACCAAACAGGTGAGAAAACTGAACAAAATAAATTAGGATCTAAAATGAAAATAGGAACAATAAAGAAATCACAAAGAAAAACAACTCTGGAGATGAAAAACCTAAAAAAGAGATCAGGAGTCACAGATACAAGCATCAACATCAGAATGAAAGAGATAGAAGAGAGAATCTCAGGGGCAGAAGATACCATAGAAAATATTGACACAACAATCAAAAAATGCAAAATGAAAAAACTCCTAACTCAAAACCTACAGAAAATCCAGGACACAATGAGACGATCAAACCTCAAAATAACAGGTATAGAAGAGAGTAAAGATTTTCAAATTAAAGGGACAGTAAATATCTTCAACAAAATTAAAGAAGAAAACTCCCCAAACCTACTTAAAGATATGCCCATAAACATGCAAGAAGCCTACAGAACTCAAAATAGATTAGACCAGAAAACAAATTGCTCCCACCACATAATAGTCAAAACACAAAATGCACAAAACAAAGATAAAATATTAAGAGCAGTAAGGGAAAAAGGTCAAGTAACATATAAAGGCAGACCTATCAGAATCACACCTGACTTCTCAACTATAAAAGCTAGAAGACCCTGGGAAGCTGTAGAGATCCTAAGAGAAGACAAATGCCAACACAGACTACTATATCCAGCAAAACTCTCAATTTACATAGATGGAAAAACCAAGATAATACAGGAAAAACAAAGCAAAACAAAACAAATTTACACACTACCATTCCAAAAATCCAGCCCTACAAAAGACATCAGATAGAAAACTCCAATACAAGGAGAAAAACTACAACCTAGACAAAGCAGAAAGTAATCTTCTTTCAAATAATCCAAAATACAGCCACACAAACATAATTCCACCTCTAACAACAAGAATAACAGGAAACAACAATCATTAAACTTTAATATCCCTCAATATCAATGGGCTCAATTCACCAATAAAAAGACATAGACTAGCAGACTGGATATATAAGAGGACCCAATATTTTGCTGCATATAGGATACATACTTCCATGACAAAGACAGACAATACCTCAGAGGAAAAGACTGAAAAACAATTTTACAAGCATTGGTCCCAAGAAACAAGCTAGAGTAGCCATTCTGATATCAACTAAATGGACTTTCAACATAAACTTATCAAAAAAAGATAAGAAAGGACACTTCTTCATACTCATTAAAGGACAAATATACCAAGATGAAATCTCAATTCAGAATATTTATGTTCCAAATGAAATGGCAACTACATTCATAAAATAAACCTTACTAAAGCTAAAATCACACATTGCACCTTACACAATAATAGTGGGAGACTTCAACAGCCCACTCTCACCAATGGACAGATCATGGAAACAGAAACTAAACATAGACACAGTAAAACTAACAAAAGTTATAAAATAGATTTAACAGATATCTATAGAACATTTCACCCTAAAACAAAAGAATATAACTTCTTCTCAGAACCTTATGGTACCTTCTCCAAAATTGATCATATAATCTGTCACATTAAATGCTCAAAAAGCATTTGACAAAATTCAATCCCCTTTCATGTTAAAAGTCTTGGAAAGATCACGAATTCAAGGCCCATACCTAAACATAGTAAAAGCAATATACAGCAAACCAGTAACCAACATTAAACTAAATGAGAGAAACTTGAAGCAACCCCACAAAATCAGGGACTAGACAAGGATGCCCACTCTCCTCCTACCTATTCAATGTAGTACTAGAAGTCCTAGCCAGAGCAACAAAAGGAGATAAAAGGGATACAAATAAGAAAGGAAGAAGTCAAAATATCACGATTTGCAGATGATATGATGGTATACTTAAGTGACACCAAAAATTCTATCAGAGAATTCCTAGATAAACAACTTCACCAAAGTAGCTGAGTATAAAATTAACTACAAAAAAAATTAGTAGCATTCCTCTACTCAAAGGCTGAAAATAAAATTGGAGAAATGATACCCTTCATAATAGTCACAAACAATATAAAATACATAGGTGTGACTCTAACCAAGCAAGTAAAAGATCTATATGACAGCAACTTGAAGTCTCTAAAGAAAGAAATTGAAGGAAATCTCAGAAGAGATAAAGATCTCCCATGCTCATGGATGGGCAGGATTAATATAATAAAAATATCAAACTTGGCATAACCAATCTAGAGACTCAAAGCAATCTCCATCAAAACTCCACTTCAATTTTTCATTGAGTTAGAAAGAGCAAATTGCAAATTCATTTGAAATAAAAAAAAATCCACATTATCGAAATGTTTTTTCAAAAATAAAAGAACTTCTGGAGGAATCAACATTCCTGACCTTAAGCTGTATTCCAGAGCAGTCATGATAAAAAGTATAAGGTATTGATACAGAGACAGGAAGGCAAATCAGTAGAATAGAATAAAAGACACAGAAATGAGCCCACACACATGATTGTTGACAAAGGGGCAAAAACCATCCAGTGGAAAAAATAGCATTTTCAACAAATGGTGCTGGGCTAAGTGGTGACCATCATGTACAAGAATGCAAATCAATCAATTCTTATTGCACTATACAAAACTCACATCCAATTGGATAAATAACCTCCATACAAAACTAGATACAGGTCAATGGAATAGAATAGAAGATCCAGAAATAAGCCCTCACATATATGGTCACCTGATTTTTGACAAAGGAGCTATAAACATTCAATGAAAAAAGGACAGCCTATTCAACAAATGGTGTTGGTCCAACTGGCACACAGCATGTAGAAAAATGAAAATAGACCCTTTCTTATCTCTTTGTACAGATCTCAAGTGCAAGTGGATCAAAGATCTCCACATTAAAGCAGGTACACTGAAACTATTAGATGAGAAAGTAGGGAGCACCTTAGAACACATAGGCACAGGAAAAAATTTCCTGAACAAAACACCAATGGCTCAAGCTCTAAGGTCAAAGATTATCAAATGGGACTTAATAGATTACAAAGTTTCTGTAAGGCTAAGGACACTGTCAAAATAACAAACTGGCAGCCAACAGAGTGGGAGAAGTTCTTTACCAACCCCACATCAGATAGAGGCCTAATATCCAAGATATACAAAGAACTCAAGAAGCTAGACACCAGAGAATCAAACACCCCTATTAAAAAATGGGGTACAGAGCTAAACAAAAAGTTCTCAATTGAGGTATATCGAATGGCTGAGAAGCATCTAAGGACACCCTTAGCCATCAGGGAAATGCAAATCAAAACAACCCTGAGATTCCGCCACAGACCAGTCAGATTGGCCAAGATCAAAAATTCAGATGGCAACAGATGCTGGCGAGGATGTAGAGAAAGAGGAACACTTCACTGGTGGTTGGGTTGTAAACTGGTACAACCTCTCTGGAAATCAGTCTGATAATTACTCAGAAAATTGGACATAGTTATACCTGAAGATCCAGTTATTCCACTTCTGGGCATTTACTAGAGAGACACTTCAACATACAACAAAGACACATGCACCACCATGTTCATAGCAGCTCTATTTATAATAGCCAGAAGCTGGAAAGAACCCAGATGTCCTTCAGTAGAGGAACAGATACAAAAATTGTGGTACATTTACACAATGGAGTTCTACTCAGCTATCAGAAAAAATGACCTTATGAAATTTTTAAGATAATAGATGCATCTAGAGAATATTATCCTGAGTTGGATAACCCAGTCACAAAAGAACAGACATAATATGCAGTCACTGATAATTGAATACTAACCTCAGAAAGCTCTGAACACCCCAGAAACATCTCACAGACTGTGTGAAGTTCAAGAAAAAAAAAAGGAAAGGAAAAAACCATTATGTTTACTCCTTACACACCAAGAAAACTTTGACTAATTCCTGGTTACATCTGTTTTACATGTACTTTATGCTCATTGTAACTAGTAAGATCATAATGCACACTATCAAACCTCATAAAAAAAAAAGCAAGCAAGGACAAAAATGTATTTGTATACTTTTATACAAAAATGCTTCAAATTTTTACATTTATCTTTGTTTTTTTAAAATAAAGTTCATATATATATATAACTAGATACACTGAAACTATTAGAAGAGAAAGTGGGGAAGAGCTAGAACACCTAGTTGACCTGTCCAGCATGTCAGGTTATTCAGGGTCCCGAAGATGCCTTCGTCCTAAAAGACATGGGGGTGAGAGTGAAAGGAAGCCAAGCATGTAAATAATGACACAGAGTCAGTCTGGATGGTGTCAAGACTTCATTGAGGATAGAATGCTTACAGCTTATATAGGCTTAAGCAGGGGAAGGCAGGATGCAGTAGAATTTAACAAATTCTTTAGAACATGAAAGAGGGTGGTGCTGCGGTCTAGCGCTAATGGACTCGTGTTTTTTCTGAAACATCCTGTTTTGTCACCTGTCAGTTATTCTTGGCAGGGCCCATTGTGGTGCTTCCCGGAAGGCTCAGGTGAAAGGTCAGGTTACCACAGGTGGGGGTGCAGCTGCTCACAGGCTGCTGTGTCAAGATGGCTGTAGTTTAGCTATTTTCTTAGCCGTGGCTCAACAGACCAAGGCATGAGGTAAAATTTCATGAACAGAACACCAACGGCTTATGCTTTAAGTTCAGGAATCAACAAATGGGACCTCGAGACCTGGGCTGCCGGGGAGCAGAGAGATCTCTGTGGAGTGCACACGGAAAGTGCACCCCCCTGCCTTGCCCTGCCCTGCCCTGCATGATCCAGCAACCAGAAACAGAAAATTAGAACTTCTGTTTCCACCTGATGGCAACTTCAGGACACAGAGCGGAGCCTGGCTCATCTGCCACCTGGAACGGCGGATCATAGAGGCTTTGCAACTGGTGGGTGGGAGACCTGGGCTGCTGGGGAGCAGAGAGATCTCTGCGGAGGGCACACGGAAAATACACCCCCTGCCTTGCCCTGCCCTGCCATGCCTGATCCAGCAACCAGGAACATAAAATTAGAACTTCTGTTTCCACAAGGCGGCGACTTCAGGATGCAGAGCAGAGCCTGGCCCATCTGCTACCCAGAACGGCAGCTTGTAAAGGCTGAACAACTGGTGAGTGGGAGACCTAGGCTGCAGGGGAGCAGAGAGATCTCTGCGGAGTGCACGCGGAAAGTGCATGCCCTGCCTTGCCCTGCCCTGCCCTGCCTGAGGCAGCGACCAGGAACAGAACGTTGGAACTTCTGTTCCTACCAGACAACACTGAGGCATAGAACAGGGCTCGGCCCATCTGACACCTGGACCAGTGGAGAACCAGGGACACAGACCAGATACAAGGGAAAGGCAAGAACATATCACTGACAACAAAATGGCAAGACGAAAGAGAAAGAGTATATCCAAAGGAAACCAAGACAATCTAGCAACACCAGAACCCAGCTATCCAATAACAGCAAACATCGGAATTCCAAACACTCCAGAAAAAGAAGACACAGACCTGAAATCATACCTCAAGATGCTGATAGAGATACTTAAACAAGAAAGGGAGGAAAAGCAAAAAGATTCAGAAGCTTTTAAAGAAGAAACAAGAAAAACACTCAAAGAACTCAAAGAACTAGAGGAAAACAGAACCAAAGAAATAAAGGAATGGAAGAGGGTAATTAAAACGGAAATTTACACAATAAAGAAAACACTAAAAGAGATAACCCTAGAGGCAGAACACCAAAAAAAGAAATCAGAAGTCACAGAAGCAAGCATTTCCAATAGATTACAAGAGATCGAAGAGAGAATCTCGGGAGCAAAAGACAACATTGCAAACATAGACAAAACAGCCAGAGAAGATGCAAAAAACAAAAAGCTCCTAACCCAAAATGTCCAGGAAATACAAGACACAATGAGAAGACCGAACCTAAGGATAATAGGAATAGAAGAGGGAGAAGAGTATCAACTAAGAGGCTCAGTAAATATCTTCAACAAAATCGTAGAAGAAAACTTTCCTACCCTCAAGAATGAGATGACCACGAGCATAAAAGAAGCCTTCAGAACTCCAAATAGGTTGGACCAGAAAAGAAATACCTCCCGACACATAATAGTAAAAACATCAAGTGCCCAAAGCAAAGAAAGAATACTAAAAGCAATAAGGAAAAAAGGTCAGGTAACATATAAAGGCAGGCCAATCAGACTCACAACTGATTTCTCAACAGAGACTATGAAAGCTAGAAGAGCCTGGACAGACATCATGCACTCGTTAAGAGAGCACAAGTGCCAGCCCAAGCTGCTATACCCAGCAAAACTATCAATCACCATCGATGGAGAGCGAAGATATTTCAAGACAAATCAAAATTCACACAATATCTGACCACAAACACAGCACTACAACGAATGTAGGTGGAAAACCCAATACAATGTGGGAAAATACAGCCTAGTAAAAACAAGAAAACTCCTAAACAAGAAAACTAAAAGAAGAAAAAAACACAGACACAACTCAACCCAAAAAAAAAAAAAAACCAATAATGGCAAAAAACAGAAACAACTATTCCTTGATATCTATTAACTTAAATGGACTCAACTCCCCAATAAAGAGACATAGACTATCAGACTGGATACATAAACAAAATCCAACCTTTTGCTGCATACAGGAAACTCATCTCAGAGACAGAGACAGACACTATCTCAGAGTAAAAGGGTGGGAAAAAAACTTCCAAGCAAACAGCTCCAAGAAGCCAGCTGGAGTGGCTATTCTAATATCGAATAAAGTAAATTTCCAACCAAAAGTTATTCAAAACAATAAGGAAGGACACTTTTTACTATTACTAGAGAAATCTGTCAGGAGGAACTCTCAATCCTTAACATATATGTTCCAAATAAAAAAGCACCCACATTCATAAAAGAAACCCTACTAAAGCTCAAAAAAATACATCTCACCCCACACAATAATAGTGGGAGACTTTAATACCCCACTCTCACCGATGGACAGATCATGGAAACAGAAACTGAACAAGGACACTGAAAAACTAGCAGAGACTTTGAACCAACTAGAATTAATAGATATATACAGAACATATTACCCTAAAGTAAAAGAATACACCTTCTTCTCAACACCCCATGGCACCTTCTTGAAAATTGACCACATAATTGGACACAGAACGAGCCTCCATCGATATAAGATTGAAATACTCCCATGAATCCTCTCAGATCACCATGGTCTATGGCTGGTCTTTAACAACAACAAAGACAACAAAAAGCCCACATAAACATGGAAACTAAACAATGCTCTGTTAAACAATAGCAGCATCAAAGAAGAAATAAAGAAAGAAATTAAGGATTTTCTAGAATTCAATGAAAACGTAAACACAATATACCCAAACTTATGGGATGCAATGAAAGCAGTATTGAGAGGAAAACTCATAGCCCTAAGTGCTTCCAAAAAGAAACTGGAGAGAGCCTACAGCAGCAACCTGACAGCACAGCTAAAAGCCCTAGAACAAAAGGAAGCAGACATACCCAAAAAGAGTAGACGGCAAGAAATAATCAAAATTAGGGCAGAAATAGACCAAATAGAAACAAAAAGAAACATTGAAAAAATCAACAAAACCAAGAGTTGGTTCTTTGAGAAAATCAACAAGATTGATAAACCCCTGGCCAGACTAACTAGAGGGCAAAGAGAGAGTATACAAATTAACAAAATCAGAAAGGAAAGTGGAGACATAACAACTGAAACTGAGGAACTTCAAGAAATCATCAGATCCTACTACAAAAACTTATACTCCACAAAATTGGAAAATCCGGAGGAAATAGACAAATTCCTAGACAGATACAAGATCCCAAAATTAAACCAGGACCAAGTAAACCACATAAATAACCCTATAACACCTAAAGAAATAGAAGAAGTCATCAAAAGCCTCCCAACCAAAAAAAGCCCAGGTCCAGATGGGTTCAGTGCAGAATTTTATCAGACATTTATTGGGGATATAACACCAATACTCTCCAAACTATTCCAAAAGATAGAATCGGATGGAATACTACCTAACTCATTTTTTGAGGCTACAATAACCCTCGTACCTAAACCACACAAAGACCCTACAAGGAGAGAGAACATCAGACCAATCTCACTTATGAACATTGATGCAAATATACTCAACAAAATCCTTGCAAACCAAATCCAAGAACACATCAAAACGATCATTCATCATGACCAAGAAAGCTTCATCCCTGGGATGCAGGGATGGTTTAACATAAAGAAATCCATCAACGTAATCCACCATATAAATAAACTCAAAGATCAAAATCACATGGTCATCTCACTAGACGCTGAGAAAGCATTTGACAAAATGCAACACCCCTTCATGTTAAAAGTCCTGGAAAGAACAGGAATCCAAGGTCCATAGTTAACCTAATAAAAGCAATATACAGCAAACCAACAGCCAGCATCAAACATAATGGCGGGAAACTTGAAGCAATCCTACTAAAATCAGGGACTCGACAAGGCTTCCCACTCTCACCCCACCTATTCAACATAGTACCGGAAGTCCTGGCTGGAGCAATTAGACAGCAAAAGAAGATCAAGGGGATACAAATCGGAAAGGAAAAGATAAAAACATCACTCTTTGCCGATGACATGATACTGTACTTGAATGACCCCAAAAATTCCACCAGAGAACTCCTACAGCTGATAAACAAGTTCAGCAAAGTGGCTGGATACAAAATTAACTCAAACAAATCAGTAGCCTTACTATACTCAAATGACAAACATGTGGAGAAAGAAATTAGGGAAAAGGTAACCTTCACAATCCTCACAAAAACTATGAAATACCTTGGTGTGACTCTAACTAAGCAACTGAAGGACCTGTATGACAAGAACTTCAAACCTCTAAAGAAAGAAATTGAGGAGGATCTCAGAAAATGGAAAGATCTCCCATGCTCATGGATTGGAAAAATCAACATCTTAAAAATGGCCATCCTACCAAAAGCAATGTACAGATTCAATTCAATTCCCATCAAAATTCCAACCCAGTTCTTCATGGAATTGGAAAGATCAATGTGCAATTTCATCTGGAATAACAAAAGACCTAGAATAGCGAAATCCATCATCAACAACATAAAAACATATGCGGGAATCACTATCCCTGACCTCAAGCTATATTACAAGGCAATTGTGCTGAAAACTGCATGGTACTGGTGCAGAAATAGGCATGTGGATCAATGGAATAGAATAGAAGATTCAGAAATGAGCCCTCATGTATATGGTCACCTGATTTTTGACAAAGGAGCTGTAAACATTCAATGGAAAAAGGACAGCATATTCAACAAATAGTGCTGGTCCAACTGGCACTCAGCATGCAAAAGAATGAAAATAGACCCTTTCTTATCTCCTTGTACAAAGCTCAAGTGTAAGTGGATCAAAGATCTCCACATTAAACCAGTTACACTGAAACTATTAGATGAGAAAGTAGGGAAAACCTTAGAACACATAGGCACAGGAGAAAATTTCCTGAACAAAACACCAATGGCTCAAGCTCTAAGGTCAAAGATTAACAAATGGTACTTAATGAGATTGCAAAGTTTCTGTAAGGCTAAGGACATCGTCAAGAAAACAAAACAGCAACCAACAGAATGGGAAAAGATCTTTACCAACCCCACATCAGATAGAGGCCTAATATCCAAGGTGTACAGAAACTCAAAAAGCTAGACACCAGAGAATCAAATAACCCTATTAAAAATGGGGTACATAGCTAAAGAAAACATTTCTAGTTGAGGAACACCGAATGGCTGAGAAACATCTGAGGAAGTGCTTGACATCCTTAGCCATCAGGGAAATGCAAATCAAAACAACCCTGAGATTCCACCTCACACCAGTCAGATTGGCCAAGATCCAAAACTCAGATGACAGCAGATGCTGGCGAGGCTGCAGAGAAAGAGGAACACTTCTCCACTGTTGGTGGGGTTGCAAGCTAATACAACCACTCTGGAAATCTGTCTGGCGATACCTCAGAAAATTGGATATAGTACTACCTGAAGACCCAGCTATTCCACTTCTGGGCATATACCCCAGAGACACTTTAATACACAACAAAAATATATGCACCACAATGTTCATAGGGGCTCTATTTATAATAGCCAGAAGCTGGAAGGAACCCAGATGTCCTTCAGAAGATGAATGGTTACAAAAATTGTGGTACATATACACAATGGAATACTACTCAGCCACCAGAAACAATGACTTAACCAAATTCTTAAGAAAATGGCTGCATCTAGAGAATATCATCCTGAGTGAGATAACCCAGTCACAAAAGAATAGACATAATATGCAGTCACTGATAGTGGGATGCTAACTCCAGAGGCTTGCACTCCCCCAGAAACAATTCACAGACTGTATGAAGTCCAAGAAATAAAGAAAACAAAACAAAACAAAAAACTATTTACAAAACTAGAAAACTTTAACTATTTCCATATTACACTTTGTTTTACATGTACTTTACGCTCATTGTAACTATTAAGTTTTCAAGGCATTCTGTCAAACCTTGAAAAAAATCAAGTACTGACTAAAAAATATATTCATATAGTTTTATGTAAACATTATGTTAAAATCTGAAAAAATACTGACAAAAATGTATAATTTTAAGCAAAAAATGTTTAAAATCTGTACATTTATCTTTGTTTTGTAAAATAAAGTTGATTAATAAAAAAAAAAGAAAAAAAAAAAAAACAAATGGGACCTCCTAAAATTACAAAGCTTCTATAAGGCAAAGGACACTGTCAATAAAACAAAACAGCAACCAACATTTCGGGAAAGGATCTCTACCAATCCTACATCTTACAGAGGACTAATATTAAATATATCCCAAGAACTTCAGAAGTTAGGCTGCAGAGAATGAAATGACCCTATTAAAAACTTGGGCACAGAGCTAACCAAAAAATTCTCAACTGAGGAATGTATTGAATGGCCAAGAAGCACCTATAGAAATGTTCAACATCCTTAGTCATCAGGAAAATGCACATCAAAACAACCCTGAGATTTCACCTCATACCAGTCAGAATGGCTAACATCAAAAACTCAGGTGACAGAAGATGCTGGTGAGGATATGGAAAAACAGGAATACTCCTCCATTGTTGGTGGGATTGTAAGCTGTTATAACCACTCTGGAAATCAGTCTGGCAGTTCCTCAGAAAATTGAACATAGTACTATGGTATATGACCCAGCTATACCAGTCCTGGCCATATACCCAAAGGAAGCTCCAACATATAACAAAGACACATGCTCCACTGTGTTCATAGCAGCCATATTTATAATATCCAGAAGCTGGAAAGAATCCAGAGGTCCTTTAACAGAGGAATGGATACAAAAATTGTGGTACATTTACACAATTAGTCAGTTATCAATAAAAATGACTTTATGAAATTCCCAGGCAAATAGATGGAACTAGAAAATATAATCTTGAGTGAGGTAACCCAATCACAAAAAACAAAAAAAAAAAAAAAAAAAAAAAAAAAAACAACAACAAAAAAAACACATAGTATTCACTCACTGATAAGTGGATATTAGCCCAAAGTTCGGAACACCCAAGATACAATTCACAGAACACATAAAACTCAAGAAGAAGGAAGACCAAAGTGCAGATGCTTTAGTCCTTCTTAGAAGGGAAACAAAAATATTCAGAGAAGGAAATATAAAGACAAAGTTTGAAGCAATACCAAAGCAATGACCATTCAGAGACTGTCCTACCTGGTGATTCAGCCCATATACAACTACCAAGCCCAGATGATTATTTATGGCAAGAAGTACATGCTGACAGGAGCCTGATGTAGCTATCTCCTAAGAAGCTCTGCCAGATCATGAAAAATACAGTGGTGGATGCTCACAAGCAGCTGTAGAACTGAGAACAGAGTCCCCAATGGATGAGTTGGGGATTGAATGAGAAAGGATTGAAGGAGCTGAAGGGGTTTGCAACTCCATAAGAACAACAATACCAACAAACCAGAGCTTCCAGGAACTAAACCACCAACCAAAGAGTATACACATGGATGGACCCATGGCTCCAGCTGCATATGTAGATGGCCTTGTTGGGCATCAGTGGGAAGAGAAGCCCTTGGTCCTGCTAAGGCTTGAGGCCTGAGTGTCTGAGAATGTCAGGGCGGAGAGGCAGGAGTGATGGGGTGGGTAGAGAGAACACCCCCATAGAAGCAGGGGGAAGCAGGATGGGATAGGAGTTTTAATAGAAGAGAAATCAGGAAATGGGACCACATTTAAAATATAAATATATAAACTATCCAATTTTTTAAAAGTAATGAAAAAAGTTTTTAAGACTAAAGAGATGGCTCTACTTATAAAGGCACAAGTAGCCAAACCCAAGTTTGAACCATGCATCTCAAAAAATAGAAAAGAATTGACTCTAGCAGGTTGTCTTCTAGCAGACTCTGACATGTTCAAGGTATGTTCTTGAGTGCATACAAGTGCACAAAAGTATGAGTACCCATGTGTGTGCATGCACAAACACTCAATAAGCCAATAAATAAATGTAATTTAAAACATCACTCTATTGTAAATCATAACTTTTTTTAAAATTATAACTTTCACTTTACATTTTTACAATAAAAGACTTAATTACAACTCTATGTCACTAGTTAAAAGATATTTAAAACATGTTTTCAAGAACCAGCCCATTTCTCTATATGTGAAAATTTGCAAGTTATCAGTGAATATACTAAACGATGTTATATTTTTAAATAAAAAATGTGAGAACCATTTTTATAGGTCATGAAAATGCAATCAATAATATTTTGGAAGCAAAGGTTTTTCAAATGTTTGCTATACTGAGTTGTTTGCAGTTTACTAAATCTATTAATAATGTCATGTTGCAATTATTACATTTTTTCCAAATTAATTTCAGATACTGAACAAAAAAAGTAAAAGGTGCTGTTTTCATAGCAAACATGTCAAAATCTTAGCCTCTTAGACTTCTGTAGTGAACTCTTCTTTACTGCCTTGCACTCCAGAGGTCCCCTTTGATATGTTTCTGGCCTAATTTTCCAAGACAGAAATTTCAACCTGTTTCTTCTCAGAAAATATGTCATTTCCCTTTGAAGACTAAAAATTTTCAGACCAAGGCCATATTTCCTATCATGAGATACCAGAAATTTATTCTAAAACATCTGTATTCATTTGAAGTGATCCATATTATAAACCATAGCTTCATTCTCTAAGATTTTTATTTCAAATGACACTGCCATTTATCAGGAAATGAGGTACTATGGTCAGGCTTTCAGGAAGACACAAAGGCATTTCCCAGGCCTGTAAAGCAGGTACATGAATATTTGTAATGTCAAGGATATTAATACTTAAGCCTATATTAATGGCCTTAGAAAATAATCAAACCTTTATATTTTTAAAACAGAAGTAGTACGCCAATCATTATTTGCCACTTTTACACTGATTATCACCTAAGCTCACTTAGGGCTGAGGCTCAGGGAAGAAAAGGCAAGGTGGTAGTAGTGGTCAGGAAAAAGAGCAATATGCTAGGCATGGTGGTCCATGTCTATAGTCCTAGAACTGTGGAGATGGAAGCAGGAAGATTAATAAATTTAAAATCAACCTCCACTACATACAGAGCTTGTGAGTTTAAGATTTGTCTGTGCTTACCTTTCTAAAAGGAAGAAGCCATATGTCAATGTTTAGCTTTTACAAATTTCTATTGCATTGAAATACACTAGAATATTACATTGCAGCATATTTTCTGTTTTATAGGCAATTGAAAAAAAAATTGGCTCCCACCTCAAACTTTCTTTATTTTCTTGCTGTTGTTGTTGTGACAAAGGCTTGAATTCATAATCCCAGCAATCCTTTGGGTAAGACACCTTTAAACACTAGGATTACCAGTATGAGCCACCATTACTGCCTTTAAACTTCCTTATTTATATCAAAACAATGTCAAACCAAAATTGAATTGTCCTAAGAAGCCTGACATGATGATAGAAAAAGGACAACTCCACACCCAAGCAAACCTCACTGACCCTTCTCATTCACTTGAAGAGCTAAGGCCAACAACATGTTATAGCAAAAGTTAACAGGAGAAACGTATTAGTCTCATTTAATCACATTTAACATGAACAGGGTGGCTTCAGAAATAAAGGCTTAGGAACATAGCACAATGACATAAGCCTGTAATTTCAGCATTAGGGATTTAGAGGCAGGGGGAATCAGTAGTTCAAGGTTTCCCTCAGCTCAGGAGGAAGTTTAAGGCCAGCCTGGGTGGCATGAGACCCAAGAGATTAAAAACAAAAACAAAACAAAACAAAAAAACAAACAAAAAAACCCAAGCAAAAACAAAAATAAGGACCCAGGTGAATCTATTTTCATACTTAGTTTTGAGGGATAATAGACAACTATAAAGAAATGTGATTAGAAACAAGGTCAGATCTAGCCATGATGGCAGAAGGGAGACATCCAGCCTGACCTATGTACAAACTTGCTTCTTTAGCCTCTGTGCAACATTTATTTATTCCAGAGGGTAGGAACCTCTGGAATGAATCTTCAAGGCAGATAACAGAGAAAGCTTTTTCTAGGTTTTATGGCTTACTTTTTGAAAAAAATAACTTTAAATTTTATGATTTGCTGTGAGAAAGAAATTTATTCTTATAACTGAATTCAAGGGAGCAATGGATTGGAAGTTAATAAGAAAGGTCAGAGATATTTCAGAAACCTTTATAATCCTTAGCTGAAAGAACCTCTAGCACGCCAAACTGCCACATATACTTCTAAAACCAAAAGAACAACAAAAAAAAACTTTTAAAAATTTCTTCATGAGTTTCACATCATGCACCCCAGTTCTCTTTCCATTCATCTCTGTCCCTTCATGTCTACCCTCTTAGTTTTCTACCTTCCCACCAAAAGAAAGTAAAAAACAAAAATAAAAACATAAACTAAACAAAGCATAGAAAATATCTCATCATGGAAGCTGTAGTGTGTCACAAGTAGGTCATGGTCTTTTAAAGGCTCATTTATCTTTCTTAAAAGTAATTTGTTTTTCTATAAATATTATTATCCTCATTTTGAGATGGTATATATTAGTTTCTAGCTGCAGGGTTTTCTCTTGGTAATGATGGGATTTATAAACTGATGTACAAGCGAGTGGCTAGAACATACAAGGACTCCATAAATATTTTCTGAATGGTAAGTGATTGAGAGAAGGAGGCCCTTCACCTGTCAGTGTATCACCTGTTACATGGTGACACTGCTCTTCATCCAAGTTTTGGGAGTGGGATGATCACTGCTGCAAGAATACAGCATTAATATCAACAAGTACTACTTAATGTTAAATGAATAATACTTAAATATTTAAAATGTTTATTTTTGCTTCTTAAAGGAGAAAGAAACAAAGATAGAGATAGGTACAGAAAGAGAAACAGAGAGGTTAAGAGGGAGAGTGAAAGAGAGGGAGGGAGGAAAGGAGAGAGGGAGGGAAGGAGAGAGGGGGAAGAAGGGAGAGAGGGAAGTGGGGATGGAAAAAGGGAGGGAGGGAGGAAGGGAGGGAAAAATGGAGGGATGGAGGGAGGGAAGGGGGAGGGAAAGAGGAAGGGAGAGATCCTTTAGGCCTCTGTAGAAATGGCAAATAGTACTACTTCCTACATCCTTCAAACCTAGGGCTGATCTTTAGAATTGAACATGCTATTTCCAGCAAGACTACATTATCTTGCAAACCTTGTTATCTGTATAAATTATTTCTTGACTACACTACCAGACCTATCTGAGGCCAAGAGAGTCTGTCACTTAACACCCCAGTCTTGAGCCATATCCTTGTGCCCTAGGACACCCAGAAAGTTTTAAGAGCATTATAAGAGCTTGCTTCATAAAAGCAGAGCTTTTATGCACAAGGAGGACAAATGGTGTGTGTGAGTGTGTGTGTGTGTGTGTGTGTGTACATGCTGATCTACATGCCACTGCACAAGTGTAGAAGACAGGAAACTCCTTTCAGTAGTTAATTCTCTCTTTCCACTATAGAAGCTAAGAATTGAACTTAGGTTATTAGTCATGTACAACAAGCAAGTACTGTCACATGTTGAGCTATCTGACCACACTTATATATTCTATTTGTTCTCTCTCTTTTTTACTGTCTTTTGAAAGATGTGATATAAATTTGTGGCCTTAAACATGTACACTAAATGGTACCAGGGCCTTTTCACAAAGGCAGCATAGCCTCTTCTATTTTTGAAAATTATAGGCCAAGTCCTATGTCCCTCTCCACAGTTCTAAGTGCTAGGTATAGCAGTATTCATATTGCATGAGGGATGATGATCATATACTACTTCAAGATCATATACTCTTAATAACTGAGCTATGTGTCAAACCAAGTAGTCTGTCTTCAATATACACTGTCTTCAATATACACTAACCACTGCCACAATGATCCAGAACTATCCAAATTTTGGATAATGGATCTCTAAGATTTACATACTCTTTCTTTGGCTTTCTTCCATCAAAATCAGGCTGTTTATTTTGCCTAGATTGTCATACTTTCCTCCTGCCTCAGATATACAAGTTTGCTGGAGTGATAGGTAGAAATCGTGATTTATAAAAATAATTTGTAAAAATCATACCTAGCTGTATTTTTTTTTCTTTTTGACTGTCTCTCTATGATATTTCAAAAATACTCACTCTGCAAAACAGTTTATGTACTGCAAAGGATCACATGCTACTGGATAATCTAAGACATATTTCAATTCTCCCTTACCCCAAGAACTAAGTTTCACCTTTTTGGCAGCAAGACCATTCCCCATCAATAGGAAAGCACTGTTAATGATTTCTATGAGATCTTTTATGTTGATATTACAGAATGTAGTATGAGACAGACTTTCCCACATTGTTGCACAGGTAATATGGTAAAGAAAGATTTTCAATTATTTTCCCTAGCTTCTGAGGTTATGTATTAAAGCAGTGGCTATGGGGATATTTGTGCAAAATGGAAATTGAGTAATACCAAACTGACTGCCCTCAGCTGGAGATTACTGTTGCACTTATTAAGGAAACTCAGTTCTCAATTATGTGTGCTGATGAGGTTCAGGATCAAGATGAGTTGATTAAAATCTACAAAGAATTCCCAAAAACTCATTTATAAGGTATTTCAAGCTTCTTCTTGACCTTGTGAACATGAAAGAAACAGATCTAAATAATTGCTCACCTTCTATTGTTCCAGTCTTGGCGAGAGAGGGATTAGCCACTACTCTGCTCAGTTGGTGTGTTTACTTCATTTGTTCTCTGGGCCAGCACTCATGAAGTCCCTTCCCTGAGTTATCCAGTTGGTGCCTAGATTCATGTATGGAAACCCATGTCTACATTTCTATTTTGTAGCTGCTAAAATCTATGACCAGGAAATTGCAGTCAAACTTTGAACCTCTTGTTTGAATCAGTTATTTTTAATTCCAAGTATAATTATGTATGTGTTCTTCAAAGTCCTATGAAAGAGTTGGGGAAAGGGGTTAGAGAGATGGTTCTGCAGGTTGAGAGCACTTGGTGTTCTTGCAGAGTATCTAGGTTCAGTTCCCAGGACACACATAGCTAGTAACAACCATTTGTAACTACAACTTCATCGAAACCAATGCCTACTTCTGGCCTCTTTAAGCACTGTACAAAGACATACATGTGGGAAACACACACACACACACACACACACACACACACACACACACAATTCATTTTTTAAGTTGGGGAAATTTTAAAATGTCAAGTTAAGATAACCTGGTTTGCTAGTCAAATATTTATAATTTTTATTTTAAGCTAGATCAACTTGTTTTGTTTCTTCCTAAGAATTCCCTCCCTTGCTTCCTCCTTTTATTTCTCTTCCTACATTCCCTCCCCCACCTCTTTCCTTCTTTTTCTTTGTATTTTGTTAGAACCTCACTTTGTAGTCCAGGCTGGCCCTGGGCAGCCTCCAGAGTGCTGAAATTACAGCTTTCTTTCACAACAACTGGTGACAGAACTGTGCTATTGTGATAACTACGGAAGGTAAAAGTCCCTGATGCAGATTCTCAATTTTTGTTATGGTTATATCTCATAAATTCATTGTAAGTTGAAATTTTGCATGTAGTAAATGTGCCTTCCTAGGAGCATTTGGTGTCATGGGTATTGGTGTTATCTTCATGACCTCAGTCTGAGCTGAATAGGAATGGCTCTAATGTTCTGCCACCACCCAGCCTTCCAAGTAAAATCAAATCAGTGGAAAAGATCAAAATCAAGGCATGGTTTCTACTGAATGCACATTACCATGTAGTAATTCAAACTGTCTTAAATCAAGGACCATCTGTACACCTTTTTTCTTGCCCAGCTATCAGTTTGACATTCATTCCACTTTTGTCCTATATCATCTTGCTCTGTTAACTACATTTTAAGATGATTTTTCAGTCATCATAGCTGAATCATAATAATATTTAATGTATATATTATAATGTACAGCATATATAATACATATATCTACATATAACAATATATGTGTATACATAACATACAAGATATGAAGGTAGATGATAGATGATGATGATGATGATAGATAGATAGATAGATAGATAGATAGATAGGTAGGTAGGTAGATAGATAGATATGGTACTAGGAATGTAACTTACTGGCAGAGCACTTGTCTTACATGAACAGGGCCCTGATTGTTCATCAGTACTGCCTGTATACACATGTGAGCACCCTACATATACTTTACATAATGAGCTAATTTCATAAAAGTAGTACTCTAGTTTGTTTTCTAGAACTATAATAAGTACCATGATCAAAAGCAACTTGAGAATGAAACGTTTATTTATTATTATTATTATAGTGTACAGTCCATCCTGAATGGAAATCAGGGCAGTTTCTAAAACAGAGACCATGGAGGGCATGTTATTTACTAGCTTGTTTTTTATAGCTCATGCAACTTACTTTTTAAAATAACTCAGGACCACCTGCCTAGGGGTTGCACAGCCCACAATGGGCTGGTCTTTTCCCATATTAATCAATCAATTAATTAAGGAAATTGCCCACAGATAAATGCCTATAGGCAATCTGATATAGGCAATCCTTCAATTAAAGTTTCTTCTTTTCAGATGACTCTATATGTTGTTTTGACAAAAACTTGACCATAACAAGTGATTCTTTCAGTTCCCACAGTTGTATCTTTTTAGTGTGTGAGGCAATATAGTTTACACATTAATACAGAGCTAAGAAACCAGCTCCTTTTAGCATTTCATGTGTTATCCAAAGATCAAGGATTTGAATGTTCAGTAGTGTTATCTCTCACCATGGAAGGCTCTGCTAGATAGATGCCATCATCTTTTAGTAATGATTTTGTTTTCTATTAATTTGAAAAGGTAACTGAATTTGCCTTTTTAATATTATGACTTGGGAAAAAAACAACAAAACTAGGTAAGCAAAATAGTGACATGTTAGAGAATATCTTTCAAATGACAGGTTACTGGACTCAAATGCTTGCTAGACTTAAGCCTCTAATATTGGAGTCTAATGTTTATGAGAGGAGAAAAAGCACAAAATAAAAGACCATCAAGGGAACATTGGAAGTCCATCTTCTCAGACTCTGCCCTAAACAATAATAAGATGTGAGGCATAAAAGACATAAAGAATTCTCAGAAGATTTCTAATCTTCATCAAAACATTATTGCTGAGACTCAGGGCTCAGGAACTAAAGGGAGCTTCAGAGGTGAAACTTACACAGACTCTTCACTCAAGAAAGGAATGCCAAGAATGTCTTTCATTTTGTCTAAAAACATATTCTTTTTTTAAAAGTCAAAAATTGTTTTGTTTAAAGATTGGGTTCCTCAGTACAGACCTGACTGGTGTCGAATTTATTGTAACCTTTTTGTCTCAGCCCCCCAGTGCTGGGGTTATAGGAATATCACCATATCTTACAACAGAAAACAAGTTTTTTGAAGGTTGAGATATGATTTATTCTTACTCCCAACCCCTTTGTCTGACCTGATTGGAGTGCCAGACTGGTGGGTGAAGCTACCTTGGATCCCTTACCCAGATACCTCCAGCTAGCACAGCTGGTATTGCCTTAAATCATGATAGTTTGGGTCAGTTTCTCATGAAGCAACAGGTAACAAAAATCATATGATTTCCTTAGAGGAACCTTAGTTTTAATATCACTTTTTCCAAGTTGGTATCTTTTGTCTTCTCTCTTGAGTAACAGTCCTTTTTTTTTTTTTTTTTTTTTTTTTTGTCTTCACCAACCATCATTCTACCATTCTCTCCATTCTCAGATTTTCAAGAAAGGTCAAAGGTATTGTTAAAAAGGACTTGGCCTTTATATATTGTTTTCAAAGAAAATTTCCAGATGTAACTACTACTCCCTACTACTCCTACTCCTACTACTACTTCACCACACACACACACACACACACACACACACACACACACACACAAATATTTAAACTCTGAAAGACTGAGGCTATATCTCAGTGATAGCGTACCTTCACAAAGCCTTGGATTAAATGCTTATATCATGACAAGCAGAAACCAATTACATATAACAGGAAAGGGGGAAAGTGGAAATAAGAGAATGAACTTTCTCTCCCTGGAAACTTGTAGGGAAGGCTCCATGTGGAAAATAGATGAAGTTCCAGGTGAATGTATGTTCTTTGACATGGTACAGCAAGAAGCCCAGTATCTCAGACCAATGAAATGTTAAAACTTTCTGTTCCAATCGGGAGTGTTTATTATGTGTAAGAACTAGTAACTACAGTTTTCTTCTCAAGTACTACAACCTGGCAATTAGACCCTACAGAGACTTTCTACTGTGATTAGCCAAACCTATCCCTTTGTTCAGTTATATTACAAAACATCTGTCTCCACAATGCAGTTGTATAAATCAAACTTGCTTGTTTTTGTATTGTGCAGTTTGTGCCCTCCATCGGAGCAAACACAACCCACCCCATCTCATCTTTTCTGTATATGTGTCTGTGCTTTCTTCATTTTTTTCATCACCTTAATTAGGTTAATTCCTAAAGGCACTCAGAGGATAGTAGTAGTATATATTTATTCAGTTGATTAACATTATTACAAATGTTTGGGTATATTTCAATTTCATTTTTTATCATTCTTCAGAGATGTGATTACTTTCATAGTTCTTCTGCCCAATCAAACTACAACAAATATAAAAGTCCAGATCTGCCTGTCCTATTCACTACAGTTTTTCTATCATCTAGAATAATAACTAGCACATAATGCCTTGGGAGACTTCAGACAAAAATAATTGTTAGATTGAAGTAGGAGAACTGCCAGTTTAGAGAAAACGTTCCAAACTAGAGATGAAAAAAAAATTGCTGCTAAACTTAACCATGGGTGAGGCTCTACAAATTAACAGGAAACTAAGTATGCTATGATGTCCTGTATAATAAATGTAGTCTATTTACTTATTGCTGTTAGTGAGAATTTGAATCTTTTATAATAAAAGTGATGAAATCATCTATAGAGACATTGCTTATTCAGCTTATTTAGTATTTATATTCAGCTTTTTAAACAGCTTCCTCCAGAAAACCAACTGATCATTGTAATATGTAGTATGATACACAGAAGGATAGAGTTAGGGGGAAGAGTACCTTCATTCTCCCTTTCCCAGTTATACCAGATTAGTTAAATTAGACAGTTTTATAAAAGGTGGTGGAGGAGTACTCTACAATAGTTATGAGGGAAATAATATTCTTTTCATCTCTTTCTCTAGGAGAGCATTAAAAAAATTTGCTCTCTAGCCTTTCTCCCTCTCTCCCCCTCTCTTCCTCTCTCTGCATCTCTCCCCTCTCTCCTTCTCTCCCTCTCTCTCCTCTCCCCTCTCTCCCTCTTTCTCCTTCTCTCTCTTTCCCCCCTCTCTCCCTTCTGCTCCCTCTCCCCCCTCTCTTTCTTTTTCCCTCCCTGCCTCCCTCTCCCTCTCTCCACATGTTCCACTGTCCTCTTTCCTTCTTTCTCTCTCTCCTCCCCCTCTCTCCCTTCTCTTTTTCTGCCTCTACTCCCTTCTCAACCCCCCTTCTCATGCCCCAAAATAAACTTCATTTTGTACAAAAAGAGGAATTTGATATTCCAGAGGATTCAAAATCCTTAAGGTCAAAACTGGCCCTCAAATCTAGTGGTCTAAATAAGATCAAATTGTAAGATGATATTTTCTAATATTCTAAGTAGATAGCCTGGGTAATAGTTCTATTCAACAAAATAACAGAACTTGACTCCTTACACCCTGTCACTCCATTAGACTCTATCAAGGAGTACATCTTAAATGTTGACATTCCTTCAGGTTATCAGTAGATCGTGTTACACTGAAGATTCTGTTTGAGTAAACCTGGAATGGACCCAGAAATACAAGTACTGCTACTCTATGGGCTCTGAATACCAAGGCACAGGGACATTGACATTTGAAGGACCAAAGTTAGGGGTCACTGAAATAGCTGCATTTTGGTTTTCTGGAAAGAAAATAAGTACAGGTTAGAATTTTTACTGAGCAAATAATATAGACTCAATGTATGTAACTGCTCACATAAAGTCATCAAACATTTAATAACATGACCCATCTACTTCAAGGGGTCTGAATATGTTTAATCTCTAGTGAAATAGCTCATAAAAGAGAAAACTACTGTCTCAATAGAAAATAAAAACTTAGGATACAGTTTGCAGTCCATGCCACAAAAGAAAAAAAATCAATAGCCTATAATTAAGTGACAGAAGTAAATTATCGAAAAAATAAGTAGACTCTGCTCTAAAACTTGTAAAACAGCTTTAGCAAAAAGAAATGATATCTAAAGTGTGATAGCATTCCCACAGTCAATTCTCTTGACATTTTAGTTATGAGCCAAGCCTTTAATGGCCGAACCACATCTCCAGCCTCCACTGTCAAGACAAGTATGCAAAAATAATAAGACAATTTAAAAATGAATTTGGAACTTTTACACTCTATTCCTGTGGCCAACAATTTATCTAGGATACCCGTAAAAATGTGTTTGTTCCTAACTATATGAAACATTGTTCAGCCCCTTGAATATGGCCATTTTTACTCAATAATCAGTTTTAAATAAGGAAACTTGCATAACCTCTGATATTGCTTCTACACTAACTTTATTATCTCAGAATATTTTGCCTATACAAAGTCAGTTTGTATGTAGTGGTTTTACTAGCACTTGTATATTTTACAGCTAGGTTAAGTGAATGATCAGCTGTCAAACTGGATAGTTATCTTTAAGTCTTTAGACTTAGAAGACTTACTGCCAATTTTTCCTCTCTATCTCACTACCTGTTGTAGTAAATATTAAATAGGATCTGGCTTATATATTTATTGACACTCCCCGCAGTCTCACTCTGTGGGCACCATTTAATATGCACACAAACTCTGTCACTTGGTTTGCATGATGCCATCTCCACATTTTATAGGTCTTTTATCTCATATGGAAGGGCAGTCTGTATCTTTGTCTATTGGATATAATCTTACTGTGTAGAGGGTTTGTGAATTGAGAATCTATTATATGAACCAGTTTGAAAAGTCACCTGGTTTTGAAATGTTTGTGTTGGGCAGTGATGAGGCAGTAGGGCAAGCAGAACAAAATGCCAGGGAAGGGAAGTTTGCAGAGAATATGACTTGCAGACTGTGACAGAGCCCAAGCACATGGCTTCACATTAAGCCCACGAAGTGAGACTGTGGGGCTGATAAAGAGATAAGAAATTCTATTAAATATCTACTACAACAATTACCACCTCCAATTAGGTAGATGTAGGACATTAATTGCTGTATTAATAAGACTTTTGTTTTCTTTCTGTTTTTTTGGTTTTTTTTTTCTTTTTTGTTTGTTTGGTTTGGTTTTGATTACTGATTTTTTGAGGAAAGATGGCAGTTCTGGAGAAGACTATTTTGTGGAAAATGTTAATTCAGAACCACAGCCCCAGAAAAACCTAATAATATTATGAAGAGAGGGGAGTAAGTCATAGCTTAAAAAAAATACTGCCTCAAACCATAGAGATTCAGATGGGATTTTGAATGTGGTTTTCATTTGAATGAATTTTCTTTTCTTTCTTTTCCTTTTTATTTTATTTTTTAATTTCTTTTTTTAAGACAACCAATGTCTTTAATGCATTTCCCTATATCATGTGACAAACTTTCAATATCAACTATGAATTTGCCAAAGCAGACAGAGCCTCCTATGAGTGGAGGAGAAAACACCTGTCTTCATCCACCGTGGCAACATCTTATTCCCCAGACTGAAGCAAGCAAATAGGTAGACCTTGTCTCTCCTCTTTTTATTATTTTATTGGGTACTCTCTGTATTTACATTTCAAATGTTATTCCCAACCCCTCCCACTCTCATCCCCTTCCCTACTCTTGCCTACATAAAGGTGCTTCCTTTCCCATCCACCCTCTCCCACCTTCAGCACCTTGGCAAGCCCTTACACTTGGAAAATGCACCTTCACTAAACCAAAAGCCTCTCCTCCCATTGATGCCAGACAATGCTCCCCTCTGCTACATATCCAGCTGGATCCATGGGTCTCTACATGTGTGCTCATTGGTTGGTGTTTTAGTTTCTAGGATCTGTGGAGGGTTTGATTGGTTGATAATGTTGTTCTTCCCTTTAGGCTGAAAACCCTTTCAGCTCCTTCAATCCTTTCTCTAGCTCCTTCATTGGGGTCCCTGTGTTCAGTTCAGTGGTTAGCTGCAAGCATCATCATCTGTATCAGTATAACTCTGGAAGAACTTCTGAGGAGGCATTCATATCAGACTCATGCCAGTAAGTACTTTTTGGCATGAGCAATAGTGACTGGGATGGGTGTCTGGATATGGGATGGATCTCCAGGTGAGGCAGTCTCTGGATGATCTTTTCTTCAATCCCTGCTCTTCTATTTGTCCCCATATTTTCTTCTGTGAGTGTTTTGTTGTTTCTTCTTAGAAAGACTGAGGCATCCACATTCTGGCCTTCCTTCTTTGAGCTTCATAAGGTCTGTGAATTGTTTCTTGAGTATTCCAAGCCTTTTGGGGGCTAGTATATGCTTATCAGTGAGTTCATACCACGTATGCTCTTTTGTGACTGAGTTAGTTACATAACTCAGGATGATAGCTTCTAGCTCCATCCATTTGCCTAAGAATTTCATGAACTTGTTGTTTTTAATAACTGAGTAGTACTCCATTGTGTAAACGTACCATAGTTTCTGTATCCATTCCTCTGTTGAAGGACTTCTGGGCTCTTTACAGCTTCTGGCTATTATAAATAAGGTTGCTATAAACATAGTGGAGCATGTGTCCTTATTATATGTTGAAGCATCTTTTGGGTATATGCCCAAGAGTGGTGTAGCTGGGTCCTCAAGTAGTACTATGTCTAATTTTCTAAGGAACTACCGGATTGATTTCCAGAGTGGTTTTACCAGCTTGCAATCCCACCAACAATGGAGGAGTGTTTATGTTTCTCCACATCTTTGCCAGCATCTGCTGTCACCTGAATTTTTGATGTTAGCCATTCTGACTGGTGTGAGGTGGAATCTCAGGCTTGTTTTGATTTCAAACTAAAATATAAATGGTGAGGAATAAGGGTTATATAGTGAAGGTGAGGCATTTATGATAAGGCCTTATCACAGAAAAACAAATTTCCATATGTTCTGTGAGGAATTTCTGAATGTGCGTTTTGGTTTACTTCAATATAGTAAAAAAATAATACTTAACTAAAAAGAAAAAAACCAAATAGAGAACTTGTGATTTCATAAAACAACAAACTCCCTATTTCCCAGAAGAAGATGATAGTAGGACACTATATAGCCAGCACTCAGGAGCTTTTCTGTAAACTGATGTGCAGAGAAATGAAAGACTGGAAAAGCTTTGTGAAATAAATGGATGTTTGGAACTCTGTTCCAAATGCCAACAACCTTAAAGTCTAACTTTTACTCTTTTGCACAACTGAAGTCAAACCTATCAGGAGATCCACTTTTCAGTATTTTTCACATGATGTATACATTGCTGTCTATTCAGTTGCTAATTCTAGCCCAGATGTCGTTTTTTTTTTCTCAAGAAGAATCAGAACAAACATTAGGCATATAAGAAGCAAATAAGATAATCAGCCAAAACAGATGTAGATGCTACTAAACAAGGATTTGGGTTCACTGTGCCAAAGACTTTATAGCTAACTACTCATCAAATCCCCCTGTACTCTGCTTGAAATATGTTCCAGTGTCTTCTGCAATTAAATGTGCTTGTGTATACAGTAGGTAACAGAATATGAAATAAAGTGATCCTTACCAACTGTAAAACTGCCTGGTGATTTCTCACTCCTCTAAGATACAATTTTTGCTTTCTTTACAGTTCTCCTGGTTGAATGAGCACAAGAATGGGAACCTGGAAAAAGCTTTTAAAAATATGTCTCTTGAAACAGTCTCCTGCCAATCAGAAATATATCTGGAGTACTGAAAAGCAAACATCTTTTTATTGTTATAGATATTTTATCTAGTTCCTACAAGAATACTCTTACACTAACTATTTTATATAAACATGAAGAAAGACTCTTGAAAATCAGAGCCAAAGAACCTTAGAAATCATCAAATCTCTATCACTATTCAGAAAGGTAGTTCAGAGAAACAAATTTTCAAGCTAGAAATGGTAATAAAAGTAGAACCTATGATACATTCCCTAGTTGGAATTAACTGAAATTATACTAAGGCTTAAAGTTCAGGTTAAAATTAAACAATAATTGAAGAGTTCACATGTAGGGCTATATTCTAGGACTAAAGTAGCATCACTAGGAATTGACTCTAGTCCTTCCTTTTGCTTTTCTTCTTCAGACAATTCTGATCTCAAACATACTTTCCACTGTGGAGTCATAATGGCCTTCAGAATCCCTAAGACAACCCCAACAAGAGA
The DNA here is from genome assembly GCF_963924665.1 of Micromys minutus. Classification (NCBI taxonomy): domain Eukaryota; kingdom Metazoa; phylum Chordata; class Mammalia; order Rodentia; family Muridae; genus Micromys; species Micromys minutus. The sequence continues at coordinate 90,078,211 of NC_137973.1, forward strand.
GTTTCTCTTTAGCTACACTCAAAAAAGAAATCCTAGATCGACTGTTTGCATCACTCCCTAGTCAATTATCATCTCTGAACTGATTGCTAGACTAGCTAGCTGTCAATAATTTCAGATGCATAAGACTCAAGTGATTCAGAAGCCAGTAGTCTTGTCTAATTGTCATAAGAGTACATGTGGCAAAATATAAAACATAAGAACACTCAATCTTATAGGTTTGTTAGAACATGTATACAAATAGTTACCTTATAACCCCACAATCACAAGAGCAACCCATCAATTATAACTAGAACATATCTATAAGTTATGGTTGGGATTTCCTACCATGTAAACATTTGCATGTTTATATCTTTAGAAAAACAGTTTTACTTAAAATAGTAACAGAGTATATGCAGTCAAATGGAGAACTCTAGAAAAGCCAATGAAAACATGAGAGTTGAAAATGTAGAGTAAACTTGGGATTTTCTTTTGATCTTTTGATTCTAAAGTATAATTTAGGCTGATAAAAACTCATCTTACCAAAATTAGCTTAAGTAAAATAGAAGTGTATTTATCCCTTCTAACACTCTTAAAATGTGGGGATAATCTTCATAACCTTAAAAGTCCAGCTTCTTTCCATATCTGCCATTCTGGATGGCTTGGTCCACTTCTGTGTGCTTAGATTTTCTAATTAAGTTCACCAGACAGCATTTCAAAACAAAACTGGAGAAAGTCACAATAAGAAGGCATGGTTTATGCTTCTAACTGTACAACCACAAAATTATATACATTACTACAAAGTTTGCTCTCTAAAGACAGGGAAGGAAGATCATAGGAATCTAGAAAAAAAAATATGAAGAGCTATAGGCAAATGGAACATATTTTATTCACTTCAGGCAAATATGCACACCACTGGGTTTAAGAATATATTTATACAAAATCACACAAAAATAGCATTTAGTCAGTTGTTTTCTCATATAATTTTATAAAAAGGAGAAGAAAGAAGTAACTGCACACCAAAAGTGTTTATACAAGAACTATAAAAAAAGGAATATTGATTTTCTGTTGTATGTATAGTTGGTTCTTATACAAAATTTAAAATATTTTGATATATTATTTAATGGAAAGTAACATATTCATAAAAATTCAAACAAACCTGTTCTTATTTGAAAGAGAAATATCCCCTGTAGGCTCATGTTTTTGATGTTAGTTGGCACTATTTGGTAAGTTTATAGAATCTTAAAAGTTGGAGACTTAAAAAACTATGTTACTATCTTTTACTATAGCTGTGATGTGAGCACTTGTCTCATGCTCCTGCCTCTGCTTACTGACAGGCTTGCATCATGATCAATGTTGTCTTGTCACTATCAATGATACCCCCATCTCCTTTAAGTTGTTTGTAATCATAGTATCAAATCATAACAACAAAAAAGTAATAATACAACCACAAAAGTGGTTAAAAGTAATCAAAGTGTATTCCAATGCATCTTTAATTTCAGCACTCAGGCAGAAGCAAGTTTAAGGCCAGCTTCATCTACACAGCAAACTTCAGACCAGCCTAGGCATAGTGAGATATTATCTCAATAAGAAAAACTTGGTTAAAAGTAAAAATTTCACTCTCCTAATAGTCATCACTATGTAAAGTTCTTGTGCATTCAATTTTTTAAATAATTCTTTTTACTATTCCTAAAATAACAATTCAAATTGTGGTCTTTTCTCAGTAGGACTAAGGGGAAAAAAGAGAGCACTATCAACATAAACTATAAAATAGTCACTGTGTGTGATTCTCTTGTTAGAATGCTTTGGCACACATTGTTATATGTTTTAGAGTGGAGCTGGGCATGTTTGTGTTTAGAATCTAGCCAACTGGCCTGCCTACTTCTACTGAATACTTACCATTTTTTCCTTCCTCTACCACAATAAATCCCTACACCTTAGTTGATAACATACTTAGGGACTAAAAAATACCAGCTTCCCCAATCAAGTTGACTAGCTAAAGATGGTAAAGGTATGCCATGGGAGAGAGGAAACATGAGTCTTTTATGTGGTTTTTCTTGTTAAGGAGAACCAGGATATTTTCCACAAAACTTTGAAAGATACTAAAAGGCAGAATAGCACTATGGTGGTTAGTTTAAAATATCAACATAGCACAATCTAGGATTACCCAGAAAGTGAACTTATGGACCATTATCTTGATTGTTAATTGACATAAGAAGACTCAACGGGGCACCATCTCTTAAGCAAGGGACCTTGTGCTATATAGGACAGAAGAAAGCTACATGCAAACAAGCAAGCAGCATGAATGCATTTGTTTCTTTCTGCCCTTGACTGTAGATGTGATGTAACCAATTGTCTCAAGCTCCTGCTTATGTAATTTTCTCTAAGTGATATACCATAATACAAAGTTATAAATAAAGCTTTTCTTCCCATTACTGCTTTCTGTTGGGGCATTTTATCGCAGCAATAGAAATAAAACTAGAGCAAGTTCTTTCAAGATTTGCTGTACAGCATGCTGAACATTAGTATGTAACAAGTTACTTAGCATTTCTAACCTGAATATCTTTAATGTGATTGGGAAAAGTTATATTCATGTAGTTGAAAAAAATCAGTGAGATAATGCATATGAACACGATCATTGTAATAAACTCTTATAAGGAAGAACATTTAAAGCCCGGCTAAGAATAGACCACATTATTTTGGTTTTCCTTAAGTTCAGATGGAGTAACCAAACTCAAAACTGTTGATATGGGCATAACTAAAACACAATTTAAATTAATAAGTAGAAACAAGACAACCAAAATAATTAGATGAAAACCAAATAATTGTCATTCTTTAGAGATGTGAAAATCTCTAGATGGTACAGATTTTGCATTAGTAATAGATTTCTTCACAATAAGTATGTATACATCCCCCCCCCAATTTTTATTGGAAATCCTCTGCATTTACAGTTTAGATGTTATCCCTTTCCCACAATCCCATTCCTCCTGTCCCTCCCATTGACTCCATGAAGGTGCTCCCTCTCCCAGCCACCCTCTCCCACCTAGCACCTTGGTGTTCCCCTACACTGGGAAAACGAGCCTTCGTTGGACCAAAGGCCTCTCCTCCCATTGATGTCAGAAAATGCTATCCTCTGCTGCATATGTACCTCAAGCCATGGGTCTTTCTGTGTGAACTCATTGGTTAGTGTTTTAGTTCCTAGGAGCTGTGGTGGGTTTGGATGGTTGATAATTTTTTTCTTCCCATAGGTCTGCAGACCCTTTCAGCTCCTTCAGTCCTTTCTTTAGCTCCTTCATTGGGATTCTCATGTTCAGTCTGATGGTTAGCTGCAAGCATCCTCCTCTGTATCAGTATGGCTCTGGCAGAGCCTCTGAGGAGGCATCTATATCAGTTTTTTGCCAGTGAGCACTACTTGGCATAAGCAATAATACTTCATGGGTTTATTAGGCACATATGGGGTGTATCCCAGGTGAGGAAGTCTCTGGATGATCTTTTCTCCAATTTCTGCTCCTCTATTTGTCCCTTTATTTCCTCCCATGAATGCTTTGTTTTTCCTTCTAAGAAAGATTGAGACATCCACTTTCTGAGCTTCCTTCTTTTTGAGCTTCATAAGTTCTGTGGATAGTTCCTTGGGTATTCCAAGCATTTGGGGCTAGTATCCACTTATCAGTGAGTACATACTATGAGTATTCTTTTGTGACTGGTTTACTTTACTCAGGATGATAGCTTCTAGTTCCATCCATTTGCCTAGGAATTTCATGAAGTCATTGTTTTTGATAGCTGAGTAGTACTCCATTGTGTATATGTACCACAGTTTCTGTATCCATTCCTCTGTTGAAGGACATCTGGGTTCTTTACAGCTTCTAGCTATTATAAATATAGCTGCTATGAACATGGTTGTGCATTTGTCCTTGTTATATGTTGAAGCATCTTTTGGGTATATTCCCAAGAGTGGTATAGCTTGGTCCTCAGGTAGTACTATGTGCAATTTTCTGAGGAACCGCCAGACTGATTTCCAGAGTCATTGTACCACCAGCAGTGGAGGAGTGTTTCTCTTTTTCTACATCCTCGCCAGCATCTGCTGTCACCTGAGTTTTTGATGTAAGCCATTCTGACTGGTGTGAGGTCAAATCTCAGGGTTGTTTTGATTTGCATCTTCCTGATGACTAGGGATGCTGAGTATTTCTTTAGGTGCTTCTCAGTCATTCAGTATTTCACAGTTGAGAATTCTTTGTTTAGCTCTGTACCCCATTTTCAATAGGATTGTTTGATTGTCTAGAGTCTAACTTCTTGAGTTCTTTGTATATATTGGATACTAGCCCTCTATCAGATGTAAGATTGGTAAAGATCTTTTCCCAATCTGTTGGTTGCTGTTTTGTCCTATTGACAGTGTCCTTTGCCTTATAGCAGATTTGCAATTTCATGAGGTCCCATATGTCAATTTTTTATCTTAGAGCATAAGCCATTGATGTTCTGTTCAGAAAATTTTATCCTGTGCCTATGTGTTCTAAACTCTTCCCCACTTTCTGTTCTATAAGTTTCAGTATACTTGGTTTTATGCATAGGTCTTTGATCCACTTGGACTTTAGCTTTGATGTACAAATTTTATAATACTATTCCTGATTATAAATGTTGTTTCATTATCGTTTGTTATTATTTTTATTTTTCATTTAGAACTACTTATAAAAATTCTCTGGGCTATTTATGATTTGACAAGAACAAGATACAAATTAAGAAATTATGACAGGTAGTACTTATAGGTAATGAGTATTACTCCCTCTTCCCATTTATGAATTTCTGTGTCAATTTTATTTATTATTTATTTATATATCTGTTTTTATTTGGGGATTTATTTAATTTATGTATACATGCTTTTACTGCATGTATGTATGTGTATCACTTGTAAGCCTTGTGCCCATTGAGGTCAGAAGACATTGAATCCCATGGAAGTATAGTTATAGATGATTGTAAGCCATTATGGAGATGCTACAAACTGAACCTAGGTCTCCTGCAAGAGCAAAAAGTACTTTTACAATCTGCTTTAATAAAAACATGTTCTTGATGAGAATAGAGTAAATTTCAAATATTTTAATTATTTATTGATAGAAAGTTTTAAATTAAAGGCAGATCTACCACCCCCAACTCCTTGAGTACATGCGATTTACAGGTTTACTAGCTTGCAGTTTTGTGGTGTTGACATTGTTGTAAATATACATTTTCTTTCTTCAATAACTTTTTAAAATAAAGAAGGCATTTCATCAACATCTTCCTCTCCTTTCTGCAATGAGAGTCTTTCTGAACTGATTTTTCTAAACTGGCAACTGTTACATAGATACAGATACCAGCATTCATGATAAGAAACCCATTTTTGAGATAGAGTAAAACATATGCTAACCCTTTCCATTCACCCCTTCTATAGTATTCCTATATGTTTACATGGTGTTTAGAGTTGTGGGGGAAAAAACAAAGAGTGTTTGAGAAAAAAAAAAAAAACTTGTATTCATAATAACAGAGAATTGAATACTATTGAATCATTTTTATAATTCCAGTGCACATGTACATGTTAAAATATTGTGTGTTTTACCTACATGTGATATGTTCAGCTTGTGTTTAAGGAGGCTTGAAGAGGGCATTAAATTCTCTAGAACTCAGTTGTGAGCTGCCATGAAGGTGATAAGAACTGAATCAAAAATTATACAATAGCAAGTACTCATAATCACTGAGCCATCTCTGTAGACCCTAATTTTAGAATATTTTTAATGAAGCATACTCTCATGAGTTAAATTAAAGATAACTTCTCTGATGCAGTAATCTTGTTAGACTGTTAAATCTACAGAGTTTTAATCACTTCTAATGGGAGCTGAAATTTGTTGAATTTTTGGTTCATACTCATTTTATGAATTTTAGTTCCATTTAAAAAAAACTAGAATATCAAATTCTCATTTAGCAGTGACATAAAACATAGAAATATTATGTTCTAAAAAATTAAGATTTCAAATTTGTTATCATAATTGTTATGCATGCTACTAATACTAATGCATTAGATTTACTGTGATGCTTCTACATATTCAGATACCACACATTGGCCATGTATGCCCTGTTTTCCATTTCAGCTACTGTGATAAAATACCCTAACAAAAGCAGATATGAGAGTGTCTTTATTAGGGTTTTACTGCTGTGAACAGACACCATGACCAACTCTTATAAAGACAACATTTAATTACGGCTGGCTTCCAGGTCAAAGGTTCAGCCCATTATCATTCAGGCAGGAGCATAGCAGAATTCAGCCAGATGTGGACCTGGAGTAGCTGAGAGTTCCATCTCTTGTCCCAAAGTCAGCTAGCAGAAGACTGACTTTCAGGCAGCTAGGAAGAGGTATCAAAGCCCACACCCACAGTCACATTTTTTACTCCAACAAGGTTACACCTTCTAATAGTGCCACTCCCTGGGCCAAGCAATTATAAATCATCCCAGAGAGAAAGGGATTATTTTAGCTCACAATTCCAGGTTACAGTCCATAATAACACATAAGCAAAAGTTGCAGGAGCCTGAAGTAGTTAGTCAAACCCCAAGCCCAGGAAATGGTGCTGCTTATAGTGACTGGGTCTCCCTACCTTGATTAATGTATTAAAAACCACAGGCCAACCTGGTCTAAATAGCATATTATAGAGATTTGCTTCTCAGGTAATTCTAGATTATGTCAAGTTGACAGTTAAAATTAACCAACAATCTTCCCCTTTATTTACCTACCATCATTTCCCACTTTCCCTTCTTAGTCATTCCTCAGCTACTTTCAAGTCATATCCTTTCTTTCCCCCTGTCTCTTACCCTCTCCCTCTCCCTCTTCTCTCTCTCAGCAACTAAAAAAGACAGTAAGAAGATTGGTGATGTATTTATAAATATAACTTAAATTTTCTCGTCAGAAGGGACTGCTATATGAGAGTGTTATAAGGGTGTATGATACATAAAAGTCTATGTGTCTCACTCTTTCTTTCGTGAGATAATTTCTTGCTTTGTAATCCAGGCTGGCTTAGAACTCATAAACTCAAGAGTGCTAAAATTATAGGTATAAACCAACATACCAATGTTTGAAACAATTGTGTCTGCAAAAAGAATATAATATTCATACAATATGTTACATAATGATCTCAGTGGAGTATAGGTAGAATTCCAAAACTAAATATCTTGTCTCAATCATTTTTTATAACAAAACATATCTGATGGGTTTTTTTCCACTATTGAAATGAGCCAATTCAAGCCAGATTAGAGTATATTAAAGGCAGGATTTTTGGGGAAGCTGCTCATCCTGAGTTCCCTGGCCCTAAGAAAGGAGGGCAGAGAAGCAGCCAAGGGGAGAGTGGGCACAGGAGAGTGATGAGAAAAATAGAAAGGGCACAAGTACAAAGAAGAGGAGAGACAAAAATGTCTTGATTATATAGGAAGGAGCCTGTGGAGTAAGAGCTGCCTAGTTCCTGGCTTGGAAAATTCAGGGTTGGGGGCAGGGTAAGCCAGGTAAGGACTGAGGAATACTAGGAGAACCTGGATGTGAGGTCTGCTTTGTTATGTAAAATATGTTGCTCAGTCCCTCAACCTGTGGCCCAAAACAAAACAGTATTCAACTTGATTTGGAGTTCAGTCTATATCTCAGTGATAGGGCATGTATTTGGCACATGCAATGATCTAGTTTGAATACATAACACAGACAAAACAAAATAAATAAACAAAACCAAAAATTTTTCAATGGTGCGTATGTGCAATCATATTCTGGCTTATTCACAGCCCCATTAAAATATCCTAGAGTTAGAGAAGTTTGTTTTACATTCCTTCTCATTCCATGGAGCCAGTATTTTCATGGTGAATGATGCAAAGGCAAGATTCAAACTAGATTCAAACTCTACTTGCTTTAGTTAGACTCACATTCTGCTCGCATATGGCCAGTCCAATATTAGAAAAATATATGTACTTCCAAAGGAACTTTATAAGTAAATTTAATACACACCAAATACATTTCTACAAGAAAATATATTGATATATCCACTCTAAGTGAAAAATCAAATTATAAATAACATTAGGATACCTTGGCTTTCAGATCTTTGACATTTATGTATAAAACATTGTGAATCAGTAATAAAGGAGCAGCTATCGCAATGATCTGCTTTTTGCTCCTAAATAGTAAAATGGTCATTGATGCATTGTTACGTTAACAGTGAGGCAATGTGCTATTCAAGGCAAAGGCTTCATCAGCTATTGAACTCCTAAAATTTTCAGGTGCCTTAGCTATGTCAAATGTCATGGATTCTGTATTGCCCTCACAGTACTTAAACAAAGTTTCCAAAGCCAATGGGAGCCCATAAGAGAAATTAGATTTACCACAAAGATTGTCTACCCAATCCAACCCAACCATGACTATGATAGAGTATGACAATGATAAGCCTGCCACATACTCTTGCCATTTATTTTGTACCTCATTCTCTCTTACTCTGATCACCTTTCTGATTAAATAACTTCTTAGTAGTTTGCAGGTGTGCCAATCAAATTACATTCTTTATTAAATAGCTGATAATCATCTTTAACTATAATGAGATACTTTGAAGTCAATTAAAGGAAAGTAAGTTTTAACATTAAAGTTGTGTAATTTTTTAAGGCTAACTGTAGTTAGCAACTCTACCAGAACTTTTCTGTTCCCTCAACTGAGAATCACGTCTCTAATTTTTGAGGTGGGACTGTAGTTCAGTGTTTAAAGGGGAACATTGGCCCATAACACTGATGTTTAATATATACTTATCCCTAGCCCTTCAGGCATAGAGTCTAATTAAAAGGCAGGGTTATTAAAACCACATGGGTTATTACTTGTCCTGTTTTATAGAAGGTTAACAGATGTCTTCTTAAATAAAACTACCTCAATACATTTTTTCTCTCTTTTTAAAAAATAGACAGTCACTACAACCCCCAGGTGAGTCTTGAGTTCACAACCCTCTTGTTTTATAGCCTTGAGTGTGCTGGGATTTTAGTAGTGTGCCAATGTCTGACCAATGTAATTCCTATTTGTTTGTTTGTTTGCTTGTTTGTTTATCTTACAACTTTATTTTTATAAAGAGAGATACATGTACAGGTTTTTTAAAGCATTTTGGCATAAAATTATATGAATATGTTTTTGTCAGTACTTGATCTTTTGAAAGGTTTGATAGTATGCAGACCAATATAATTCTAGAGTGTATAAAATTTTCTTTTCTTAAATTCTGGTATAAAACAGAAAATAAACCTAAAGATTCCTCTATGGAAGAAAAATAGTAGAAAACACTGATGAACTATCTATAACTGAATTAAGCAAATTGATTGCATTTATTTTTAAAGCTAGATTATCAAAGGGGGGAGTCAAAGATAAATAAGACAATAGGAAATATCTGTGGTCTTAAAGAAAATACCTGGACATTTTTTTTTTGGAACTTTCAAAATGAACATATATGTTTAGCCACTTTTTAAATTAGTTGTATATTTTATCATTGTTTTAGAAACAGATTTTCATGTGTCCCTGAGCTGTCCTCAAACATAGTAGATCGCATAGGATGACCTTAACTTCTAAGTCTCCTCCCTAACCACTCAAGTACTAGAATTGTAGGGATGCATCTGTTATGTGTTGTGTGTTGGTTTCCTCCAAGATTAAAACATTCCTTTTTTTAGGGGAGATCTTTAAACTGGGAGGTAAACAACTCAAAATAGGTTCAGGAGGTTTCTGAAACTGACCAGATTCTTTATGCCCCTCCCTGTCAGAGTACTTAAGAAAAGTTGGAGTCCCTCTGGGAAGAGTGAGAACTGCTACCTACAAGCTGTGCTCTAGGTTCCCAGCTCTTTGAGCTGTCAGGGTAGGTTTTGGTATTACAGCTATCTTTGGGTCATTTATACTCCTATAAGTGATTCCTTATCTATAATCTGTAAGTAAATTTTTGCTCACCAAGTTAAACTTTGGTGAACTCTGTATTCTAGTCTATCATTGCTTCATTGATTCCTTATTTGAAATGAGTACATGTGTAATATATATCCCAAGAAAAGTTTTGTCACACAACAGCATAGTGGAATCTGTTTATGTGATACTTGGGATAAAACCTAGGGCTTTGTGCATACTAGGTGAGCACTTTACAAACTAGTTTAATTTACAGGATCTCTGTGAGTTCAAGGACAGGCTGGTCTACAGAGAAAGTTACAGGTCAGTCAGGGCTATTACACAGATAAATCTTATCTAAAAACAAACAAACAAACAAACAAAACAAAAATTAATATGTTAGTGTTGTTACTGAATAAACAAACTATGTAACTGAGATGTAAATTATAGATTTGCCCATACTTGCCCTCTCCAAAGGAAACTATAGGGTAGAGTTCACTTTTACTATTTATATTAATTTAATTAATTAAATTGCTAGATGGCTGGAACATCAGCAATTTTCTTCTTTACATTCTTGGGAGTCTAAAACACAAGATCAAAGTATCTCTAATTTTAGTGTCTTCTAATGCCACTGGTTCTTAACCTTCCTAATGCTGCGACCCTTTAATACAATTTCTCATATTGTAGCAACCCTAAACCATGAAAAATGTTTCTTTGCTACTTCATAACTATAATTTTGCTACTGTTATAAATTATAATGTAAATATACAATATGCAGGATATCTGATATGTGACCCCCCCATGGGAGTTGCAACCCACAGGTGGAGAACCACTGTTTTAGACCCATCTTTTGCTGGTTTGTATCTGCCTTCTCCCCATGTGGTATTCTGACCTTTCCTCTGGCTAACCCAATTTGATATGGTAAGGTCTTGATTTCCAAAGATTCTAGTTGGATTAGATTAGGATTCACCCAAAATTATCCAATTTAATCACTTCTTTTAAAATAGCCACATAAAGCAATATAAAGAAAATTTGATAATCAAGTTTAGTGGATATGATAGCACGTGACTAAAATTCCAAATGTTTGTGGGGTTGTTGCAAGAATATTAAAAGCTTGAGAACAATCTGGGCAACATAGTGAGTTCAAGATCACTTTGGGCCCTTAGCAAGACTGTGTCTCAAAATAAAAACAAGTAAGGATGGAGCTCAGTGATAACATCAGCTTAGTATTCATAAGACACACGGTTCCATTCTTAGTAACACACACACACACACACACACACACACACACACGTTTAAAGATAAACTATAGTCCTGAAATAGGTCTGCATTCAGAGTATATAAAGAATTTCTACAAGCATGTAAAGAAAGGCAGCCAGTTTAATATTTAAAAATTAACTAAATATCTTTTTAAATCATAGCTAAATTACTAAAGTCATCCGAGTTAAATAAATCAAAAACCCTAAGGATGAGCACTGTGCCCCAGTCAGTTTGAGACTAACAGAGCTTAGTGGAAAACAACTGGAGTTCACATTGCTCGTGTGAGTGTATGTTAATATACCTACTTTGAAGTATTGTTGGGCAATATATATATATATAATATATATATATATAATTATATATATATTAGTATCAAATACACCTGCATTTTTGTTTATATGTTGAAAAGAATGACTATGTGACTACAAAAAGATGAATAGAAGAATTATTATAATAGTTTTATTAATAATAGCCCAAATATTATATGAATTGTAACATATTTATACATTAAATGAAATAAACTAATGTTATATGCAATAGCATGGTACATTGTATGATAGTACATTGGAGAGGAACACTAGGTAAATGATAGAAATATGTTATAAAACTGAAGAAAGAACAGAACCTAAGAGATAGCTAATTTGTTATGTAAACCTAATAACCTGCATTTAGACGTTCAGAATTCACATAAAACTCAGATACTCATAGTAATGCAAGTGTCTATAATCCTATCATACCTCTATAGAAGGATGGGTGGCAGAAGCTTGAAGACCACCCAACATAGATTAAGTAGTGATGAAGCAATCTTATCTTAAGGCAGGTGAAGAGAACTCATTACTGAAGGCTGCCCTCTGACATAAACATATGTACTATGGCATGTGGTTGTCAACCCACACATGAACAAGCACACACACAGAATAAATATATAACAAACAAATAAAATTAAAATGTATTATGGCAATAAGTGTGAAAAGTGAATAGATAGATATATAGATAGATGGATAGATAGATAGATAGATATAGATATAGATATAGATATAGATAGAGATAGAGATAGAGATAGAGATAGAGATAGAAATAGATATAGATATAGATATAGATATAGATATAAATATAGATAGATATAGAGATATAGATATAGATATAGATATAAATATAGATAGATATAGATGATATAGATATAGATATAGATATAGATATAGATATAGATATAGATATAGATATAGATATTGATATATAGATATAGATATAGATAGAGATAGAGATAGAGATAGAGATAGAGATAGAGATAGAGATAGAGATAGAGATAGAGATAGAGATAGAGATAGAGATAGAGATAGAGATAGAGATAGATATAGATAGATATAGATATAGATATAGATATAGATATAGATATAGATATAGATAGATATAGATATAGATATAGATATAGATATAGATATAGATATAGATGATATAGATGATATAGATGATATAGATATAGATATAGATATAGATATAGATATAGATATAGATATAGATATAGATATAGATACAGATACAGATATAGATATAGATAGATATAGATAGATATAGATAGATATAGATATAGATTACAGTTTGAGATTATAGATGTAGCAAAGAGCCTTAAGAGATGGCAACATTTTTGTCTCCATAGTTGTTAATAGCAGAGTTATGAGCCCGCATTCATATATAAAATTATCAACCCTTAATACCTCAGATTGTGAGTCTGCTTGACCATAAGGTAGTTCAAGATATGATTATTGTAACAAAGGCCTTTTGTACAAGGGGCTTATCCAACAGGAGAATATCACAGGACAGGTGCAATGAGAGCCTGAGAGGAACCTAAGGTGCCAACATTATTAGTCTTTGATCTTAAACTTTCAGCTTCAGAGCTGAAAGTAAAACTTTTGTTGTTTAAGTCACATAGCCTTTGATATTGTTATGACAGAACTCACACACAAATTAATACTGTATTGATATGCAAAAATCAGTTTATTAACTATGGTGTATATACTTTGGTTGGGGAGTAACTTTAAAATTATCACAAACTTTTATTTCGTCTTTGCAGACTAACTTCTTGCTACCACTTTGCTCATAACTTTCTGCATGGTCAACACTATTTCTGATTGTCTTTTGTCTACACCAGCCTTTCAACTATAGCATTCTTCCCCCATGTTCCTAAAGAAAAGCAGATGGGGTATTGAGGGTTGTTGGAAATAGTGTGATTTTTGTTATTTCAACACTAAAGTAAGCTGCAAACCAGACTATCACTTCTGGACCAACCAGTAACCTTTAAGCAACTCTGATGTTTGTCTTGCCTTCCCTGTATAATTGCTTTCCTTTTTGGACAATAGTGATAATTATAATTGGAAAGACCTCCAAGGTTGTGAATATTATTGAGATAGCATCTTATAATTGTATAAAATTGTTTCTATACAAATAAAGAGGTGTTATTATTACCTGTTTAGTAATAAACATAATATAAAATGATAGCTTTCAGAGATGAATAATCTTAATGAGAAAATTTTTTCTCCACCCATGTGTTTTTGTCTCACATGGCGATAGGACTTCAATTCAATCTGCCAGGATTACACATATATCAGCTCTTCAGCCAGACCATATTTTGTAGTTGTTACTATTCTCTGATCTTAACTTTATTCACCTGTATAGTTTTTTCTATTAATTACTCATATTTCATAACAGCTAGAATTATCTTTTGTCCTCTGAAAACGTAATAAAATTTTCTTCTTCTCTAATGCAAAATAAATGACTCTTTCCTTATTCCTGTTTTGAAATGCTAGTATAGCTGTATGTGATAACATAATAACAATATTTATTTCTATCCTTAAGTAGTGAGTATGAAAATAATAAAAAAATAATAATAAAAATAAAATATTACCTACCTCATAAAAAGAGAGGTGCTGTAAAAAATTAAGTATTTCATATACATATGAACATATGTAAATATATGTATATTTAATATATCAATGCTTGAAACACAGAAGAATTTAAGGGCTGTTACTTTACTGCTATTAGAGTAAAAACCAGGAGGGAGTAACTGTTAAGTATATAGAGTTTATCACTTCACTGACTGAGTTAAAAATTCATCTTAAATTATTAGCAATCCTCAGTCAAACCTTTTCTTGTAGTTAAAACAGAACAATGTATGAAATAGAATAATAATTATATGTATCTCTAGAATTGTGATTATACTTGAAATATTTAATCCTCTCCACAACTACCTGAGATTTATAGTATCACCCTATTTTAGTTCTAAGGGTTGTATATTTGGACATTGTACCCCATTTCTTACAAGGGCTATCACATAGTGTTGCAGTGAGAATTTTTGGTTTCTATAGAAACCCAGTTATGTGAATGTTTTTGTTTTAATCCTAGTTGTGGGATAAGAGGCTGCTTCACAGCAGGTGATTATAAATTGTCCTGTGCACTAGCAGGGTGTGATTTTTGCCAGCTGCAGATAGCTTAATTCTGGGGTCTCTGGAAAGGGAATATATGTGAGAGCCATGAGAGGACCTGTGGCAGCTCCTGCTCCCTCTGCTGCATATAGTCTTTGCTGCTGTTGCTGCTGCTGGTGGTGGTGGTTCCTGCTGGTTGCTGCTGTTGAATTTGCTGAATTGCTAGTTTGCTATCACTGGATTGTTGGATATTCTGATGACAAAGATTGGACTTGCACCTAGGAATCTGATACCCTAATCATCAGGAAGTAGCCCAAAGAGGTCTATTCCCCCTTTCCTTTCAAATTGTATTTGTTCTCCTACCTAGTATTGTGGTGTTGGAAGGGTTAAGGATAGAACAAGTGCTGAAAGGATGATAGATATAAGAAACCAATAAAATAGCTTTTAAAAAGTCAACATAGTATGTACAAGTGTTTCTTGTTATTGTTATACGTATTTATGGTTTCTGACATGCTCAATATTAGTTTACAACATTAATAAGGATGTCTATATATTTGGGGTTTTTCATATTGAATTTCTACACAACCAGTCTTTGGATTAAGTAATGTAACAAACAAAGCATTACAAGATAGTGGCTTGGTGGTGCTTCCATAGGATTAACTGCTTTGTTAAATGGCTAGGTTATATGAGGAAAGGCCTGAGGTCAAATGTTTACATATACACAATGAGTATAAAAAAGTACCTTGAGGAATCTGAGTACAAATATCATTAGGTATCAGATAACATCAATCCTTGAGAATTTGGTAATGTGGCCTTTATAAGGCAGGCTTTATTTATAAGCGATAGGAAGACATTGCCAGGTTATGTTCATAAAGTAAGAAAGTGTTTTATAATAATATATACACTTTGCACTGAACTGTCTATTTGAGGAAACCAGAGACTGTAGACCTGATAAAGTCTTGTATAGTCTAAATTAGAGAGGTGATAAGGATCAGCCTTGCAGAGAAGTAAGGCTAACTTTCCCATGCATAAGTTAGTAAAATCTGATTAAAATAACATACAACAATAGATAGAAGATGACTTTGAGTTATGTAGCTTCAGTCATTGGAGTGCTGAAAAGAACTGAATTAGTGGCATATGTGGTTTTTCTTTTCTTTTTTCTAAAGTATGACTTTAATTGTTAATATATTCCTTAATCTCCATTATTGTACCAGCTAATCTTGATTTTTTTTCTTACAATTTTATTTAAAGAAGAGAGATACCTGTGCAGATTTTTTAAAGCTTTTTGGCAATTCTTTTAGAGGACTATTCATCTTTTTCCGCATCTTCACCAGAATCTGCTGTCATCTGAGTTTTGATTTCAGCCATTCTGACTGGTGTGAGGTGGAATCTCAGGGTTATTTTGATTTGCATTTCCCTGATGACTAGGGATGTCGAGCACTTTCTTAGATGCTTCTCAGCCATTCAGTATTCCTCAGTTGAGAATTTTTTGTTTAGCTCTGTACCCCATTTTTACTAGGATTGTTTGATTCTCTGAAGTCTAACTCCTAGAGTTTTTTTTTTTATATATTGGATATTAGACCTCTATCAGATGTGGAGTTGGTAAAGATCTTTTTCCAATCTGTTGTCTGCCATTTTGTTTCATGACAGTGTTCTTAGCCTTACAGAAACTTTGCAATCTCATTAAGTCCCATTCCTCAATCCTTGGTCTTAGAGCTCAAGCAATTGGTGTTCTGTTCAGGAAATTTTTCCTTGTGCCTATGTGTTCTAAGGTTTTCCCCACTTTCTCTTCTAATAGTTTCAGTGTACCTGGTTTAATGTGGAGATTTTGATCCATTTGCACTTGAGCTTTGTACAAGGAGATAAGAAAGGGTCTATTTTCATTCTTCTGTATGCTGAGTGCCAGTTGAGTCAACACCATTTGTTGAAGAGGTTGTACTTTTTCCATTGAATGTTTTCAGCTCCTTTGTCAAAAACCAATTGACCATATGTGTGAGGGTTCATTTCTGTATCTTCTATTTCGTTCCATTCATCAACCTGCTAATCTCTGTACCAGTACCATACAGTTTTTAACACAATTGCCTTGTAATATAGTATGAGGTCAGGAATGGTGAGTCCCACAAATGTTTTCTTGTTGTTGAGAGTGGACTTTGATATTCTAGGCTTTTTGTTATTCCAGATGAATTTGCAAATTGCTCTTTCCAACTCTATGACAATTGAATTGGAATTTTGATGGGATCGTATTGAATCTGTAGATTGCTTTTGGTAAGATGGCCATTTTTACAATGTTGATCCTTATAATCCATGAGCATGGGAGACCTTTTCATCTTTTGAGATCTTCTTCAATTTCCTTCCTCAGAGATTTGAAGTTCTTGCAATACAGGTCCTTCACTTGCTTAGTTAGAGTCACACCAAGGTATTTCATATTGTTTGTGACAATTGTGAAAGGTATTTTTTTACCTAATTTCATTCTCAGCATGTTTGTCCTTTGAGGAGAGGAAAGCTACTGATTTGTTTGAGTTAATTTTTTATCCAGCCACTTTGCTGCATTTGTTTATCAGCTGTAAAAGTTCTCTGGTGGAATTTTTGGGGTCACTTAAGTATACTACCTTGTCATCTGCAAATAGTGATATTTTTACTCCTTGCTTTCTGATTTGTATCTTTTTGATTTCTTTTTTCTGCCTAATTGCTCTGGCCAGGACTTCCAGTACTATGCTGAATAGGTAGAAGGAGAGTGGGCAGCCTTGCCGAGTCCCTGATTTTAGTGGGATTGTTTCAAGTTTCTCACCATTAAGTTTGATGTTGGCAGTTGGTTTGCTGTATATTGCTTTTATTATGTTTAGGTATAAGCCTTGGATTCCTGTTCTTTAGAAGACTTTTAACATGTTGAATTTTGTCAAATGTTTTCTCAGAATCTAGTGATATGACCATGTGGTTTTTTCTTTGAGTTTATTTATATGCTGTATTACATTGATGGATTTCTGTATATTAAATCATCCCTGCATCCCAGGGATGAAGCTTACTTGATCATGGTGATGATCATTTTGATATGTACTTGTATTCAGTTTGCAAGAATTTTGTTGAGGGACAGCCTTGATGAGACTGTACTCGGAGTAGCCGGGGAGCAAAGCAGGTGCTCATGTCATCTGCCACCAAAATCAGCAAAGATCCAGAAACACAGGCCTGGTGAGATTGCACTGGGAGGAGCCAGGGAACTGAGAGGTTTGTTGAGAGCACTCAGGAAGGGTGCCCCCACACCAAATGGTTCAGGGGAGCAGGAACCCTCCATTAGGGGCTCTGTTTCCACTTGCCGGACCTGTACATACAGAACAAACTCTCAGGCCACCTGCCACCAGGAACAGCAGAGATCCAAGGACACAGGCCTAGTGAGAATGGGCTGCGAGTAGCCAGGGCATAGAGAGGTCTGGCTCAAGCACTCAGAAAGCATCCCCAACTCTGCATTAGGGACTTGGTTTTCAATCGAAGGATCCATGCATGCAGAACAGGCACTCAGGCCATCTGCCACCAGGAACAGCAGAGAACCAGGGATACAGGCCTTGTGAGACTGCACTGCAAGTAGCCGGGCACAGAGAGGTCTGGGCCAAGAGCCCGGAAAGCACCACCCCCATTGGTTCAGGGGAGCAGAAACTCTGTAACAAGGACTCGGTTTCCATCCAGAGGGTCCTTGCATGCAGATTAAACTCTAAGGCCACCTGTCACTAGGAACAGCGGAGATCCAGGGATACAAGCCAGGTACACGGGAGAAATGGGAAGCAATCACTGACAACAAGACCACCTATAATCACAGACAACAAGATGGCAAGAGGAAAGGAAAATAACTTACCCAAGGGAAACCAAGACAACCTGGAAACACCAGAAACCAGCTCTTTTATCACAGCAAATAGTGGAATGCCAAACACTCCAGAAAAAAAAGACTCAGACCCAAAATCATACCTCAAGATGATAGAGATACTTAAACAAGAATGGGAGGAAAAAAATAAAGAATTAGAGGCTTTTAACAAGGAAAAGTAAAACACTCAAAGAACTCAAAGAACTAGAGGCAAACAGAACCAAAGTGATGAAGGACATGAAAAAGGAATTTAAAATGGAAATGGAAAGAATAAAGAAAACAAAAAAAGAGGCAACCCTGGAGGTAGAAAACCTAAAAAAAAAATCAGGAATCACAAATGCAAGCATCTCCAACAGACTATAAAAGATAGATGAAAGAATCTTGGGGACCGAAGACAACATGTAAAACATAGACAAAATAGTCAGAGAAGATACAAAAGCCAAAAAATTCCTAAACCAAAATGTTCAGGAAATCCAGGACATAATGAGAAGATCAATCCTAAGGATAATAGGAATTGAAGAGGGCAAAGAATATCAACTAAGAGGCACAGTAAATATCTTCAACAAAATTGTAGAAGAAAACTTCCCTACCCTTAAGAATGAGATGACCATGAGCAGAAAAGAAGCCTACAGAACTCCAAATAGAGTGGACAAGAAAAGAAATTCCTACCAACTCATAAAAGTCAAAATGCCAAGTGCCCAAAGCAAAGAAAGAATACTAAAAGCAGGAAGGGAAAAAGGTCATGTAACATATAAAGGCAGACCAATCAGAATCACATCTGACTTCTCAACAGAGACTATAAAAGCTAGAAAATCCTCAGACATCATGCAGACCCTAAGAGTACACAAGTATCAGCCCAAGCTGCTATACCCAGCAAAACTCTCAATCACCATAGATAGAGAGACCAAGATATTCCAAGACAAAACTAAATTTAAACAATATCTGACAAGAAACCCAGCACTGCAACAAATTATAGGTGGAAAACCCAATACAAGGAGGGAAACTACATCTTAGTAAAAACAAGGAAATATCTAAGCAAGAAAACCAAAAGAAGAAAGACACACAGGCACAATTCCACCTCAAAAAGCAAAAATAGCAGGAAACAGCAACCACTACACCTTAATATCTGTTAACATGAATGGACTGAACTCCCCAATAAAAAGATATAGGCAATCAGACTGGATACATAAACAGAATCCAGCATTGTGCTGCATACAGGAAGCTCATCTCAGAGACAAGGACAGACACTATCACAGAGTAAAAGGTTGGGAAAAAAACCTTCCAAGCAAACGGCCCCAAGAAGCAAGCTGGAGTGGCCATTCTAATTTCAAATAAAGTAGATTTTCAACCAAAATTTATCAAAAAAAGATAAGGAAGGACACTTTTTACTCATTACAGGGAAAAGTTGTCAGGAGGAACTCTCCAATCCTTAATATATGTGCTCCAAATACAAGAGCACCCATATTCATAAAAAAAAAAAAAAAAAAAAACCTACTAAAGCTCAAAAAATACACTGCACCCCACAATAATAGTGGGAGACCTCAACACCCAAGTCTCATCAATAAACAGATCATGGAAACCGAAATTGAACAAGGACACAGTAAAACTAGCAGAGGTTATAAGCCAATTGGAAGTAATAAATATCCACATAACATATCATCTTAAAAGAAAAGAATACCCTTTCTTCTCAGCACCTCACAGCACCTTCTCAAAAATTGAGCATATAATCAGTCACAAAACAAGCCTCAATAGATATAAGAAGATTGAAATACTCCCATGCATCTTATCAGATTACCATGGTCTAAAGCTGGACTTTAATAACAACAAAGACAACAAGAAGCCCATATATACATGGAAACTAAACAATGCTCTATTAAATGATAGCATGGTCAAAGAAGAAATAAAGAAATAAATTAAGGATTTTCTAGAATTTAATGAAAATGAAAACACAACATACTCAAACCAATGGGATGCAATGAACGCACTACTGAGAAGAAAACTCATAGGTATAAGTGCTTCCAAAAAGAAACTGGAGAGAGCATACACTAGCAACTTGACAGCACACTTGAAAGCTCTAGAACAAAAGGAAGTAGATATACCCAAGAGGAGTAGAAGGCAAGAAACAATCAAACTCAGAGCAGAAACTGACCAAATAGAAACAAAAAGAACTATTCAAAAAATCAACAAAACCAAGAGCTGGTACTTTGAGAAAATTAACAAGATTGATAAACTCATAGCCAGAGTAACTAGAGGGAAAAGAGAGGGTAGTCAAATTAACAAAATCAGAAATGAAGGTGGAGACACAATAACTGAAACTGAGGAAATTCAAGGAATCATCAGATCCTACTACAAAAAGCTATATTCAACAAAGCTGGAAAATCTGGAGGAAATGGATGAAATCCTAGACAGATACCAGATAATTAAGTTAAACCAGGACCAGGTAAACCATCTAAATAATCCCATAATGCCTAAAAAAAAAAAAAAAATAGAAGCAGTCATCAAAAGTCTCCCAACCCAAACAAGCCCTGTACCAGATAGGTTTAGTGCAGAATTTTTATCAGACATTTATTGACGACGTAATACCAATACTCCCCAAAGTATTCCACGAAATAGAATCAGATGGAACACTACCTAACTCATTTTTTTGAGGCTACAACAAACCTCGTTCCTAAACCACACAATGACCCTACAAGGAAAGAGAACTTCAGACCAATCTCACTTATGAACATTGGTGTAAAAATACTCAACAAAATGTTTCCAAACCGAATCCAGAAACACGTCAAAATGATCATCCACCATGATCAACTAGACTTCATCCCCGGGATGCAGAGATGGTTTAATATATGGAAATCCATCAGTGTAATACACCATATAAAAAAACTCAAAGAAAAAAACCACATGGTCATCTCACTAGATGCTGAGAAACCATTTGACAAAATTCAACACTCATTCGTGTTAAAAGACTTGGAAAGAACAGGAATCCAAGGCCCATACCTAAACATAATAAAAGCAATATACAGCAAACCAACTGCCAACATCAAACTTAATGGTGGGAAACTTGAAGCAATCCCATTAAAATCAGGGATTCAACAAGGCTGCCCACTCTCCCTCTACCTATTCAACACAGTACTGGAAGTCCTGGCCGGAGCAATTAGACAGGCAGAGGAAATCAAAGGGCTACAAGTTGGAAAGGAAAAAATAAAAACATCACTGTTTGCAGATGACATGATAGTGTACATAAGCGACCCCAAAAATTCCACCAGAGAACTCCTAAAGCTGATAAAAAAAAGGTCAGCAAAGTGGATGGATATAAAATTGAGTCAAACAAATCAGTAGCCTTCCTCTACCTAAAAAACAAACGTGTAGAAAGAAATTAGAAAAAGACATCCTTCACAATAATCACAAACAATATGAAATACCTTGGTGTGACTCTAACTAAGCAAGTGAAGGACCTATATGACAAGAACTTCAAAACTCTAAAGAAAGAAATCGAGGTTGATCTCAGAAAATGGAAAGATCTCCCGAGCTCATGGATTATAAGGATCAACATTGTAAAACTGGCCATCTTACCAAAAGCAATCTACAGATTCAATGCAATTCCCATCAAAATGCCAACCCAATTCTTCAGAGAGTTGGAAAGAGCAATTTGCAATTTCATTTGGAATAATAAAGACCTAGAATAACAAAATCCATCCTCAACAACAAGAAAACTTCTGTGGGAATCACTCACTATCCCTGACCTCAAGCTATATTACAAGGCAATTATGCTAAAAACTGCATGATACTGGTACAGAGATAGGCACATGGATCAATGGAATAGAATAGAAGATCCAGAAATGAGCCCTCACATACATGATCACTTGATTTTTGATGAAGGAGCTGTAAACATTCAATGGCAAAAGGACAGCCTCTTCAACAAATGGTGTTGGTCCAACTCAGCATGCACAAGAATGAAAATAGACCCTTTCTTATGTCCTTGTACAAAGCTCAAGTGCAAGTGGATCAATGATCTCCACATTAAACCAGGTACACTGAAACTATTAGATGAGAAAGTAGGGAAAGTCTTAGAACACATAGGTACAGGAGAAATTTACTGAACAGAACACCAATTGCTTGAGCTCTGAGGTCAAAGATTGACAAATGGGACTTAATCAGATTGCAAAGTTTCTGCATGGCTAAGGACAATGTCATACAAACAAAATGGCAGCCATTAGATTGGGGAAAGATCTTTACCAACCCCACATCAGATAGAGGCCTAATATCCAATATATACAAAGAACTCAAGAAGATAGACCACAGAGAATCAAACAACCCTATTAAAAATGGGGTACAGAGCTAAACAAAAAGTTCTCAATTGAGGAATATTGAATGGCTGAGAAACATCTAAGAGAGTTCTTGACATCATTAGCCATCAGGGAAATGCAAATCAAAACAACCCTGAGATTCCACCTCATACCAACCAGAATGGTTAAGATCAAAAATTCAGATGATAGCAAATACTGGTGAGGATGGGGAGAAAGAACACTTCTCCACTGTTGACGTGTTTGTAAACTGGTACAACCACTCTGGAAATCACTCTGGCATTTCCTCAGAAAACTGGACATAGTACTACCTGAAGAACCAGTTATTCCACTTCTCTGCATATACCCCAGAGAAGCTCCAACATACAACAAAGTCATATGCACCACCATGTTCATAGCAGCCCTATTTATAATAGTTAGAACCTGGAAAGAATCCATACGTCCTTCAGTGTATGAATGGATACAAAAATTGTGGTATAGTGATATAATGGATTACTACTCAGCTATCAGAACCAATGACTTTATGAAATTCTTAAGATAATAGATGCGTCTAGAGAATATCATCCTGAGTGAGATAACCCAGTCACTGATAATTGGATACTAACCCCCAGAAGCTCTGAACACCCCAGAAACAACTCACAGACTGAATGAAGTTCAAGGGAAAAAAAAGAAAATGAAAAACCATTATGCTTAATCTTTACACACCAAGAAAACTTTGACCACTTCCAGGTTACATCGTGTTTTACATGTACTTTATGCTCATTGTAACTAGTAAGATTTTAATGCACACTATCAAACCTTTAAAAAAATCAAATACTGACAAAAATGTAGTCCTATACTTTTATGCAAAAATACTTAAAATCTGTACATTTATCTTTGTTTTCTTAATAAATTTGTTCAATTAAAAATAATACAAAATAAAAAATAAAAAAAAATTTTGGAGAAATTTTGCATCAATATTCACAAGGGAGATAGGTCTGAAGTTCTTTTTTTTTTGTAGGGTGTTTGTGTGTTTAGGTATGAGGGTTATTGTGGCTTAGAAAAATGAGTTCGATAATTTTCCATCTGACTCTATTTTGTGGAATAGTTTGGAGAGTATTGGTATTAGGTTGTCCATAAATGTGTGATAGTTTTCTACACTGAACCCTTCTGGTCCTGAGCTTTCTTTTTTTTTTGGGGGGGGGGGAGCTTTTGATGACTGCTTCTATTTCTTTAGGTGTTATGGGATTATTTAGGTGGTTTACCTGGCTCTAGTTTCACTTTGGTATCTGCTATCTGTCTAGAAATTCATCCATTTCCTCTAGATTTTCCAGCTTTGTTGAGTATAGGATTTTGTAGTAGGATCTGATGATTTCTTGAATTTCCTCAGTTTCAGTTGTTATGTCTCCACTTACATTTTTGATTTTGTTAATTTTCTAACTCTCCCTTTTCCCTCTAGTTAGTCTGGCTAAGGATTTATCAATCTTGTTAATTTTCTCAAAGAACCAGCTCTTGGTTCTGTTGATTCTTTGAATGGTTCTTTTTGTTTTTATTTGGTTAATTTCTGCTCTTAGTTTGATTATTTCTTGCTATCCATTCCTCTTGGGTGTATTATGTTCTTTTTGTTCTAGAGCTTTCAACTGTGTTGTCAAGTTGCTAGTGTATGGTCTCTCCAGTTTCTTTTTGGAAGCACTCAAACCTATGAGTGTTTAGTAATTACCTCCCCTCCTACCCTCCCATGCTCCCCTCCCCCTCCTGCTGCCCCACTTCTCTGCTCTCCAAGTTTCTTGTAACCAATGCATTGTAAAAATGGTAGAGTAGTTTTATGTATTCTACTGTCGTATAATTCTTGTATTTCTGCCTTGTATTTTGCCATATACTCCAAGTTGTACTTATGAAACATTGCCTTTGATGTGCTAATACAGTAATTCTGAGCTACTCTGCAATGACTTTGGTAACAGTGGAGTTCTGGACTGTGCCTAAGCTAGTTTTCCTTTGCTGGAGCATGAATTGTGGCTATCTAAGGTATACTTTCTGTCATTAACCATCTGTGTGTCAGGAAGGGGTTTTCTGAGTTTCTGAGCAGCTAAGGACTAAACCTTGTTCATTTATTCACACATTCACAAAATCTATACAGCAATTTTGTGAGATGGTACAGGGTATTGTTGGTCAGCAGCACACATGTCCCCATGTACTGCTGCTACAAGTAGGGTGAAACAGAGAGGATCTGTGAGATAGAATAGTACACAGGTTCTGGGCAGGCCAAATAACCATAAGGGTGTTGGGGAGCAGTTTGGATCCTTACATGATAGGAAAGTGTAAAGCCCTTGCTCCACTTCTACTCTAGTAACACAACACAGGCAATCTGAAATTTTGGAAGGCACCCCAACTCTCTACTGCAGTGTCTTTTAAGCCTGGGAAACAACAAAAGACTGGCTACTTCAAGCTTCTGGCTGCATCACACTAAAAGGCTTCTGGAAATCTATAAAGGTTTCTTTTTTTTTTTTAACCTGCCCTTCTAGGTTGCCTGGGTTCAAAGAGGTAATTTAATAAGAGAGTCTATAATTAGGTGATTTATGGTTTGTTTTGTTTTGTTCTGCTCTCTGGGAACAGAAACTACCTCCCTTATTGCAACATTTGTTGAATGCCCACTCTGTGTTTGGCACAATCAAGTTATTTTCTTCAATGTTCATCATTACTTATATTCGGTATTACTGATATTTTTAAATAATTGAGAAAAGAAAAATTAAGAAAAGATTTAAAAGGTAGATCATATCCTCTGTTTATATAACTAGTAAGTCGTAAGGCTAAGATTAAATAAGGTTAATGAATGAAATAAATATGGAATGTAAATGGAAAGCCAAAATGGAAATTTTATGATGGGAGTGAGGTCTAAAAGGGGAGAGGCTGGGTGAATAGTAAACAATTTTATATTAAGATCAGGTTGAACCATTTCTAAGTTTAGTGTGTGAAAAGATGCACTAAGAAAAAAATGCTTTATTTACATATAAAATAAGACAGTTGGGTAGGGGGATGACACTGAATAACAAAGTGTGAACTTATAGTGAGGCTCATTCACATACACACAAATAGAAAATATCACCAACTGAGGGCTATAGGGATGTTTTCTATGGATAAAAGCTACTACAGTAAGAACAGAAGCTTCAGAGTAGCTTACTATTCTTGTTAGGTTCTCCTGGGAAGTCAATTAGGTTTTTAAAGAGGTGTATTTAATTAGTTTAGATCTCCATAGATCATCTTCTGCAAAGAAAATATTCTTGGCTCCTGAAAGAAGCACCTGAACCTTTTTCTGTGCCAGGATCTGTGCTACAGTCAATCATTGTCCTCTGTTTAAGGAACTTTCAAGATAGCTTTGGCATAATACACCATGAATATAACTGTATGTGAAAAATATACCCTAGTACAAAGGAATCACATAAGAAGTTAGCAATAAACTCTGTGGGAACTGAAGTGAGGAGAATTTATCTATCCTCAGTTAGATATTCATTCATCAACAAACATGTATTTCACATCTCTTTGGCTTTCCATATGCCAAAATTCAAATAAGATAATAAATAACAAGACTATTAGAGTTGAATTTTGTACTTTTAAAAATATTTTTATTTAATACTTAATATGTTTTGCATATATTACTATGTACCTTATATATTTAGTACCCATGGATTCCCTGGAACTGGATTTTTAGACAGTTGTCAGACATCATGTAGATGTTGGGAATTGAACTGGTGTCCTCTGGAAGAGTAGCCAGTATTCTTCATTGTTGTGCAACCTTTCAGTCCCTCTGTTGATGTTGTTTCCTTGATTGTTTGTTTGTGAGTGCATGTGTGGCATGGGGCAGGGGGTGTAGGTGCCCAGTGAGGCTAAAAGTGGCTACTGGATTTCCTGACACCAGATTTAGAAGCAGGTATGTGATATCTACCTTGAGTGCTGCCAATTAAACTCTGTTTCTCTGAAAAAGTGGCAAGTACTTTTAATTACTTAACTATCACTCCAGGCCCTATGCTGCTTTCTGGAATCAACACTCTGATGTCACAAAATAAACATGTCCTTGATGGTTGAAGGCAACTGTGTGTGTGTGTGTGTGTGTGTGTGTGTGTGTGTGTGTGTGTGTGTGTGTGTGTGTATGTGTGTGTGGGGGGGTTAGGGACGGGTACATACCCATACACATATGTACAGATGCCAACGGAGAACATATGTCTTGCTCTATCATTCTTCACCTCATTACCTTTAGAAAGGGTTTCCCACTGTACTTGAAGCTAGGCTAGTAGCTAGCAAACCCCAAGAATTCTCTTATGTCTGCTTTCTACAATGCAAGAGTTACAGGCATGTACATCTATACCTGTTTGAGGGTTTTTTTGTTTGTTTGTTTTAAATCTGGAAGCTAGGGGTTCAAATTCAGGTCATTCATACTTTCTCTTACACATTGAGCCCTCTATCTCAAGGGAATAAGTTTTAGAAGAGAATGCTTTTATGTTAGTATTCACTAAGTAGTGTTCATAGTTTTGTATAAAATATTACTTTTTTTACTAGTACTGGTATCAAATGGAAATAATCCTCTGGTCATCTTCAAAAGTATGCTTCAAAAAGTATATTTGTAAGCTGGTTGTGGTGACACACACTTGTAAATAGCATCATCTAGAAGTCCAAAACAAGAAGGTTATAAGTATACAGCAAGCTTTAATAAATAGTGAGATAATGACGCATTTAAAAAGTATTCATAACATGATCAGATGTTACATCTGAGAAACCACTAATCTCTGATTAGCCATACTAGTTTCTGTTTTAAGAAAAGAACTCATATATCTTAGGCCGGCCGCAAATTTCATATATGAAGGATTACTTTAGGTTTCTTATCTTTTTGATCTACTCTCTTGAGGGCCAGTATTACAGATGTGTGCCATTATACCCACTTTGTGCATTGCTGGGATTAAAACCACGGTTTTGTACCTGCTCAACAAGCACTTTATCAACTGAGCTATACTTAGTGTCCCTAGTTTTCTTTTTCTGATCAAGGTTGTTGATTCAATTAATGGGTCTTGATCCTAATAAGTGTTTATACCTTATAAGAGTATACCATAAGGTTGGTGTTACTATCATTATTCTTTTATACATGAGAACACTGAGCCTTAGAGCTGACTAGTAAATATAATGTAATATAGTTTCACACAACAGGGTCAAGAATCTAGATTCCATTCCAGACCTATCACGAAAAACATTTAAGCTTTTTTTTTCTACATATTCATGTTATTACATTGGGAAATGAAGGTGTGATAGTCATGATTAATATTTACAAAGACAACAGAAATTGAAATTTAAAAGCATCTCATGAAGAGGTTTCTATCACAAAACTCACTTTATGAAAAAAGAATAGTAAGTTTACTCAAAGTTTTCCATTACATGTGCAAAGAAGCCTTCCTATTCAAGACCAATGACACATGGAAGGTAACTGTAATAGTATGAATAAAAATGCCCCTGTAGGGGCATTAGACACATAAGTGTCTAAATACTTGCTTCCCAATTGGTAGAACTTTTTGTTTTGTTTTGTTTTGCTTTTGGAAGGAGGCAGAAATGTGGTCTTATCTGACAAGAATTTTCACTAGGAAGAGGATTTGAGATTTCAAAAGTCTCAGGGATTTCCTGTTAGCTTTCCCTCTCCCTCCTACTTGGGAATCAACTGTTCCTTTACCACACATTTACTCTAAAATCATGAACTCTAACTCACTGTCACTGTAAGTCCATATAAATTCTTTATTCTAAAATTTGTCTTGGTTATGATATGGTATCATGGAGATAGAAAAGTAACTATGACTCCATCTAACTTTATACTTAGGCTTGATGATTCAGGTACAAAGATATAGAAAGATAATTTTTAAAGGACCATGAGCCAATAGAAATGAACATTTCAATTTTAGCAATCCCAGTATCAGGACCCAGATGGAATGAAGATATAAATTTCTTCCCCCTTCTCTCTTTCTCTTTTTTCCTTTTTCTTCATTTCTTTTTTTTCTTTACCACACACAAACACACACACACACACACACACACACACACACACACACACTTCAATTACAATTTGGAAAACCATTATGCAGTGAATCACAAGTACACTGTATGTAGTTCCTTCAGAATATTCTGAAGTTTTAGTGTTTTCTCTTGTGCTCAGGAAGAAAAAAGAAAACACATTAAGGTAGTAAGTAAATGTTGGACAAATAACTGAAGGAAAAAAACAATATTTAAAAAGCAGCTGACAAAACGGCAACCAACAAGTTGGGAAAAGATCTTTATTAATCCGATATCCAAAAGAGGGCTAATATCCAACATATACAAAGAACTCAAGAAGTTAGACTCTAGAGAATCAAATAACCCTATTAAAAATGGGGACCAGAGCTAATCAAAGAATTCTCAGCTGAGTAATACTGAATTCCTCAGTAAAGAATACCTAAAGAAATATTCAACATTCTTAGTCATCAGGGAAATGCAAATCAAAACGACCTTGAGATTCCACCTCAAACCAGTCAGGATAGCTAACATAAAAACTCAGGTGACAGCAGATACTGACAAGGATGTGGAAAAAGAGGAACACTCCTCCATTGCTGGTGGGATTGCAAGCTCGTACAATCACTGTAGAAATCAGTTTGGAGGTTCTTCAGAAAGTTGGACATACTACTACCTGAGGACCCAGCTATTTCACTCCTGGGCATATACCTAAAAGGTTCTCCAATATGTAACAAGGACAAATGCTCCACTATGTTCATAGCAGCCTTATTATAATAGCCAGAAGCTGGAAAGAACCCAGATGCCCTTCAATAGAGGAATGGATTCAGAAATTGTTGTACACTTACACAATGGAGTACTACTCAGCTATTAGAAGCAATGACTTCATGAAATTCCAAATGGATGGAATTCCTGAGTGAGGTAACCCAATCACAAAAAAAAAAAAAAAAAAAAAAAAAAAAAAAAAAAAAAAAAAAAAAAAGAAAACCAAAAACACCAAAACAAAACAAAAAAAAAAATAAAAAAATAAAAATAAAAACAAAACAAAACACCACACATGGTATGCACTCACTGCCCACAAACCTCATGAAGCTCAAGAAGAAAGACCAAAGTGTGGATGTTTCAGTCCTTCTTAGAAGGGGGAACAAAATACTCAAGGGAGGAAATATGGAGACAAAGTGTAGAACAGAAACTGAATGAAAGGTCATCCAGAGACTGCCCCACCTGGGGGTCCATCCCATATACAGACACCAAAGTCAGACACCATTTCTGATGCCAATAAGCACTTGCTGACAAGAACCTGATATAGCTTTCTCCTGAGAGGCTCTGCTAGAGCCTGACAAATACAGAGTTGGATGCTCACAGCCAATCATTAGACTGAGCATGGGGTCCCCAATGGAAGAGTTAAAGAAAGGACTGAAGGAGCTGAAGGGGTTTGTAACCCATAGAAAGAACAACAATATCACCAACCAGACCCCCCCCCCCTTCCGAGCTCCCAGGGACTAAACCACCAACCAAAGGGTATACATGGAGTGTGACCCATGGCTCCAGCCACATATATAGCAGAGGATGACCTTGTGGGACATCAATGGGAGGAGAATCCCTTGGTCCTGGGAAAGCCTGATGCCCCAGTGTAAGGGAATGCCAAGGTGGGAGGAAAAGAGTAGGTGGGTAGGGGAATCGAAGCAAGGGGAGGGGTGATGGGATCAGGGATTTCTGGAGGGGAAGCTGGGAAAGAGGATAACATTTGGATGTAAATAAATAAAATATCTTAAAAAAAAAGGCAGCTACAGTTCTGGAACATTTAAGATCTGCTGGAGACCAAGAAGATGAATTAAAGTTTTATGTATATTCAACCTGGTACCTGTCTTAAGGAATATCTGGTTTAATTCTTGGGGGACTAAGAATGGCCCTGTTTTTATAATGTATCTTACCTGGTGTCATCTGTAAGGTAATGCAGGTGCAGGAATAGATCAGAAGAGGACAGTAAATAGTTCTTCCATGGAAGATGATAAGAAGCAAGAAATCAGGTATGCTGATTGGTTTGGAAACCTGCACTGGAAAGGCCAGGAGGTACCTTTATAAAGCTAAGGCCTGATGTAATTTGCATTGGCTAAATAGGCAGTTTGTGAAACATGGAAAAACCAGGTCCTGGAGTTTGGAACAGACTTATCAATAAACCTCTTAAGATCACCACTTTTCCTTGGACATAGTGTATCAATATAAACAAATCTCTCAAAGAGTTAACAACATTCTCTTTCTTCCTTCTCTGCCTCCCATGGGGTTGGTCTAGGATCTCAGACCAACAAGTTAACAGGAAATCTCCCACAGAGCTAAATCCCATAGATTACTTTTTAGTTTTTATTTTGAGACAGGGTCTGGAAAAGTTATCCAGGTTGGTTTTAAATTTCTATTTCTCCTGACTCAACCTCCTGGTAGCTGTGACCACCCACCTAAAACTCTGACTAGTACTATTTAATGGGTATACTACCTACCCAACTAAAGTCCTTTAGGCTTTTGAAATGCAAACTGTGGCTTGCTTAAACATTCACTCATTTATTCATTCCACAAAAGTTCATGCAGGGTTTCCTAGTGTGAGAATTTTGTTAGGCAATGGGGGGGGGGGTGAGGGTGGTGGGCCACAAATACAAAGAGAATTGAACTTGGTTTCAATCTCCCAGAATCTAACAGTTTAGTAAGGGAAACAAATGTGCACGTATAAGGCCTTATAGTAGAAGGTGAAAATGTATGAGCAGGATTGGAGGGGATCAACCCATGGGACATAAAGGTGGCATAAAAAAAAACAAAACAAAACAAAACAAAACAAAACAAAAAAAAAAAAAAAAAAAAAAAAAAAAAACAAGTTTTAAAACAAATTGGGTTTTGAATGACCTATAAAACCTTTAGGTAATAGCCCTAAGAGTGGAAGTCCACGGTGGAATAGAAAACAGAGTTTGATTTGGCTAGATAACAAGGCTCTTGAAGAGCTGAATTGTGGGGACTTTAGCGCGGTATAATCCAGGATAGAGCAAGGCAGAAGGTACCTAAACAGAGACCTTTATTTCTTTTCTTTATACTTTGACTTAACCTTCATTAGAATCCCTTTTTAAAATTCACCTATTTCCTATCGTTCAGGTGGTTGGTGGTGGGGTGGGTTCAATGTGTAAGTTAAGGGTTTGCAAAGCGGCCCATGAGTAACTTAAATCCTACACTTTGGGATCCATAAAAGGAAACATGGTAGAGGCTGCGAATGCCAAGCCCTTTTAACAACACCAGCCAGCCTCCTCAAGACACCAGCTGTTGCCGGGGCGAGATGCAGGCCAGACCTGAGGGTGGGTAGCAAGAGCTGGCGGGAGCTGAGATTCCTGAACTGGCGGGCCAGGGTTGAGGAAGAGAGGGAGGGAGGGAGGAAGCGCGAGAGGGAGGGAGGAAGAAAGAGAGAGAGGCGTGTCATGTGATCCGCTTCCCTGCTTCTTTAAGCGTCCACTGGCTGCCGGGCGGCCGCAGTCTCAGCTCTGGGCATCTGGGGAACCCAAGCGGCTTCGCCCAGGCATTCGCGCGGGCGCCTGCGGTCTGGGTCCCACCTCCTCTGCTATCGCACCCTTGAAGTTTTGCAGCACCAGGAAAAGAGGGCAAGAAAGAAGAGGAGAAGCGAAAGCATACCCTAAAACATTTACTTAAAGAAGAAAAGAACGGGGGTCGCAGAAATGGCTGGGGCAATTATAGAAAACATGAGCACCAAGAAGCTCTGCATTGTTGGAGGGATTCTCTTGGTTTTCCAAATCGTTGCCTTTCTGGTGGGAGGCTTGATCGGTAAGTGTGAGAGCTGCAAACTTTCCCCTTTCCCTTTCTTCGGCCCTTCCCTCTTTTGCCTCTTGGGCTACTTGTTACAGTATCGCTGCCTTGCCTCTATGATCTAATTAGTCCGGCTATTGTGCTTAAGAAAGCAGAGCTCCATGGGGCTCCATGGGGCACAATCCAGTCTAGTGGCGAAGAGAAAAGGAGGGGAAAAGTTTTGGCCTAGTTTCAGTATCCACTTGAAAGGCAGGAGGGGGTGGGGGTGGATCTTAAGCATGGCGACGGATCGCGAGGAAGTGCTGGGTCGCAAAGTTGATTGCTCCCCCTGCTCTTTCCCTCGCCCGCCCCTCTTTCCCTCTCGGTTCCCTTCCAATCAGCTCAGGGAGGGCAACGTAATCGACTTTATTAGGAATAACAGGAGAGTCGAGAGCTAAGCCCGGTGCCAACCGTGAGCTGTTACTGGCTGTGGCTTGTGTAAATGCATTAGGTTGTCTCGGTGAGGAACTAGGGCTGGTTTTTGGGTCTCAACCTTTAAGCCCTTGGCTTCCACGCCACTACCCCACCCACCTCGGGCGGTGGACTAGTTTGAACTGAGGATTGATTGGAGTAGAGTGGCTTGGGAGCGTCTTGGCCCTCTCAGCACGAACTTGGAAAGGGCGTAAGAGAAAGATGGTCAGAAAGGTGTTGCTTTTGCCTCGTCCCCTCTGCCATTTACCCTCCCCTTTGCTTTGAGCCCCAAGATCCAGTGAGTCCGAAGCCTGAGGTTCTTCCCTGGCGCCTAGAGGACATTTCCTACTCCCTCCTGGGCTGCCCTCAGGTGACAGATCCCAGGCGCCAGGGAGACTTTCTCTGTGCCGCCAACCAACCAACCAAACAAACAAACAAAAAGGCTTCCGACCTAGCCGACTCTAACCTTAAGATCGACTCGGAAAACTCAACTTACTCCTACTGTCTTTTCCACCTTACGTCCCTTTCTCCTCAAGGTTCCAGACAACCTTGAACAAACTTCAGTGCCAACTTCGGAGCGGGCGCTGCTGGGCAGTTTGGCCTCCTTGGGGCAGGCTGTTGCTCTTGGCTGGGTGGAAGACCTCAGGTGTTGGGGGGGGGGGGGTCTGTGCTTCTTGCTGGAGTCCCTGGGCTGCGCAGGAGCTCCCTTTAAGGGGTGAGAATAGTGGACATGGTGTTTTTCCTTGAGACTAGGGTGTGTTGGGTTCGCATTCCAGAGAGTCTGATCCTGCCAGTCTTTATTACACCAGGCTAAGTATTTTAAACAAAGGAAAGAAGGAGAAGCCTCAAGAAGAGTTCTGAGAAGGTCCAGTACACGTTTCTATAAAACCAGTTTTCTAAGCCTCTGTCCTCCCTATGGGACACATACACACACACACAGACAGACAGACAGACAGACACACACACACACACACACACACACACACACGTGCACACACACACACAGCTTTTGTTTCGATACGCTAGATGTACAATCTCTTTTTCTCTGTATTAGATTTCCTAGGCTCTTAATACTTCTCTGCTGGAGCTGTAGGCAGCCAGCAGTCTCACAGTGATTACACCGCGGTTACAATTACACCTCTTGTTTCCCTTGATGAGCAGTTGCAGTTGGATGCTATTGGATCTTGTATGATTTCAGTGGCAGACCATCATAAAATTTCTTGCACCTTGTGCTTTCAGAATTAAATTGGCCTATTATCCTTGCCTGACCTTCTCCTTTGAGGTTTTTTGCACACTGTAAACCATTACAGTTTCCTGTAGCTGCACCCTCCACCTTACGAAGCTGATGTGGGCCCACAGACCTCTTGATTCCTGTAGTAGGTTTCCTATAGCACTCCTGGAACTAACATGTTTTCTGGAATCTCACCATTGTAGAGGAGATCCCAAAGGTCCCTGCAAGTGTTTGCTGGATATTAGAATTACCAGTTAGAGCAGTTGTTTGCTCAAATTAGGGTTGTCTGAAGTAGAAAGTAAGCAGTGATGAGGTTGCTCCCACCCCATCCTATCTTCGGTAGAACTCGCTTAGTGAAGCTGCAGGCACTGCCTAAATAGATTTTCCTAAATTAACAAACTATTTTAGTTCTAACTTTTCTTAGAAAAGAAACATCTTTCTCTCTCTAACATTTCTTAGAGGAATGTTTTGCAGAACTTTACTTTGTGTCACTGTTTTACTTTCCTTCTCTCCCAGCTGTGGTAATTGTCCCCAGTTCTGGTCCTGAGACTGAGCCAGAGTGTATGTAGCCCACACTAAATAGTGTTTTCGTTTCTACTTCTTCCACTTGGAGAGTAGCGTTTTTTGCTCTTAAATAAATTTAGGTAACCTAGGCTTTCTTATGACATAAATACAGGAAATAGACATTACCAAGAGGTACATGCCATGTTTTTAACTCTTTTCTAAATTGAAAACAGATGAAACTATTCAGAATGAACTAGTAGAATCGGTACTTGAAAGAACAGGGGCTAGAGCAGAACTCTACTACTCAAACCCACTTCTACTTATGAGGTCAGGCATAATAAAGTAGTCTTCCTAAGGTATCTATTCCTTCTGAACTGTAGCCACTCTGATACTTTTGGATCCTCCCCTAACCCCACCCAGAGAAACTCGGGGGAGAAAAAAACATTATGAAAAACTCCTCATTAGAAATACCTGACATACACAAAACATCCCCTAAACAGCCATAGCAAATTATGAATCTCAAAGTGACCAAGCAAGTCGCTTAACCAATTGGCTTTTCTCTTTACTGGTGGATAAATGAGTTTAAAAGATAAAAGAGAGCCATTTCACCTCTGATTGTAAAGCTCTTTTAGTATTCAGAATTTATATAACATTTGGATTAATGTTATAAAATCAAGGAGAAAATTTTAAAAGAAGCCATAAAAGCAAATAGAAGAGATTTGGTTTGGTATATTTCAAATTCCCTGTAACCTAAAGGCCTTCTTACATAACTTATTTTCTTTCTGGCTGGCTTTGTGTTTTTCTTGTACTAGTAGTGTCTATATATTGTTGAACTATTGATGAAATTTTACAAACAAGCTTGGTAATAAATACACTATGTATAATTTGGTAGACTTATAAATTTA
This sequence comes from Micromys minutus, assembly GCF_963924665.1. Lineage (NCBI taxonomy): Eukaryota > Metazoa > Chordata > Mammalia > Rodentia > Muridae > Micromys > Micromys minutus. The sequence continues at coordinate 90,113,776 of NC_137973.1, forward strand.
TTTATTTAAGATTTTGCTAAAATTTTGAGACACTATAAGTTAGACATCTTTTTTATGCATTCAGAAAACTTACTAAGGGACTAGCCTTTTAAATGTTTTTAATATTTAAAAGTTTCAAAAAGGAAAATAAAATGTTTTGAAAGATGTATATATCTTAACCTTATTTTCCTGAAAAGCAAGCCTGAAAAATACTAAAATAATTTTTCTTTATTTTTATGCTTGATGAGCTTAGTTCATGGAGAAACAACTGTCGAGGTAGTAGAAAGGGTAAAAAGAGACTGTGATGAAACAAGAGCACAGCTCACTAAAAATCATAAATTTCTGGTGCTATGATGTTTGAAGAATCATGTTGCTTTTTCACCTAATTCTAAAATCATAAATATAACAGAGATCACAACTGGATAGAATGGATTATGGTTAAATTATTTTAAACAAATCTCAAATAAGAATATTTCTAACTTAAATTGTAAATAAAACCAAAAAAGTCACCAGTTATAATTTATTTGAGAAGGAGCATTGTTTTGCCAAAAGTCACATGAGTTGCCTTCTTTTTAAATGCTGAGGATATAATAATGTGTATAAGACATACATATGCACATATACAGTTATCACACTTCCTCAAATAGGCCTGTCTAGGATGCAGAAATCTCCATTATACTATTAAGTGGAAACTGTTGATGGTTTTGATTGTTATCCATTCATATGAGCATTTGTCTACTACAGTTATTCATTTGAAAGTTGCAGAAATTTGAGAAGTTGAATGAAATAGTGGTTAAACAGGTTGCACAGTATTCAGTACATTAGATTTTAATTCTGTATATATTACATTTCTTATATATTACATACTTTATACATTTAATTACATATTTTACATATATAATTACACATATTAAACATATTATATACAGTCTTGTATCCCAGGCTGATTTCTCACTGGCTAAGGGTGTTCTCCAACTCCTGATCTTCCCTCTATATCCCAAATTCTGGGATTTTAGGTATAGCTCACTACACCAGGCTATATTTTATGAGAATCTTGAAAAGTACTGATTTTTCTTTCCTTATAATGGTTCTATTTTTCTGTATTTAATTATGCCTTTTATTTTGTAAACTTACATACCTGATCAAACTATACTTATTAACTCCTAGAGCAATCATACAAATGTGATTTATATAAGTTCTGTTTAATGTCAGAAATTTATTTAATCAGTTTTTTATTATTAAAATTACATTATTTAACTTTTAGGACACTAAACCTTGATTATTACAATGAGACAATATTTGTGTTACTAGTTTCTAATTGTTCTCTTATCTGATTTTCTTAGTACCTTCCATCTAACTTTCTAGTGCAAATTTTCTTTCAGTAGTAAAAAATGAGAACAATTTTCTTGACGTAATTGTGAGTAGCTTTTTGAAGCTTACAAATCCTTTACCTATAAATTCTGCCTTATCTAAATGACATTTAGCTTTTTTCTTTATACTTAAAATTTTATTTACTTATCATTTATTATTTTTGTTTAGTTTTGAGACAATGTCATGCTATGTATACTCAGCTTTTATGGAGCTCCCTATGTAGACCATGCCTGCCTCTTGCTTCCCAAGTGCTAGAATTAAGAGTGTGTGCTACCACTCATGGCAACCCTTATTGTTAAATATGTACTGACTGAGAAAAGATTCATATCTATCTCCCTTATAAAGTAGTTTTTTAGAATGTCCTTAGTTAATTTTTTAGAATGTCCACTGACCTACTGTCCAAAATACTTATCGAGGTCCATGGTATGCCCAGGACAGGGCCTTGAAAGAACATAGAGCCTAAATAAATTATACCTAGTGTATGGACATCTCAAAAGACATCTTGTGGAAGTTGGTTCTATTCTTCCACCATCTAAGCCCAGGGATTGAGCTCTTGTTAGACCCTTATCTGCTGAACCATCCCACTGGGCCATTACTGGTACTTTTATACTCATTTTATTATGTAAGTAAATCAAGATGCAGGCAGTTCTAGTAAATTTTCTTAGGATATTAACTGTCTCAGTCATGTATGAAAGTAGATTTCAGTCAGTCACAACACCCTGCCTCAACCATGACTTTAGGGTATAAATAAAAATTATTTTAGTGCAGAGAGGTATAATGAGGAATAGGAAACTATAATTGATTTCTCATTTTTAATTTTTTGATAACATGGAAAGGGAGAATAATCTATATGATGATAAAAAAAGTCTAACTTTAGTGCCAAACCAGTATCTTATCATGACCAATGGAAGGTATCTTTTGGAGAAATTCAAGCACCATTCTTACTCCTTACAAGTTCTATTCAGACTCTACAACTGTATGAATCATCTAATTGTCTGAGCAGCCTGGTTCATTAACCAGAAAGATTGCTTGATTTTATATTCCCCAGCTGGTAGTTTGACATATTTATGTAGTTGTGTAAAAAGATTGTACTTTTTCAAAGGAAGACAAAAGATCGAATCACTGAAGATTAGAGAGGGGTTTGGAAGGTATGGATGGCAGTAATGGTAGCAGTTTGAAACTTAAAATTAAAAAAAAAATGGTACAGGCCTTTAATCCCAGCACTTGGGAGGATCTCTGAATACCAGGACAGCCTGGTATGCAAAATAAAAAGTTAGTTGCAGGACATCCAGGGCTATAAAATGAAACCCTAACCTGAAAATCCAACCAAGCAAAGCAACAAAACCAAAAACCAACAAATCACAACAACAACAAACCCAAATTCCCAAACCCCAATCAAACAAAAAGCCCAAACCAACACTAAAAAACCAAAACAAAACAAATTATTTTCTAAAACTACAGTTTTTATGCCAGCATACAAGACCAGCAATGCTCAGAAGTAGACATGTTGACACCATTCTTTGGGAAAATGCTAATAGATTTTTTTTAACATGGAAAAAATTGAAGCTCTTGATTTTGATAAAAACAAAGTTAACAGATTTACACAGTCAGATTAGTTTCCCTTGAGTAGATCTCTCTTCTAAAATTTGGTGATCTTGGCCTAATGGAACAAGTAGACCAGATATAGGCAATTCCTATGTTTCTGATGGCAGTGGGAGGACAGGATTTAAAGATCAGGAAGTATTTTGTGATTTTTCTCTATGTATAACAAAACAAACTGAAGATTATTACGTTATGAAAAAGAAGAAGCCTCATACTTTAGGATTTAAAAGAAAAAAATACTGAGACTCTTGTTTTATTCTTTGGTTCCTCAGCTTCTGTATCAACGCTTTACATTCTATCCCTAACAAGTTTTGTAGAGGATTAAAAACACGAATCATATTGATGTCTGACCAGGATGTCTGCTTTACTGTGACTGTTAACTTTGGGTGGCCATGGAAAACATTTCAGAGGTATTGATTCATTTAATGCTTTTTTAATCCACAATTACATTACAGCTACTTTCTCCAATTTTCAACTGAATTTCAGACCAATTTAAGGAACTTTTTTGAAATTTAATATGAAAGCTCAATCTCCTTTTTTGGCTATGCTCCTTCCTCAAGCTAAGTAAGCTTTTCCATTGCCCCCTGAGTACTAAAATGACTTAGCTACTTCCTAAACAAACCATTTCAATTCTTGACACACAACAGCTCTCATACCAGCCATTGTGATTATGACTATGCTTATAACCCATCCTGGAGAATGCTAAGCCTGAAAAAACTCACATACCATCTTGGTGACAGCTTCTTGTAGGTAGCAAAGGAAGAATGAACATTACAGAAAACTTGGGAAGTGTGTGCCAAAGAGTTCCCCTTGGCATCAGCCTAAACAACAGGTACTGAATGTAACTGGTAAAGGTAAAGAGGGCAGTGTGGATATTGAAGGGGATCATAATGGAATATGACCCAGAAAAAAAAGAAAATTTAAGGCCTGAGCAAATACTCTTTCATCCCTTTAGGATATAGCTGGTCTGGATTTCTCATACCTATAGTTTTCTTGCCACCCACTCCCCAACAATAAACTAGCATTTTCATCTCTGTGGCCATTTAAATCCTGTACTTTCAACTGCAATTTTCTGTTGCCATCATTTCTTCCTGTTGTATGCTCTTAATATTCTCAGACAAAGGAGTGCTCTTAAAAAAAAAAAAAACTAGCTCATGCAAATTGCAAATTATAGGGCTTTCTTAAACTTCTGGTTAATTCCCTTGCATAGCTCAGGGGCTTTATCTATTATGTATATGTCTAAGAGAGCAGAGGAAATTAAAAGAAAAGATCAAGCCTACTATATTAGTTTTGGCAAGGCATTAAAATTTTCTTTTGAAAATAATTAATTGTTCTGAAAATGGTTGACTCAGGGATTTCCAGGCTCTATATTAATAAAGCCAATCTCATGTACTGTAAATTCTTCCACTTTTGTCTTTCCTTTTCTTGAATCACACAGTCATGAAGCAACATATAATTTAGTTGACATGATATAGACTTTCAGTCTCTCTTTACTTAGCATGTCTGCCTTCAGGTTATCACAACCAAAACGGTGGGTTCTAACTTTGTTAAATCTAGCCTTTGTATGCATTCTTGAGGTCCAGTTTCTTTTAATCTGCTTCTCAACATGTTTTACACTGTCCATTAGGCTGTAACTTGCCCTGAGTAGAATGCCTCTAAGGAGAAAGACACACCCACATTCCTTTCTTTGCCCTGTTCTTTTAAGCTGGTTCTGTCCTGTGTGAACCAGGATTCTGCTTTAGCTTTAAATTCCTAAGCTAAGCAGTTACAGATAAAATTCTTGAGAAAGCTATAAACAAGCTATCATTTACAGAACATGTTTCTACTTGAAAATCATCAGATTCCTCATATTGTTGGAGGTCAGAGATAGCTGCAACAGAAAACTGTGAGACCTGAGATATCTTTGTGTTTATTTTAACCTCTGGCTACATATAACCCACCAGTCTTTAATACATGCTCAGGAGAACAGAGATTTGCTCTAAGAGAACATAATATTTCTATGTAATAGGCAATGAAAAGAAAGAAAAAGAAATAATTTGTTGATTTTAAGCTGAAGGAGCACCATTATCTTTTAATCAACATTCATTTCCCTTCTTCCCCTTCTTTTTGCAGATACCAAAAAAAAAAAAAAAAAAAATCCCCATTACTTTCTTCACTTACACAACTCACTCAAAAAAAAAAAAAAAAGAAAGAAAGAAAACTTTAGGAGAAGGATGAGAATGGCTGAAATTTTGACAAAAACCAGGGTTAGCATATTTATGAGACAGTAACTTATAAAGTAGGATTTATCCCAGCTTTGCCTAGGAAACCATTAGCTCACCACACTAAGTGAGCTGTTAAAATTTTTGAAAAGTACTTGCTGATTACTTGGGCGTATTTTAGGATTCTTGAGAAATATTTACTCATAAAACAGAATGGTAGCAAAAGGTTTTTTGTATGATGGGTTTTCGTTTACTGAAAACCTGGGTTATACAGGCCTTTATCTCAACACTCAGGAGGCTAAAACAGAAGGATCACTGTTACTTGGGGAGTGACTTCAAGGCCAGCTTCAGCAACTTAGTGGGACCCTGTCTCAAGTAAGTAAAAAGGAGACTGGAATTATATCTCAATTATAGTATAAAACTTGCTTATTATGTATGAGAAAATAAAAGAGAATGTACTAATTCTGTTCAAAGTTTTTCTAGTTGTAGAATTCTATCAACCAAGAGTCCTGATTTATCTATTTGTTATCAGACTTCCTTTAAGGTGTTGTAAAGTCTCAGTTTCCTTACCCCTAAAGAATTTACAGGAATTTAAGTGATAATATAACTTTCGAATTTGTTTGAACTGTGCCTCCTGAGAGGCATTAATTACTTTATAAGAACCATTTTTCTGGATTAGAAGTGACTACTAAGTAACTACTTAGCACACATATGTATACATTTGTATTTATCCTGTGTCTCATTACTCTTTGCTTTTTGCTTCTCAGTTGGTTAGGTATTACTAGAAACCCAACAATGGTTGCTTTATGACCTTCCTATTGGTATATTCCCTGTTAACCAATAGTTCAAGAAGTATGGCATTCATATATTTGGTACTCACAGTGGTTCATTTATCTTTTAGTTTAGTTTTTAATAGCTTTCACAAGCTATTCATTTTTTTATCTTTTATTTTTAATACTCTGGCTTTGGGTTGAGTTCAGACAAGCCCATGAGTTAAATTACCAGCACTGCCCTCAAAAAAAAAAAAAAAAAAAAAAAAAAAAAAAAAAAAAAATTCCTAGCCCAGTACACATGGCTGTTCATAGCATAAGAAAACCTAGGTAACAAAACTTTTAATGAAATTTTACTTATATTTTCCATATGTGCTTGTTAACACACAAGCTTTAGCTGCTCTTCTGTTTTACAATATAAAACTGGAGACATCATCCATTATGGCATTTTTCCTCTTCTAAATTCATAATAGATGATAGAGACTTTTGAACATCTAATTTGAGGGGAAAGATGATCATTTACTAATACAAAATCAGCTATTGGGGCATTAATTAGAACTATAAATCTGTATTGTCAGATTTTGTTTGTGGTGTACTAAAGGCATGTGCATGCTAGGTAAGTAATCTACCATTATACATCTCTAACACCATATGAATTTTAAATTAAGAATAATATAAATTATAAGCTAATATATAAGATAAACCATATAAAACATTAAGTTCCACTTTGATGTGTACTTGTTACCATGGTCAAGTACAATATGAGTACCTGGAATATGGTTGAAGAAATGCATAGATAAATACCTTGTACTTTGGACTTACTTCAAAAATACCAAAAATGTACATCTTTAAGGTAGGTCCTATATTTTCTGGCATTGTATTCCAGGCTATACTTTCATTGTTTAAACAAAAATAAGGCTACTATTTTTCTCTTGAGCATGTTAACAAAAGTTCATGCATATATTCATGGTATGTATGCTTGGGCATGTTTAAACTTGCACTATTTTTGGACTTTTAAAGGGACCTTCTCTTCAACATGGGTTGAACTAAGCTTTTTGGTCACTCACTGTTCATGATCATTCCCTATTGTTTATTAGGTTTTATTTTTCATTGGTCATAAATACAGATAAATGAATGTGGTTGCTTGTCCATGCTTTACAATTAAGTATAACAGAAATATGATCTAGTGAGTATATTTCTAAAGTTTGAATAATCAAATAGAGATACTGAATGATAATGGAACAACTTAAATATGTTTCTTCTGTTTCACCAAGATTGTTCTGAAAAAGACTTATTTTAGATGTATTCCTTCTGCTTCACCAGGGCTGTTCTAAAGGGACTTATTTTAGATGTGTTTCTTCTGCTTCATGGGGGCTGTTCTGAAAGGACTTATTTTAGAAGCTCCACAATTTGACTACAAACTCTTAAAAATGGGAATTTGTTTTTTTACTTTTCAAAGGATTTTGCAGACATATGGTTGTTCTTTGAGACTGACAGATTAGACTTTAAAAGGAGTTTAAATTTTAAACTTATTTATTTGTAATGCTGGGGATTGAACAGATTCTCTGGGTATGTTAAGCAAGCACTCTACTGGTAAGTTATAACCCAAAATGTGTGGATTTAAGTTCTTTTCTACCTTATACTGGCTATGCAACCTTGAATAACTACTCAGTTGGAGACTGAAAGTAGTTTGTTTGTTTGGAGAGGGTAAAACAGGATCCAGCAGGCTTATTTTTATAAGATTCTGAAGTATTAAATAAGATGTTAAAAAGACTTAAGTATAGGGTCTGTCAAGTAGTGAATCCTTAAAATTAAATAATGACTGTGTAATTGATAGTCAATCCTTTCACCCAGTGTCCTGGGGAAGCTACTGTAAATATCTTTGAGATTTGGATGGTTCTATAGTGTTATATCTGGTGAAAAAAAATAAATTTTCTGTCTCCTATTTAAAGTTTTGATTAAGAATATAATAACATTAAAGAAATTAAAAATAATAAAAGTAGAAAAATAAATCTTTCTGAAACTCATCATTTTAATGCAACAATTTTGTTTAATTTTTTTTCACCTCTGTTGTCTAAAATTTAGTCTCACTAAGTAGAGACACTTAACACAAGCTTTCTGTTTTCTTTCTGTCAGTTGCACATTTACTTTAGAAATTTAGCAATTCCTCCTCCTTCCTTCAAGCTCTGTTCTACTACTTAACTCAAGATTGCTATTGAGCCATTGAACCATGGGAAATTCATTTTCAAAATCTGCTTAATTGCTGTGAGACTTTAATTTGTTCTGGATGATGGTGCTAATGTCTGGGAACTGGGACTGAAGCCCTCCGAAGTTGTTAATTTAATCAACCGCTGTGCCCTTGCCTAATGAAGGGGGTACCAGATCCTCCTCACAAAGAGCTTGGGTCCCTCCTGACCACCTCCTTCATGATGAATAACAGAAGCCCCACAGTCAGGTTGAGCACTTGGGGCAAATTATCAGGATGTCAGTCCCTATTATCTGGAATCCTAGGCTGAGCTTTCTCAATAACTATTGAGTAGATTTTTATATAGGAACTTAAGAGTTTCTAAGGTAGGGTTTCTTATGTGCTTGTGTCCACATCTGCTAATTTGAAAAATTCTTTAATCATTGAGGTTCTGTTGCAGCTAGTCTATAATATGTAAGATCATAAACATCATTTCAGACTACAGAGATGCCTGTTAACCACTCAACTTTTCCATGGCTAGACTGCTGAACGCTTGCTCTGGCCTCATGATAAATTAGCTTGTTTATTCCTCTTCTGCTTATTTCTATCCTGCTGTTGGTTAGTGTAATGAAGCAGAAGCCTATTGTGTATGTTCATTGGGTAGCAATCCTCTGGCACCAAAGAGGGTAATTGAGTAGAAAGGCGGATGCTGTTGGTGCATGAGAGAAGCTAACACCACATGAGGTCACCAGGCTTCCAGCTTTAACCAATGTGGACACAATGCAATTGAGATTCTGAAAAGGGTTTGTTTATAGTGTGAGAGTAAGGGTCAGTAGTTAATTTGAAATGCTGTAGGTGTGTTTTCCTTGAACCAAGAAGGTACAGAGCATGTGTCATAGAAGATTGTAAATATCCTCTGGGGGTGGGGAGGGGAGGGGAGTAGATTTGGAGGAGGGATTAAAGACAAAATATACTTAAAAGTTCTTATTATCTACCTCTCTGTTTTCCTAAAAGTCTTACATTCTAGAAAATTAGTTCACTGTAGAAAAATTACTATACAACTCTGTGATTTAGAGGCACAGTCCTACCCAAAAAAAAAAAAAACTTAAAAAAAATCGTAGTTCTCCAAATGCGAAGGTATTAGAGACCTGTGAAATATAGTTAATATTATTTTAAAGAATGCACATATTAAAAAAATTTATGTCTTCTATAGTTAGTAGTTGTCCTAACTTGAATGAAATAATATGGGAAGCATTAGCCCTGTATTTGTAGTGTAGCCTTTCGTCTTTTTTAGGTTCCTTTTCCAAGCATATCTGTATTTTAAAATTTTCTTTGGTATTTACTTTGTAATTTAATTACCTGTTTAAAATTGTAGAATCATGTTTTTATAATCATGCCAGATAATTTAAAGATCCTGCTCTTATGAAAGGAAAGGTTGCAAGCAAATATTTGTTTTCCAGAAATGAGAGCAGAAAAAAACATGGAGGTGTGCAGGACCCAAAGGTTTGCCATGACCTTTATTATGCTTCGTGGAGTGTATGTTAAGTCTAGGCAATGCATTTGATATTCCTGATACCTCACATTTGTAAAACGCTTTTATCCTTCTTCAAAGTGCTTTTGTAGAAATCACCTTATTTGATCATGCCAAGAGTCCAGGATAGGCCAGTGCACCAGGGAGCTACATATTTAAAGTCATGGGATCTGAGAAAAGTACTATGTTTATAGTATGTTTTGCTTGGTACGGCATTAGATTTGTTGTGATTAAAACTTGGAAATTTGGAATTTTATTGACTACATATAGGAAGAGTAAAAAGGCACAATTCTATCTTTTTAAATGTTAAATTATTTGTTGTGGAAATACCTGTACATTTTTTATTTTTTGAGCTCTCTTTTAGAAGTAAATGTTGTCTGTAGTTTATTCTCTTCATCTTCATATAGGTTATAGTTGCTTCTGTGAAAGCTTGTTGGATATCTCTTTAAGTATTGTTTTGATAAACTACAGTCTGTTCAGGCTGTCAGATATTTTTCTCTTTCTCTCAAGTTCTTTCGATACTCTGGTAAATTTTAGAGGACCTAGAAAACACTCTCAAGATATGAGGGAAAGGACTAGGGAAATGGCTCAGTGGTTAAGACTACTCTTCCAAAGGTCCTGAGTTCAGTTCCCAGCAACTACATAGTAGTTCACAACCATCTGTAATGGGATCTGACGTCCTCTTCTGGTGTGCCTGAAGACAGCAGAGAAACCCTGTCTCAAAAGAGAAAAGGAAAGAAGGAAGGAAGGAAGGAAGGAAGGAAGGAAGGAAGGAAGGAAGGAAAGAAGGAAGGAAGGAAGGACGGAAGAAAAGAAGAAAGGAAGGAAGGGAAACACTATTTGAAACTGAGTGCATGAGTTGAGTTGAGTTGCTAGTTGAGATCACTAGTGATAATTCTTAGAATTTGGCTGAATTTTTGATTTTGAGACAAAGCTCATTATAGCACAGGCTCTAAGTTGCATGATGTAAAAGACAGGTGACCATAGGGTGTCCAGGTCCCTGAAAATGAATTTATTGAAGGCAGAAGAGATTTTTTTTTTAAGAATTGTATGTATCTCCAGGGATAGACGAGAAATTTCCTTAGTGTATGTGATGACTCTTTGGAAGTTTCTTCAAGACACGCTAGAGAATATGAGGCAGAATAATTAGCAATTCAGCACATGTTACTACAGTTTTCTAACTATGTTAACTCTGAGTTACTGAAGATTATGCTTACCTAGATCTTGTCTTTGAACAACTTCAATTTGATTAGAAAAACAAGACCAATAAAACAAGTTGTGTTAAGGTTGAAGTTAGTTGCAATAGACCAAGAGCTCTAAGCATATTTTAGACAAGAAGAAAAAATATTTTGAATAATTGAAGTCTGATATAGATTGTCAAAATTTGGGTGATTAATTAAAAAACAATTTGATATACATATATGAAAACAAGATTTATATCACTCAGTATTCTAAATTAATAATTAACTTAATAGAAAAAGCCTGTGTCTGGTATGAAGAAATCTGCCTTGAGTATCGTTTGCCTCTCTGGACAGCCAATCCTTCATACTTCTTCCTGTCTTTGGTTGGAGACATTTCCTTTGACAGAACAAGGGCAGGCCTTTCCTCAAAGCTAAATATGTTTATCAGTCTTTCCAATCACCCATTATTTTCTTTATTTTTTTAAATTAAAAATAGTAGGGCAAATCTTGAATCTTTTGTTTATCTGTGGATTAGATATTTTTATTTTAAGATTTATTTATTTTTATTTAAGGGGTTTAGGTGTTTAGATTGCTTGTTTATTTGTGTATCATGTGCATGTCTAGTACCTGTGGAGGCCAGAAAAGGGTCATGGATCCCCTGGAACTGTAGTTATAAGTTGTGAGCTGCCATGTAGGTACTGGAAATAGAACCCAGGTCTTTTGGAAGAACAACCAATGCTCTTAAACACTTATCGGTGGTTTATTGTAGATAACAAGGCATATTTTCTAGTTCACAAAATTCTGGAAAATATGGATCAAAGGACAGGATCATCTGCTCATCTGTCATAAGAAAAAAATATACTTGATAGAAAACTACTGAGCTGATCTTAAATGATGAATCAAGATCTAGACTTGCAAAAGAATACAATATATGTGAAGCATCTGAGTTTAAAAATCAACCAAAGTACATATAAGGTAAATATTTTAGGCTAGTAGAGAGTTTGAGACAATTATAAAGATGTTATTAGAAAGACACAGCAACATATGATATAAACAGGATATATTATTTGAGCATCAATTATACTTTAGGCACTGGGCTAAATGTTTTAAATTCATTAGTTCAATCTTTTTGAACTATTGATTTGGAACTTGACTCTTTGGTTGGCTTGGTTTTACATTTTAAGTTCTAGAAAAACTGGAGTATTAAGTCATTGATGTGGTGTCTTTAACTTGTTCACTGTATTTCTTTAAAAAACAATTCTAGCCAGGAGTGGCAGGTGGCACATGCTTTTATTCCCAGCACTGGTGCATGGGAAATAGAAAGCAGGGAAAAGATCATCTCTGAGTTCGAAGCTAGCCTGGTCTACAAAACTAGTTCCAGTATAGCCAGGGCTACACAGAAAAACTCTATTTCAAAAACCCAAAGCAACAACAATAAAAATTACTTCTAAAAGAAACAGAGTGTGGAGGGCAAACCCTGGAGAAGGCTGCAAATTGACCAGAAAGTTGACAAGTCTCTATAAGGACTGGCATTGTGTTAGCCATTGTGGGCAAATCCATTCAGCTTAGAGCCTCTGTCTGTATTTCCCTTTGTGAATTCTTCTACTGAATGTCTCCTCATTCTTTGTTAAGATGAGGTTCTACTAGTTCTGTCTGCTTTTACCACATAAATGTTTTACGAACTCTTCCAGACTGGCAAGATTGTTTGTGTGGGCTGTGAACAGATTGTGTGGGTGATAACACAAGTAGGAAAGGAGTCAGAAATCAAAAAGAAGTTGTAGAGGGGGGCTCTTTGTCTCTTGGAATGGAGCTAGGACACAAAGAGAACTTTGTTAATCATGATTCCTTTGTAATCGGAATGGAGAGACACTTTTAAAAACATGCCACTGTTTGGTTCACTGTCTCAGCTAAGTTAAGCCAACTTCGAAATACCTAATCAAATGGATAAAATTTTCCCAGACAAAACCTGGCAGAATCAAGTCATACTGATAAAGTAGGTAGCTAAAGTGCTGGTTTTGCCAAAGGTTTTCATGGTGGCAAGCTTGTATTTAGATGGTAAACATTTGATGGTGGTGAAACAAAAATAAGAAAAAGATTTGTAAGATTTTGGAGTTTTGATGAATTTACCAGTCACTTTGTACTAAGCCTTTAAAATAAGTACAGAATAGAAAATCAAATTATCTCATTTACTAGATAACTTTGGAAAGCTTGCTTTATCTTTTGGAGATTCCTTTGTTAGAAATCAAGGGATAGTAATCTTTAGTGCTCAGTATTGTGAAACACTGAAACAACTCCTGAGTATTATACAGATGAATATGGGAGATTCTCTTCAAATTATTCATATTCAGTAGGGAAAGGTTAATCAATATAGTTTCATTGTTGTTTTTTAGGAAAACTTGTTATTCTTTCAAAATGTATCTTTTTACAGTGGAGGTTATATACCTTGCTACAGATTAATTTTCTAGTACTTGTGAGAACAAGCTTGGGAATTTACAGTGTGGGTGGTTTTCTAAAAAAGAACTTTAGATTTATCCCTGCTGTATTCATTCAATCCATCAGTCTGGTAATGAGATGTTTTATAATGAATTATTGATACTGGAGAATTAAGGAGTGATGAAAACAAAGGCAGCAGTAGTATGTTTAAAGGATCTGCCTATTTATTGTTATCTAGCTATTCCCTACTTATCTTTCAAAAGTGAAACATAGTTTTAAACCCAGTAACAAAATGGCCAAAAATTCTAGACATCTGAGTGTCTTATATTTGAAAGACTAATATACTTTCCTTCTAGGCTGAAGTTTTCCTTTTCTTTCACTTGAGCAATTGCTGGTAGTTTCTTCTCAGTGGAAATTTCTAGACTTCATTTCTCATTAGCCTTTTAAACAGGAAATCCACATTTTGCTAATTATTTGGAGCAAAAGAGATTATTTCAGTGACATGTTGCTCTTTAATTTTTCAGTACACTTAATTTTTTAATCAAGTTTACACACTGCTATAGATGGACATTCTTTCTTAACCTTAATTGGTCAGTACTTCTGTAATCACATTCTATTTCTATGTGTGAATCCTGGATTTTTTCATTTGGAGAAATCTAGAACATGTGTTTACTGTGCTTTTTATGATAGTGTATTACATAATTGAAAATATGCTATTTTCCTTTTCTCCTCTGCATGAGATATACCTTATCTAGTTTAAACAGCTAACCATGCTAACTATTCCTTTTCTGGTGATTGCATTTCCAGTCAAGGTTAAATGTGCTTTCACTACCATAGCAACTAGTTACTGCTGTTGTTTCTTCTTAGAGAAAACAATCTTCCTGTTTTCATTAAGAGCTCCATAATTAAAAAGTCAGTGTATGGTGGGAGGAACTTGAGAGGGAGAAAGCAGAAGGAGGGAAAAGGGGGAGGGCAGGGTCAGGTATAGGTGGAGACAGGGATGATATACAGTGTCAGGAATTTGAAAAGAGATGTGTAGCAATAGGGGACAGGGAATTGGGGATAGCCACCAGAAAGTCTCAGATGTCAGAAAAGCAAGATGCTCCCAGGATCCAATGGGGATGACATTAGTTGAAATGCCCAACAAAGGAGAGGGAGAACCTATAGAGACCATATCCAGAGGTTAAGCAATGTCCCCAGGTAGGGGATGGAGCCACCCACTCATCTCCAAATTTTTAACCCAGAATTTCCCCTATCTAAAGAAACTATGGGGACAAAGTATGGAGCAGAGACTGAAGAAAAGTCCATCCAGAGACTGCCTCACTTGGGATTCATCCCATAAACAAACAGCAAAGCTAATTTCTTCTAGCTGTCTCCTTCTTTTGGTTATATCTCATAAAAAACCCATTCAGTATGACTGTCTATAGGTTCCTAAGAAAATATCTTTTCTATTATGTGCTCTTTATTTGCATGTTTATGTGTATGTGCCGTATGGATGTGTGAGTGGGCAAGCTAGATTATGCATGCATGTTTGAAGGTCAGAGGTTATCTTCAGGTGTCTTCTACTTTTAACTTGCTATCTTACCTTCTGGGACAGGAACCTGGAGCTTATTGTTTTGGCTAGAGTGGCTAACTAGTGAGCCTGTGGAATCCCCCTGTCTCTTCCTCCCTCAGCATTTAGATTATAGGCCCACTTTATCATTTCCAGCTTTTATATGAGTGCTTGGGATCTAAACTCATGCTTGTGAAGCAAGAACTTTGTCAACTGAGCTACCCCCAGCTCCATACATTATATTCTTAAGAGTCTGTATAAAAATATCTCATAAAATCTTCTGGCCTACTATCATTAATTATATGCATTTAAGGCTGAAGAATGGACCATTTGCTTTATTTTGTATCTCATTTACCTTGTGTTCATGCAAGCTTAGGGGCAGTTCTGGAGTTAGTGAAAAAGTTCTGCCTTGTGAAAGCTCCATTTTCTAAAAACTGCTGTAAAAAGCAGCTATTTAAATATGCTACTATAATATTAATGTTGGCCACAAACATTGGGAGCACATTTTTGATTGTTGTCTCTTGTTGCTTTTAATGTGTAAATGACTTTCTTTTATTAGACTGAGGTGATAATTTAGGAAATTTTTCTTTTAATCCTCAAAAGTTAGTATTTATGCTTATAAACTCATTGACACAGACATATTGAATATTTTGTAAGAAGGGAGTCTGGGTTGGGCTTGAGTATTTTTATGTCCCCAGAAGCATATGAAATACAGTCATGGTATCTTCTAGACTACCTTTCAGTATCAGTCTTCAATGTGTATTAGTACAAAAAGGCCATACACCTATTCCCTTATGGCACTTTTGCAATGATGCCTACCAAGTGTTTGCTAAAAGTTTGTTGGTAAATCACATATAACTTAGTGTCAATAAGTTTATTATAACATAATGGCTACACAAAAACCTGTAGTTCAATTCATGGTTTAAAGAATTTACATGTTTAAGCCTCCATGGAAACAAGAGAAGGAAAATTCAGTCACCCTTTTAGAAGTCTATAAGTTCCTAGTGTTTAGAAGTTTACATATTCAGTAGAATCTTGAAATAATAGATCATATAACATTGACACCAGAAGAAGCAATAATTACTTATTATTACTGAAAGAAAATCAGAGAAATTCTTAGATCCTGGCTCACAGCAATTAACAAATTAGGCAAAGGAAATAGCAATTGAGCTAGAATCTAGAAGTGATAAAAGTGTTAAAATTTTTAATTTTACGTAGTAATCAAAACATAAAAATTCCTACTCTTTTAGGTTATGCTTAAATTGTACCTCTTTATTTAATTCTAGAGAATTCACAAATTATAAGGGCTTACCTTTTCTTAGAATAACTAGGAAAATGATGATTCTGGAAAACTGTGAAATATAGATAGGTCATTAATGGACCTTTCTTGTCCTTGGCTATACTTTGTGTCTTTGATTACTTTTACATGTCTTTTAAATTTTGTCAGAAAATAGGAAGAAATAAATTGTGGGTCTTTACTGGATGTTAAGTTTTGCATTTCTTCACATATACATATACACATAAGAGTATTTATCATTTTGATAAGATCAGATGAAACTTGTTTTTGGTTTAGGCTCTCTTTTATTTATCCATTGTTTATTACTGTGAATAAAGAACTAACCTTTTCCTGAGCTAAATTGTGCTATTCTATGCTTTCCTAAAATACTAGTAAATTCTTTATTAGGTTGCTCTGAAGTCAATTTGTCTCTAACACAATTCTTATTCTTGTCTACATAGTATGTAACTATATTCTTCTTAAAGCAACACCAGGTTCCTTACCTGGAGTCATGTCTCTTCTAGTCTGACATCCCAAATTCTGTCTACCTAGAATATGAACTTATACCCAAGAACCCAATAAATGTGGAAGAATATCTGTTAAGTTTAGATGAGTCTAATGTATTTTCAGGAGCTTCATATTTTATCTTTTTTATGGACCTTTAAAAATAAAAGTAATTTACAATTCATATATCAGTCATGATTCATCTTTAGTAGTACTAATGATAAAGATAAAATCAGAACCTCTATGATATGTAGAAAATAGGTGTCAGATAACAAATTATGAATAACCAATATTAGAAAATTGTTCTTCAGAGCAGATGTTTTTCTTAGGAGATTAATTCATTTTGGAGTTTCCTAATTCTAAAATTACAATGTAATGTATACTGTGGCTTACTTTTTCAAGAAGTAGAACCAGTTATTTACCTTTTATGGTTCCCCATACCTGCAGCTCTGCCAGAGCAGTTTTGAGGACTTCCACTGCACCTAGGAGAGAATCTTATACAAAGACTGGTGCATAACTGTGCTGTTTTATGATCATGACACAAGATAGTACATTGTGACACTCTGATTTTCTTCCCATAGGTGATCTTGTTTGCATTCCACATAGCCTTTTGGCTAACAAGTTATAAATTTTGAGGCACTGGCACAAAATGGAAATGTAACTCAAATGTCTTGTTTGTAGAGCAGTAAGTATTAACAGATGAGTCATTTGGTCCTTTTGTGGAAGCCTTTATTCTCATTTCATGTGTGTTTAATTTTTGCTGTTTTAAGCATCATGGAGTGATGTAATAACAGACTTTTCCCCAGAAATATAGCTTAGAATTAGTAATTTTATGAACTTCTGTCAGAGTGCTTGATTCAACCTTTCTTTGTTGGCAGACACTAAAAGTGAGTATTGGTTTTTTAATACAAATTTAGGCCATTGGGTTGCTAATTAGCTTGTCTAATGAATTCAGATTTTATGAGCTGAACCTCTCACAAAACCTTTTATTATTTTATTCAAAAAAAACTGGCACCAATCTTCAGTCTAAGATAATTTTATGTTTATCACAGCATTTCACATAATATGTAAGAGCTTGACTCAGTGTCCTAAAGCTTTTGAGACCCCAAGCTGAGCAATTTATGCAATGTGTATTTAATATATGGTTTCTATAAAGCAATTCTATTCTATCTTTGACACCACACACAATTGAGAGATTACAGGTCAACCACTTAAAATACTCATTTACTTAAAATGTAAACATAAATTTCTTTTCTTTTTTTTTATTTCTTTTTTTTTCCTACCCCCTACAAAGTTCTCTTTGTGTAGTTTTGGCTGTCTTTGAACTTGCTCTGTTGACTAGAGCCTCAAACAAAGTGATCCACCTGCATCTGCCTCCCAGTTCTGAGATCAAAGGCATGTGCCACTATTGTCTTACCATAAAATATTTTTGAACTTTTAGAATCAGAATTAATTAGACTGCTGCAATTTTTGAAACTTTAGTGCTAAACTGTCAATGCCATTCATTCATAGCTTTGTGCCACAGAGAAGTATTTTTAGTAAGAGCTTGCTATAGAAAGTTACTTTGCATTCAACTTCTGATATTCATGGATTATGTGTTGCTATGTGGCTATTTATGTTTGTTGCTTTGTGGTTTTATATGTATATTTTTGTGCTCCTATGTAGGAGATGTAGGTAACCATGTGAATACACTTGTGTGTTAAGATATGGGTTGTATGTGCTAACCTATGAGATGCATGTGAACCTGTTGCCATATACATGTGTGCACTAGCTAATTTTCTAATTGCTGTGATAACATCCTAGATAAAAGCAAGGAAGTAAGAATTATTTTGACTTATAGTCTTAGTATAGTCTATTATGTCAGGAGTTTGAGGATTCTGTTTACTTTGTGTCCACAGTCAGGAAACAAAGAGATGAGGAACTCTTAATTATTCTTTCCTTTTTCTGAAATTGAAGAGGAATAACCCACAAAATGATGTCAGCTACATCTAGACTACATTTAGTATGTATTCCTACTTTAATTAACCTAAATGAGATAATCTCTCACAGATATGCCTGGAAAGTTATTTTCAAATTGGTTCTAAAGCCTGTCAAATTGAGCAGTTCAGTTAATTCACCTTTACAGTGTACACCTGTGTGTGGGCCTGGTATGTATATGCATATTCCTGTATGTTGTCATGCATGTGTATCTTTCTGTTGATATGTGGGGTGTGTGTATCTGTTTTGCCATATTCATCTGTATACTGTCATGTGGACATATCTGTGTGTTTTTGTGTAGAGTATGTTTGTTATTATATTTGTTTTGCTATGTGTGTGAACTGTGTCTGTATTGCTATATAGGATGCATGTTGCTATGTAGTTAACATGTATGTATGTGCATCTTTGTGTTGAGGTATGTATGTGTTGAGTTATCTGTTTGTGTTGCTGTATGTGCATCTGCAGTGCATGTGGGTGAGTGTGTACATCTGGGTGTCACTATATAGGTATATGTATGAGTCTGTGTATGGCCACATGGAATATGTGTAAACCCATGCCCAGCTGTATGTTACGTGTTTCTATGAATTATTGTTTAAATGGAGTGTGTGTATGTGTGTGTGTGTGTGTCTATCTGTACTTGTTTGTTGCTATTTGAAGTGTGTGGACATCTATGTGTTGCTTTGTAAATGCATGTGTGTCTGTGCTGTAATGTGAATGTATGTGTACTTCTGTTTGTGTAAATTTGCATCTGTATGTTGCACACATAGGTATGTGTTGATGTGCTACTGTTTGGGTGAATATGAGAACATCTACAAGTTGGAATAAGCAGCATATTTGTTTGTATGTCTTGGTAGTGGTCATTTAGTGTAGAGGACTTCTGGCTTTATTCAATAAATAGGTTTTCTAAAACAAATGCTAGTGTGATTATTCGTTGAAAGTGGCTTTCATGAATTACTATAAAAAATGAATTGCATCTCACTAAGTATACCCCATTCTACTCAAAAGGGCATAGCTAAGGTAATTGCTAAAGTCCTGTCTTAGTTCTAGTCTCTGCAGATACTCTTTTACTTTGAAGTAACTGTTACGTAATTGTAAAGTAATAATTTGTTCAGTAATCTGGTAAGATTTAATTAGCATGGTTAAAATGCATGATAATTTCATTCTTAAAGTAAAGGCAGTATTAAAACATGTGTCTGAATATTATAGCTACAGAAACGAGTTAGTTAATTTAAATGCCAAATCAGTTTAACATGAGTATTTACATCTTCTGTAGTCTAACTTTTTGGGCTGTCATTTAGAAACACTTTTCATACTTTGATATTTGCTAAGAATGACAACAGTGTTTTTAGGAATTTATCTTGGATAGCTGATGCACAGATTTGTCTCACAGAATTATTAACTGTCTGCAACATTATAATTCAACCAAATAATGATATCTGTCTACTTAAATTGTACAGTCTATTTGATGTGTTTCTTTTCAATCGGAATTAAAGCTTTTGAATTTAGCAAAGGTCAAGAAGAATGTCTCGGTGAATTATATTGAAAATCCACCTTCTAAGTTTGAGGCAGGAGAATTTTTATGAGTTCAAGGCCAGCTTGGATTAAAGCCAAATTCTAAACGTAGATAGAATCCTATTATTCCAACCAAGAGCTTTGAGGCCATTTGAATAAAAGTTAGGGTTAAGGTTAGGTGTGTCAATAACATACACATTAATCTTTTGCAGTTCAGATACTAAATTCCTCTTTCTTGTGTTTTCTTCCATCCTGTTTAGGCTGTCTGGTACTGAAAGCCTAAGTACACAGCATGTATTGTATGAGTTTTTACTAGACACATACTTTAGTAGTAAATATTTGTGGGTAGGAGGACCCATCTCTCTATGCTGAACACCTTCCCGAGTGCTGGAATTATAGTCCTGTATCATTATACTTGACCTATCTTCCAGACAATGAAGGTTTTTCACTACATTTCAAGGTGAAGCAGATAATGAGGTTCTTACTAACATAGTTCACATTTTTCATACTCAAAGCAGAGTCAATGTCAAGTCATTGGCCCTACAATTTAAAGATGGACAGAGAGATATACAAGTGTTAGCTGCCACCTAGAAAAGTTAAAATAAAAACAAAACATTTGTTACTATTCAAGTGTCAAATAGTTTCCATTTAACTCAACAAGAACTTTTTATTTCTTTTGTTTTAAAACAAGTAACAAAGCATCCCAGAAGTATGTAACAACATAATGTTATATTGCGTAACAATCCCTTTGCAACTACCTAGAAGTATGTAACAATATGAGATTGTGAGCATTTGACAACCAGCTACATACTGATAGAAAGTTGTTCCAACAAGGGTTTGAATAAAGACTTTTGGCTGTAAAAGAAGTCTGAAACGGCTTTCAGGGCATATCATAACCCCCCCCCCATACTCTTTTTGTTTATTTAAACTTTTTATTGGATATTCTCTGTATTTACATTTCAAATGTTATCCCCTTTCCCCCACTACCATCCATCCTCCCCCTCCCGTGAAGGTGCTCCCTCTCCCAAGCACCCTCTCCACCTCAGTGCTTTGGCATTCCCCTACACTGGGAAAACGCACCTTCACTGGACCAAAGGCATCTTCTCCCATTGATGCTAGATAGTGCTATCCTTTGCTACATATACAACTGGAACCAAGAGTCTCTCAATGTGTGCTCAATGGTTGGTGTTTTAGTCCCTGGGAGTTCTGGAGGATTTGGTTGGTTGATAATGTTGTTCTTTCTATGGGGTTACAAATCCTTTCAGCTTCTTCAGTCCTTTCTCTAGCTCCTTCATTGGGGACCTCATGTTCAGTAGAGTGATTAGCTGCAAGCATCCTCAACTGTATCTGTATGACTCTGGCAGAGCCTCTGAAGAGGCATCCATATCTGATTCCTGCAAGTAACCACTGCTTAGCATCACCAATAGTACTTGTGTTTGGTGGCTGCATATGGGGTCGATCCCCAGGTGAGGCAGTTTCTGAATGATCTTTTCTTCAGTCCCTGCTTCTCTATTTGTCCCTGTATTTCCTCCTGTGAGTGTTTTGCTCTCCCTTTTAAGAAGGACTGAGTCATCTACATTCTGACCTTCCTTCTTTTTGGGCTTTCTAAGGTCTGTGAATTGTTTCTTGGGTATTTCAAGCCTTTTGGGGACTAGTATCTGCTTATGAGTGAGTGCATACCATGTGTCCACTAGGTAACCTCATTCAGGATAGAAAGTATGAGTTCAGAGAGCAAGGGCACCACGAGGCATAAACACCTTGCCTACAGATGTTCATGCTTGAGTTTGGAAAACTAGAAAGAACACTTTTAATTAATTGTTGATTGATTCAGATAGTTCTTGCTATGTAGCTCTGGCTGGCCTGGAACTTAAAAATCCACCTTCCTCTGCTTCTCAATGCAAGGCCTAAAGCCATATGCTACCACTACACTTGGCATTAGAAGGAACATTTTACAGGACCATTCCTGTCTTTGTCTGTTTCAGTCCCTTGTTTCTTAGCCAAGGGTACATTCTCAGAATTATCTTGGTTTCTCTTTTGTTGTCCCTGCTAAGCTCTAAAAGCATTATTAAAAAGTCATAAGAGACACACAAAGAATGAATAATTTTTATTAAAAGGCTCCCCCCTCTTTAAGAAACACTTTTCTTTCAACATCTTTCTCCCTCTTTTCTTCCCTTCCCTCCTACCCCTCCTTCCTTCTCTCACTCTCCCTTATCTTCCTACCTGCACCCATACCTAGTCACTAGGAAGACAGGAGATCTGCTGGGAGAATTAATGAACTCCAGAGGTTTGTCTGAATGGGAATAGAGTCCCACAGAAGATTTTCCAGAGGTTTGTCTGAATGGAAATAGAGTCTCGGAGAAAATTTTAAAATATTTGTTATCAGGCCAAAATAGCCTTTCCCCATCTTAGACTAGGAATACTTGCCTTCAATAAAAATGATATTTGAAGATTAATCTGCTTGAGCTAAGTAGAAGGAATAAGAAGAACAGATTAGTTTTTAATGGGTAATTATGCATAATATAATAATAATCAGAATGTAAATGTAATAATTTTGAGTGAAATAGTCAATAACTTCAGAAATATTTTATTTTTCCAAGAGTACTTAGCAATAGAAACAACAAAACAATGATGCACAGATACTTCCTTTTACGACTCGAAAAAAGGAGGTTGAGTTAACCTTTGAATAATTTCAGTTAAAAACTTATACTCACCATCTCTAAACTTTTAAAAATATAAATAACTTATTTACCTGGGACTTCAAAGTTTCACTTTAATTTTCTCCATCTTGTTCTATAAAATCATTTTAGGCTAGAAATATCAGCTCATATTAAATGAATAATAAACAGACTGATTTAAAATAGAAAACAGAGACTAAGACTTTTGTTGACAGTGGACTATGTCTTATTCAAAAGACATGTTGCAGATAATTTTGACTTCATTTAGTTCTTTTGTCATGCTATAAAATCATTTTCAAAAAGAACTTAAAGTTTAATGTTTTTGTTTGTTTCTGTCTGTTTGTTTGTCTTTGGTTCTTTGGAGATAGCATTTCACTATGTACGTCTGACTTCTGGAATTTACTTATAGACTAGACTAACCTCAAACTCACAGAGATCCTCCTACTTCTGCCTCCTGAGTTCTACAATTAAAAGACTGTGCCATCATGCTTGGCTCATATTAAACGTATTTTGAGTCTAGATACTGTTTTATGGTCATGTAATCACAGCTATGGCTGAATCAAATGATACCCCAGCAATCAGAACAAGTTACATATTTGGCCTCTTTTTTTTTTTTTTTTTTTTTTTTAATGTGCTATATACACTGAGTATGCACTCTTAACTGCAGGTAAGATGTCATCCTGAGTTGTAAAGATATCGCCAAAGTAACTAACTCTGTCTATGCTTACATATCAATGTGATATTTACTTTCTCAAATACTATAAACGTTGGTTTTTCTTTGAGTACTAGTAAAAAAAGCTGAAATGTTGAATTATGTGCAGTTTTTAAGTTTTAAATGTTTTGGGGGCTATCTTATTCTAGTGAATAAAAATACTTCTCATTCACCTAGTCTAGCTGAAGGTATGCTTTTGAAGCTTCTTCAGTGCCATTGCCAAGGTCTCCTCAAACATATAAGTATTCTTGATAATTTTGTTTTCTGGATGACATACTGGGTTGATAAAAATATAAAAACCAGGTTGGCTGCTACACAGTCTTTGTCTCCCACACAAGCCACTGAGAATGAAGCAGTACTCTGTTGTTCCATGTGGAATGTAGCTTGAAAATTTGGCCGAGGAACTCAGCTTGTTATTTTCATTTTTGTCTGATGAGTGAAAAACATAAGATAATTGAATAAGATTAGATTAATTTTTAGAAGAACAGAAGTTTTTAAATGTAAGCATTTTCTGCAACAAATAGTTTGATTTACATTTTTTAAAATGGAATTTATGACTTTTGCCTCATTGTTAGTTTCTAACCACATTAAAATAGATGTAATTAAATGTGTCATTTGGTCTTTCTAACACCAGGAAACTGTTTAGCTGACCAAAATAACCAAAGTTTGATTGACTCATTTCTAATAATAAGCTAGACAGGTGGCCTTATATAAATTAGGAATATAAAATCTTTATGATTGTATGGTTTTGAGTTTTGAATTAAAGCACCCACAGCATAAATCCATAGAGATACCATGCCTTTGGAATCAACACCAACATCCAGGGACTTTTAGTTATATGTCTTTAAAAAGAAAAGATTTATTTATTTATTTATTTATTTATTTATTTATTTATTAATTATTAAGTACACTGTAGCTGTCTTCAGACACACCAGGAGAGGGCATCAGATCCCATTACAGATGGTTGTTAGCCACCATGTGGTTGCTGGGAACTGAACTCAGGACCTCTGGAAGAACAGTCAGTGCTCTTAACCACTGAGACATCTCTCCAGCCTAGATGTATGTCTTTAATACAGAAATTCCTAGCATTTTTACTTGTTATTGATTCATCTTTCTGAAAATACACTTACTACTAATATAGATATATTAGGACAACATTTACTATTACTATAGATATTAACATACTAGTACCTATTAAGTAAAAAATGTTTAATACTTTTTAAAGAGTAGTTTCTTTTCTCTGGGAGTATTCTAGGTAAATGTTTTAAATTTGGAATTAATCTTTGTGATTTTACTGTTATAATCATTTTATAATAAAATATTGCTTCAATATATTTTTCAAATTTGCTTTTCTGTCTTGATGAGCATGGGCAACAGTTTAGTTTAGTTTACAAGTATTAATATTTGAATATCTTCAAACAGGTACTGAACTAAGTAGGGTTCTGAAGTCAGCATAGTTTCTGTGTATATCAAAAGCAGTGCTTATGAATGATAGAGCTAAGAGAAGGAAGTTTGACAACTTGTTTCTTAGTAGTTTCAGAAACTACTCTCTGCAGTGCTTTTCACTCAGTTTCTCAGCTTTTGGGGCACACTGGAATTTTAAGACAAAGATTTGAATGAATATGGTAACTGAAATAGATTGCTTACAAGTATATAGTGCAATTAACTGGAAATACAATGGGTGGCTTGCAGAGATACTTTTGTGGCTCCCTAGAATCACACTTGAATTTGGAGAAGCTCTGAGAGTGATTGCTCCCCAGCTGTAGATGGCAGTGTTCAACTGAAAGGAAGGCAGAACTAAAAATACATCAGCTAGAAGTGGCCACTTCAGCAGAATTTTTTTTAAAAACATGAAAACACTCTCTTTTCAGCTCCAGCACCCACAACTGCAGTGCCCTATATGGCAATAAAATGTGTGGATGTCCGCAAGAACCACCATAAAACAAGATGGTTGGTGCCATGGGGACCGAACAAATGTGACAAGATCCGTGACATTGAAGAAGCAATTCCAAGAGAAATTGAAGCAAATGACATTGTGTTTTCTGTACACATTCCTCTCCCTTCTATGGAGATGAGCCCATGGTTCCAGTTTATGCTGTTTATCCTGCAGTTAGACATTGCTTTCAAGCTGAACAACCAAATCAGTAAGTACTCCAACTGCTATGCTCATATCTGGAAATCTTCCTGGAAGTGTTAATGACGATGCTAACTCTGATAGTTAGTAGCTGTTTCCTGCTTCCTATGCACTTTCTGAGACCTTCATCTGAATCAACCCATTTAATCTTTTCAAATCCCTGAGGCAAATATCACTATGAATTCAATATATATATATATATATGTATGTCACTTGGGTCCTGGTGAATGTCACTTGGGTCCTGGTGAGGTTGCTTGCCCACAGTCAGACCCAAGACTATAAAGGTTTCAGTCCAAAGCTGTTCTAGTTACTAAACATCTTCCCCTTCTAGTACCAAAAAGGAGCTAACCTCAGTAGAGGGAGGCCCTTTGTGTTTAATTGGATTTCACTGGTCCTATGGAGTAAGACTGTGACCTTATCAAAAGATACTCTTTGAATGGGGCTGCTAGCCCAGGAGTATTTATGATCTCACTAAAACATTTTGTTTTTAATTTAATTCATATATTTTCCAATTTATTTGGTTGTACCTAGGGATAATATAAAGAATCTTTTTTACTTAAATAAAGCCAGACTACATAGTCAAAGACACACCTTTCCAAACAGTTCCATTAAGTCTACATTGGCACTTCTTATTTGTTTTCTGTTTGTTTGTTTGTTTGTTTTTATTGAAAAACTTTATTTTAAAAAACAAAGATAAATGTACAAATTTTGAAGTATTTTTGCATAAAAGTATACAAATACATTTTTAAGGTTGTAATTAAGTATTTGTGGGTACATATACATTCACATATGTATATATGTAACAATAATATAGGAAAAGAGGCTATTAATTTGAGGGGATAGGAGAGAAACTAGGAGGGGCTGTAGGGAGGAAAGGGGGATGTGATAGAGTTCTATTTTAATTAAATTTTTTTTCTTTTTGGTAAACTTCGCACAGTCTGTGAGTTGTTTCTGGGGTGTTCAGAGCTTTCTGGGGTTAGTATCCAATTATCAGTGACTGCATATTATGTCTGTTCTTTTGTGACTGGGTTATCTCACTCAGGATGATATTCTCTAGATGCATCCATTTTCTTAAGAATTTTGTTAAGCCACTGTTTCTGGTAGCTGAGTAGTACTCCTTTGTGTAAATGTACCACACTTTTTGTATGCATTCATCAACTAAAAGACATCTGGGTTCTTTCCAGCTTCTGGCTATTATAAATAGAGCTGCTATGAACATTGCCGTGCATGTATCTTTGTTGTATGTTGGAGCATCTCTGGGGTAAATGCTCAGAAGTGGAATAACTGGGTCTTCAGTTAGTACTATGTCCATTTTTTTGAGGAACTGCCAGACTGATTTCCAGAGTGGTTGTATCAGTTTACAACCCCACCAACAGTGGAGAAATTTTTCTCTTTCTCCACATCCTCGCCAGCATCTGTTGTCATCATGAGTCTTGGATCTTGGCCAATCTGACTGGTATGAGGTGGTATCTCAGGGTTATTTTGATTTGCATTTCCGTGATGGCTAAGGATGTTGAGCACTTCCTTAGATGTTTCTCAGCCATTTGATATTCCTTGATTGAGAACTTTTTGTTTAAGTCTGTACCCCATTTTTAATAGGGTTGTTTGATTCTCTGGTGTCTCACTTTTTTGAGCTCTTTGTATACCTTGGATATTAGGCCTCTATCTGAAGTGGGGTTGGTAAATATCTTTTCCCACTCTGTTCGCTGCCGCTTTGTTTTCTTGACAGTGTCTTTAGCCTTACAGAAACT
The DNA here is from genome assembly GCF_963924665.1 of Micromys minutus. NCBI lineage: Eukaryota > Metazoa > Chordata > Mammalia > Rodentia > Muridae > Micromys > Micromys minutus. The sequence continues at coordinate 90,141,122 of NC_137973.1, forward strand.
TTGCAATCTCATTAAGTCCCATTTGTCAATCTTTGACCTTAAAGCTCGAGCCATTGGTGTTTTCTTCAGGAAATTTTCTCCTGTGCCTATGTGTTCTAAGGTTTTCCCTACTTTCTCTTCTAATAGTTTCAGTGTACCTGGTTTAATGTGGAGATCTTTGATCCACTTGCACTTGAGCTTTGTACAAGGAGATAAGAAAGGGTGTATTTCATTCTTCTGCATTCTGAATGCCAGTTGGACCAACACCATTTGTTGAAGAGGCTGTCCTTTTTCCTTGAATGTTTACAGCTCCTTTGTCAAAATTCAGGTGACCATATATGTGAGGGCTCATTTCTGGATCTTCTATTCTATTCCATTGATCCACATGTCTATTTCTGTACCAGTACCATGCAGTTTTCAGCACAATTGCCTTGTAATATTGCTTGAAGTCAAGGATAGTGATTCCCACGGATGTTTTCTTGTTGTTGAGGATAGATTTCACTATTCTAGGTCTTTTGTTATTCCAGATGAAATTGCAAATTGCTCTTTCCAACTCAATGAAGAATTGGGTTGGTATTTTGATGGGGATTGCACTGAATCTGTAGATTGCTTTTGGTAAGATGGCCATTTTTACAGTGTTGATCCTTACAACCCATGAGCATGGGAGATCTTTCCATTTTCTGGTATCTTCCTCGATTTCCTTCTTTAATGGTTTGAAGTTCTTGTCATACAGGTCCCTCACTTGCTTAGTTAGAGTCACATCCTGGTATTTCATAGTTATTTTGATTATTGTGAAGGGTATCTTTTCCCTAATTTCTTTCACCACATGTTTGTCCTTTGAATATAGAAAGACTACTGATTTGTTTGAGTTAGTGTTTTATCCTTCCACTTTGCTGAACTCGTTTATCATCTGTAGGAGTTTTCTGGTGGAATTTGTAGGGTCGCTTAAGTACACTATCATGTCATCTGCAAATAGTGATGTTTTTACTTCTTCCTTTCTGATTTGTATCCCTTTGATATCCTTTTGCTGTTTAATTGCTTCAGCCAGGACTTCCAGTACTATGTCGAATAAGTAGGGGGAGAGTGGGCAGCCTTGTCGAGTCCCTGATTTTAGTGGAATTGCTTCAAGTTTCCCACCATTAAGTTTGATGTTGGCAGTTGGTTTTCTGTATATTGCTTTTATTATGTTTTTGTATGGGCCTTGGATTCCTGTTCTTTCCATGTCTTTTAACATGAAGGGGTGTTGGATTTTTTCAAATGTTTTCTCAGCATCTAGTGAGATGACCATGTGGTTTTTTTCTTTGAGTTTGTTTATATGGTGGATTACATTGATGGATTTTCTTATATTAAACCATCCCTGCATCCCAGGGATGAAGTCTACTTGATCATGGTGATTGATCATTTTGATGTGTTCTTGTATTAGGTTTGCAAGGATTTTGTTGAGTATTTTTGCAGCAATGTTCATAAGTGAGATTGGTCTGAAGTTCTCTTTCCTTGAAGGGTCTTTGTGTAATTTAGGAACGAGGGTTATTGTAGCCTCAAAACATTAGTTAGGTAGTTTTCCATCGGATTCTGTTTTATGGAATAGTTTGGAGAGTATTGGTGTTATGTCATCAATAAATGTCTGATAAAATTCTGCACTGAACCCATCTGGACCTGGGCTTTTTTTGGTTGGGAGGCTTTTGATGACTGTTTCTATTTCTTTAGGTGTTATAGGATTATTTAGATGGCTTACCTGGTCCTGGTTTAACTTTGGTATCTTGTATCTGTCTAGGAATTCATCCACTTCCTCCAGATTTTCCAGCTTTGTTGTGTATAGGCTTTGTAGTAGGACCTAATGATTTCTTGAATTTCCTCAGTTTCAGTTATTATGTTTCCACCTTTATTTCTGATTTTGTTAATTTGGCTACCCTCTCTTTCCCCTCTAGTTACTCTGGCTAAGAGTTTATCAATCTTGTTAATTTTCTCAAAGAACCAGCTCTTGATTTTGTTGAATCTTTGAATGTTTTTGTTTGTTTGTTTGTTTGTTTGTTTGTTTCTATTTGATCTATTTGTGCCCTATGTTTGTTTATTTCTTGCCGTCTACTCCTCTTGGGTGTATCTTCTTTCTTTTGTTCTAGAGCTTTCAACTGTGCTGTCAGGTTGCTAGTGTATGCTCTCTCCAGTTTCTTCTTGGAAACACTCAGAGCTATGAGTTATCCTCTCAGTACTGCTTTCGTTGCATCCTATAGGTTTGGGTATGTTGTGTTTTCATTTTCATTTAAATCCAGAAAATCCTTAATTTATTTCTTTATTTCTTCTTTGAACCTGCTATCGTTTAATAGAGCATTGTTTACTTTCCATGTGTATATGGGCTTTGTTGTCTTTGTTGTTATTAAAGACCAGCCTTACACCATGGTGATCCAAAAGGATGCATGGGAGTATTTTGATCTTCTTATATCTATTCAGCCTCGTTCTGTGTCTAATTATGTGGTCAATTTTCGGGAAGATGCTGTGAGGTGCTGAGAAGAAGGTGTATTCTTTTGTTTTAGGATGATATGTTCTGTAGATATCTATTAATTCCAGTTGGTTCATAGTCTCTGCTAGTTTTACAGTGTCCTCGCTCAGTTTCTGTTCCCATTATCTTTCCATTGGTGAGAGTGGTGTATTACAGTTTCCGACTATTATTGTGTGGGGTGCACTGTATTTTTGGAGCTTTAGTAGGATTTCTTTTATGAATATGGGTGCTTTTGTATTTGGAGCATGTATGTTAAGGATTGAGAGTTCCTTCTGATCGATTTCCCCTGTAATTAGTAAAAAGTGTCCTTCCTTATCTTTTTTGATAACTTTTGGTTGAAAATATACTTTATTCGATATTAAAATGGCCACTCCAGCTTGCTTCCTGGGGCCATTTTCTTGGAAGTTTTTTTTTCCCAACCTTTTATTCTGAGATAGTGGCTGTCTTTGTCTCTAAATGAGTTTCCTGTATGCAGCAAAATGCTAGGTTTTGTTTATTTATTCAGTCTAAAAGCCTATATCTTTTTATTGGGGAGTTGAGTCCATTTATGTTAATAGATATCAAGGAACAGTGGTTGCTGTTTCCTGCTATTATTACTTTTGAAGGTTGAATTGTGCCTGTGTGTCTTTCTTCTTTTGGTTTTCTTGCTTAGGAGTTTTCTTGTTTTTACTGTGAGGTGGTTCCCCTCGTTGTGTTGGGTTTTCTACCTATAATTCATTGTAGTGCTGGGTCTGTGGTCATATATTGTGTGAATTTAATTTTGTCTTGGAATATTGTCTTCTCACCATCTACGGTGATTCATAGTTTTGCTGGGTATAGCAGCTTGGACTGGCACTTGTGCTCTCTTAGCGTCTGCATGATGTCTATCTAGGTTCTTCTAGCTTTCATAGTGTCTGTTGAGAAATCGGGTGTGATTCTGATTGGTCTGCCTTTATATGTTACCTGACCTTTTTCCCTTACTGCTTTTAGTATTCTTTCTTTCCTTTGGGCATTTGGTGTTTTGACTATTATGTGTCGGGAGGAATTTCTTTTCTGGTCCACTCTATTTGGAGTTCTGTAGGCTTCTTGTATGCTCATGGTCATCTCATTCTTAAGGGTAGGGAAGTTTTCTTCTATGGTTTTGTTGAAGATATTTACTGTACCTCTTAGTTGATATTCTTCGCCTTCTTCTATTCCTATTATCCTTAGGTTTGGTCTTCTCATTGTGTCCTGGATGTCCTGGACATTTTGGGTTAGGAGCTTTTTGGTTTTTGCATCTTCTCTGACTGTTTTGTCTATGTTTTCAATGTTGTGTTCGGCCCCCAATATTCTTTCTTCCATCACTTGTAGTCTGTTGGAAATGCTTGCATCTGTGACTCCTGATTTCTTTTTTAGGATTTCTACCTTTAGGGTTGTCTCTTTTAGTGTTTTCTTCATTGTGTCCATTTCTTTTTTAAATTCCTTCTTTCATTCCTTTATCTCTTTGGTTCTGTTTTCTTGTAGTTCTTTGAGCTCTTTGAGTGTTTTTCTTGTTTCTTCTTTAAAAGCCTCTAATTCTTTATGTGTTTTTCTCCCGTTCTTGTTTAAGGATCTCTATCATCATCTTGAGGTAGGATTTTGGGTCTGAGTCTTCTTTTTCTGGAGAGTTTGGCATTCCACTGTTTGTTGTGATGGGACAGCTAGGTTCTAGTGTTGCCACGTTGTCTTGGTTTTCCTGGGGTACGTTCTTTTGCTTTCCTCTTGCCTTCTTGTTTTCAGTGATTGGTTTTCACCTTTCCCTTGTACCTGTACTGTGTCCCTGGACCTCTGCTGTTCCTGGTGACCGATGGTCTGAGTGCCTGTTGTGTACCCCAGAAGCCGCAGGCTGGGAATAGAGGGCCTGATGCCAGGTTCCTGGGTCCCTGGATCAAGCTGGGTAGGCTCGCACTTTCCGTGTGCTCTGCTGAGATCTCTCTGCCCCCTGATTAGTTGGAACCCGTTCGGCACTTCTTATTTGAACCACCACGTAGAGCAAGCACTTTTACCTGCAAAATCATTGAGCTGCTTCTATAAAGCACGATTTCTTAAAAGTTCTACAATGTTGAAAAAATATTAGATCCTTTCTGAGCCACGTTTTTACATGCAAACGTTGAATAAAAATATTTAACTAGACAAGTTATTTTGAAGAATAAATTTGTGTAATGTAGGATGTAGCAGTTATTTAAAAGAAAAAAGAAAAGAAGTATCTTGAACCTGAAACTCAGCCCATTTTACATCTTTTTCTACATCCAAGCTAGTGGAATTAGTTTTTACAAAGAATTTTATTGTTTAATCTCAATCATTTTCTTGTGTGAAACATCTTTAATGACCAACCATTTTTAATGTCAAAAGGCTTGACAATTCAGTCTTCTCTCCATTCTTTCTCAAAGCTTTTTTTTTTTTTGCAGCCTTCTCATTGTTGAGATGCATATATTATCCTTTTCCACATATTCTGTAAACACATTCAAAGATGGCTTCTCTTAACATCTTTGCTCATGTTAATGTTGCCATATTTCTCTTAATCCTCTTTCTAATCCTCCTTTTTCTCCTCCTTCTCCTCCTTTCTCACCCCTCCTCTACTTCCTCTTCCTTTTTCTACATGCTGGGAATAGGTCCCTAGGGCCTCATGAATACTGAACACATGTTCTACCATTGAACCACACCTTAAGTTTCATCTCCTCTTATTTTCTTCCATAGATGAAAGTCTTCTTGTTGAAAACCCATTTATTCTTCAAGATAGTCCAGTTGTCACAGATATTTTCTTCTTTCCTTTGTAAATACAATTTAACCTCCCTGAATTTCATTATTGGCAGAGTGATGTAGATCAGTTCCTTGACTGTAATAGTGTTTATATTTGTTAAAACTGTGTGTAGGGAGTTGTGAATAAAAATGTCTCTTGGTTTGGATTATTCTCCTGCTACAAAAAGGGATAGCAAACAGCTGATGGAGGTGGTTGCCCTTTTCCACTCCAAGACAACACATTTGTTATTCAAACAACATTTCAATAACAAGTGACACTAATTCTAGTTGTAGCTAGAATTATTGCTTGCATGAATAAATTTATGTCTGAAACATTTATAACTGAACTAAAAGGGTGATGCATTGCTAGGAATAACAGCTTGTTACCATAGCAGCTATTGTTTGGTGTAATACATAGAGAGAATTTTAGAGCATGGACATGTTCATCAGGTTGGGGGAAAAAATGTATCATTTTGATATTCTGCCTTTTGTGTTTTGTAAAATTCCTGACCTGTAATTGGTTTCATTTTCAGCATTAAAGTTATTTAATAAAAATAAATCACAGCTACTGGTAAGTTTGTGTGAAATTTTGGAAGCTGATAATACATTTTAAAATTTTATGCTACTGAATATATAAAAGTTGTTCAGTAAATATATGAATACAATCTACTCAGCCTCTATAATGATACCTGTATGTACATATCCCAGGCTGAACCTTGGTATTGGATAACCAATTGAAAGGCTCATCCATGGGGAAGATCATTTCTCCTAGTCTTAGCATTCCTAGTTGTCAATAGTTCTTTATCTATAATTGAGATACCATGACATTACCCTCTTTTGTTCGGATATCATTTAGGCAGCTATGTTGGTGAGACTCATGATAGAAAAATATTTTATTTTCTTTCTATTATGAGAATTATCAAGTACATTTGTACAGACAAGTCATTTGTACAGACAAGTCTTATTTTGAAATTAGCCATTGGGTCTATGTTTATACTGATAGGAGATTGGTTTAGTTTTATGTGAATGAAATCAGTAGGCACATTCTAAGACTTTCAATTAAATGATAAGCATTATTCATAAAATTTAAAATTCTAAATATTACAAAATCTAAAACTTTCTTGAATGTTGACATGATACTATAAGTAGAAAATTTCTCATGTAACCTCATGTGACAAATTTTAGTCAAAATATAGGATAATTGTTTGTGTTAAATTTTAGAATATACATTATTTAATAAATGAGTTTCATGTTATATTTGTTTCCTATGTCTAAGATTCCTCATTACATATATTAAAATATTGAAAACTGTGAATGAAAGGAATAAGAATTTTGATTTGAACTATTTTGGTTAAGGAATATTCAATTGCAATGTTTACACTTTGGTATATCTAGTCTCTCACACTTCTTTCAAGTTAAACATTGGCTTGATGGTCAGTTTTATATTCTATGGGTTGGTTTCATCTATGAGTGATTTATAATTATTTATAATTACATTATATTATATAAAACTATATAAAATAAGTATATTATATTATTTATAATTATAATTATTTAACAGCAATCATCTTGTAGACTTTGAGGTCCTACTCTATGAGTAAAATTCAAAAACAAAAATAGCCCCTTTATATTCAATACAGATATTATTTAGGTTATATTTTCTTTTAGGCATTTTTGTCGTACGGATTTGTGACTTTTATTTTCATGTTAATGTTTAATCCAATTAGTTTAGTTTAATTTACCAGATAAAAAACTTAATTTAATGATGCCTGACTACTGTACTTGCAGCTAGCCAGGTACACTAGCAGTGTGGATTGGACCTGGCATCTGGCCACAAGTGCGCTACATGTCAATAAATCTGCCATAAGACAGCAGGTTTTCAATATTGTTGGGCAAAAGTTGCACTGGCCTATCTGAACTGTTATGTCTATGGTGTTTTAAAAATCTCCCAATCTTTAGAGAGAAAACTGAACTCTCAAATCCAGACTAGATGGTAGGTTGGTCCAGATTATAGTACCACCACAGCTCTGGGTTACTCACATGTCCCATTTCTGACTCTGAATTTGAAAGATAAATGAAGAGCTTTTGTTTGTATCTGTAGCTGCTTGTACCTTGTTTAAAACACAACCATATATATATATATATATATATATATCTCCTTATATAGGAAAAGCATCTTGTGCTTCTATTACCTCTTCCAGTTTAGGTTGTCCTGTCAGTTTATATGCCTTATCTATTCATGAAATATAACATGAGTCACCTTTACAGGGGAAAATTAAAGGTGAAAAAATTTTTGATGAAAATTCTGGGTACTCGGTGTTGGAAAAATAAAAAGCCACCCTACTCCCCCCCCCCAAAAAAAGATCCAAATCAAATATTCTACTGACATCTATTTTCTGTCTACATAATAAAGCTAGAAATTATTTTCAGTTTCTCTTTACTTTTATAAGTTAGCAATAATGATGTCAGTACAAGGGGCACTAGAAATTATTTATTTTTCCCTTTTATTAAAAATAGATACATGCAATATATTCTGATTGCAATTTCTCCTCCCTCTTCTCCTAGTTCCTCCCTATCATCCCTTCAATGTCTGTCAATTCATTTTTCTGAAAATTTCATAATATATTGTTTTTAACAGTGTAATGATAGTCCACTGTATAAATGTAATATGCTTTCTTTATCCATTCTTCTGTTTAAGTAAATCTAGATTGCTTTCAATATTTGGCTTTTGAGAATACAGCAGCAATAGACATGGTTGAACATGTCCTTTGGTAGGGTAAAACTTTCTTTGTGTATATGACGAAGAGTGGAATAGTTGGATCCTTGAGGTTAGATTGAGTTCCTTCTTTCTGAAAAAAATTCCACGCTAATTTTCATACTGGCTATACTAGCTTGTACTTCCACCAGAAATAAATGAGTGTTTCCCCGTTATTCCATATCCTCACTAGTCTTTTCCTGTGTCAATGAGTTCAAGGCTATTCTCCACTTTTTCTTCTATCAATTTCTGTATATCTGGTTTTATGTTGAAGTCTTTTAGCTAGTTGGAGTTTAGTTTTTAATAATTTTTTAAAGGAATGATTTTCTATTTTCTAAAATTGTTTGGTATATAGTTTGCTTTTTCAAATATTTGATTTTCTAAACAGAATATCATTAGCATAGGCACTAAGTTGAACTATTAATAAGTGACACCTTATGAAACTAAAAAGGCTTCTGTGAGTCAAAGGACACTGTGAATTGGACAGAACAGCTGCCTACAGAATGGAATTGTTTTTGTTTTTACCAGTTCTATATCTGATAGAGGACTGATATCTCAAATATGTAAAAAAGTCAAGGAATTATATATCCAAAACCCAAATAATTCCATTTAAAAATTGTAGTGCAGTTCTAAACAGATAATTTTTAACAGAGAAAACTCAAATAGCTGAGAAACACTTAAAGTAATTTTCACCATCCTTAATCATCAGGGAAATAAAAACCAGAACTACTTTCGGACTCCATCTTATACCTGTCAGAATGGCTAAGATTAGTAATATAAGTGATTAGCACTAGTGAGAATGACAGATGAATCTCTGTTAGTTCAAGGCCAGCTTGATCTAGATAGTGAGTTCCATTACAGTCAGAGCTCTATTGTGAGGTCTTATCTTGAAAACAAAGAAAAAAAGAACATAACATTTAGTCATTTTTCTTGAACTTGCACTAGACATTTGATTCCTGGGAAGAATTTGGAAGCTAAGAAACACTAAACAGCCAAGTGTGTGTATTGGCAATATACCTTTCTTGAATCTTAAAACATTGATTACTAACCTAAGCCAAGGACTTTAATTTTGGTAAGTAAACATGTGTATGCTTATTCACATACTTGGTATTTATATTTCAACTCCAGACACAAAACTTATGGTAGTTAGAGGTTTATAAATCCCTAGATAGGAACCTCAGTATGTGTATACCTTGGGTACCAAATTGTGTGTTGGTCATCAGCTAAATTTTTTGAGAACACCATAAACTATGACACATGGAAAAATTTCAGCAGTCTTAGGAGAATGTATCAAAAGTACACATTGTTTTTAAATGATTGTAGACATAGTAACATGCACATTCTGGTGTTTTGAAATAGTAGTAATTCAAGTGGGAAAAGATGTATATAAGAGACAATTTCTAGGGCCAGAAAACTATTACAGGAAGAACAGATATGAATTAGCAATGGAAATATTTCTAGATGAAAGAAAACCTCAAAGAAATTGAAGTTGAGGAAAAAAATATTTCTTAGGCATCTCTTATGTATGTTTAATCCTTCATGTTCAAGGCTGAGCCTCTGCTCTTCTCTGAGAAGCTATTGCCATAGAACAAGGTTTAGTAGTCTCCAAACTAAAGTTATGGAATTAAAGTGATTTTCCCCCAAAGTCACCTGACTTGCAGGTGAAGAAATCAGAACTGACCAATAATTTTCTACCATGAAGTGCTATAATGATTCCTAATGACATTGCTCTTCCTATAGAACAGTGCATCTCCAAACTCTCTTCAGAGAAGCTTCTTTTTAAAGTAGGTAACAGTTAATACAGAGACCCTTAGTAGGTTAACGTGGACTGAATAAAAGATTATAGAGTGTTCAGCTCTAAAAGAGGTGTACATATACATACCATACATTTCCCCTCAAGGATTAGGGAACTTCATGAAAGAGGAGGCAGAAAACTTGTAAAAGTAGCTTCAAGAAAACAGTGTTTTCTGAATGCAACAATTTCACATATGAACTCACATCTATTTTGACAACATGTGTAAGAATTTTGTGTACTCAAGCTAGACATTAGTCCAGCATGGAATAGGAGAGATTAGCACAAAATTTTATAACTAGTTGAAAATTTATAGATATTTGATCACTGCTGATGGGAGATGGTCATGGGAGTATAGGGGAGAAGGGGGGAGGGAGGGAGCGAGAGAGAAGGAGGGAAAGAAGGAGGATGGAGTCATCTTTCTTTAATGCTCTGATCCTAGGTAGACCATACTATAGGGCAGGCCTTATCCCAAAAGTAGTTGGGCAACATAAACTGAACTCAAGGTGTAGGAGGAGGGAGAAAACTCAAAATTTAGTGGGTATAGAGTTGAAAGTAGATATAGGAGGATTTAGGGATTATGATCAAGATACGTTGTATAAGATGAGATAAAACTCAAATGCAGACTTATGAAGTTGGTCTAAATAAGTGTAGACCTATGGTGTTGGATGCTTTGATTAAAGTTAAGAATGAAATTGATTCTATATTGACCTTCTGAAGATCATGTAGAAAAGGGATATGTGGCTCTTCTGTCATAAACAATGGAAACAACATTATAGCATGCACAGGCAGGATCAAAAAATCCAATTAGCTCTATCAGAAGAAGAGAAAGGAGAAGGAGAGAGGGATGGAGGGAGGGAGGGAGGGAGGGAGGGAGGGAAGGAGTATTGAAGGACAAGAAAAAGAGTCCCAGGAGGGTAAAGCAACAATACCTGCAGTTTACCAAGAACCAGAAGAAGCTGAGTGGATTATATGAATTAATCCTTTGTGTCTGCTGCAGCACTAGCTGCCCCAGATACTGGTGGAACAGAGACAAGTACCTTGAACCTACAGTTCTCATGTAGGACTATCACTGGATAATCAACTTCACAAAGGAATGCCTGGCCAAACTGCAAAACTCCTTCTCTACTGCTTCCACACCAACATAAACTGTACATGAGCCTGTATATGAGATATGAACTGTACATGAAACTAAATTGTCCTTTAATTAGACAGTAGCTGGAGACTGCATTTCTTCTTTTCTGTCTGGATCTCTCACTTGGTGGTACTCCTAACAGGAAACTACCTTTGAAGTTTCTAATGGGAGAAGTCGCCAAGCTGAGTTAAGCTAGGTTCATACTGGACTGGCTTTAGAGGCAAGTGAAATCCCACTCCTTTTGCTTTTTAACTACAGGCATAGCCTGGCCAAGTGACTCAGATTCCAAAGGATGCCAGTAATTGTGGGTTTTAGTCACAGAGGATAAAGATAAGAGGAGAGACAGACTGGGTTTTCTACAATTAAATGTTGCCTCTCGGGTTCCTCTGTCTGAGGGTCAGAACCCTCCAGTCATATTATTTCCCCCCAGCTACCTGCTCTCATCTGTAACCCCATCCAAGATGATTAAGAATAGGTAAGTTGGAAAGACAAACATGTTCTAGTCTGTTTTCTCTTCCAAGTCCTGTCTATGGAGCTGATAAGATTCATTCTAATCAGTGACATAAAAAGTTCTTTTAGGAATTTTGTTTTCTGTCTGTTCTGTTGCCAGCTGCACAGATACAGTATAAGAAGTGTGTGAAATCCAGTTTCTTTTTCTTTTATGATCTTGACAATGTTTTTGTTTGTTTGTTGTCTGTTTTCAAACATTTGAAGCTCTGGCGTTCAGTGTTTATTAACTGTTATTCATATTAATCAGATTCCAGTTTTTATCCCGTTATTACTTCATTGCAATTATAAATGCCCTAACAATAGGAATGGCTTTATGATTATTTGATTTTGTCCCAGTTCCTTAAGTATAGAAAGAAGTTAGAAAGCTGATAATGTTTTAGATTTCTGTCTTCATGAAATATTAGAACAAGAAAGTACTTCAGTAATCATATAATTCAAATTTAAAATTTATTGAGAAAATACCATATGTAAAGTTACTTAACTGAAGTTGAATTGTGAATAGAGACTTTAATAGTATAAGGAACAGATTTTCTAATTTTCCTAATGTGCTACTCAGTGACATAAGAAATAGCTTGTGCTTTGGAGCCTGGCAAAATCAGACTTATAATGTGTACCCTTCCCACCATAACAGGCCTCTTCATTTTGAGATTATAAATGAATTATAGTGTTTGTACTCTATTTAGATGAATATGTTTAAATATGCAGTAAAAACTAAGAGTGTGAGTTTGAAAGAAATATTGTTTGTTTTCTTTTTAAAACAATATACTACCCTTATAAGAAAACATGTTTCTTAAATCTCTTCAATTTAATATCAGAAATTGTGCCTTACTGTCATTTATAAGAATTTAAGGAAGGAAAGCTAAGTTATAAGACTAATGAAAGAAGAACCATCATATACTAGAAACTGAAATTGGTTCCACCTATAGGAGATACCTTCTCTTTTTCCTACCACCTTTTCTGCATAAGGAAGTTGAGATTGATCTAAAACAGTAACACAGCATTTACCTCCCTTGCTCAGGAGTGAGCAAGAGGATGTAAAGTGGTCAAGAAGATGAACAAGTCACTGAACTCACTTCCTTCAGAAGTTACACGAACAATGGAAAGGGAAAGAGCCACAGTGCTCTAGAAGGAGTGCTCAGGAACACTATTCATGGTTCAGAGTAGTATGGAGATCTGCACAGAGCAACCACCCACACTGATAGCGGGGTGCTGACATCACCTGCAAGCAAGAAAAACAAGAAAGAGCCATTCCTGGAGTGCAGAGCAGAAAGGCAGGTCCTCTTATCATTCTTGGTAGTTTTTATTTAGGGAGCAGTAACTGACATCTGTGGGGCTCCACCAGTGTTCACATTTGTGTTTTGTTCTTTTCTCTCACTCCAACAGGCACATGTCTCCACTTTCTTTGCAATGTTATTAAGCTGTCCATCTACAGGAAACAAGTGTAGCAACAGAATATTCTACTGCCATCAGAGTTCAGTTTAGGGAATGTGTGGCTGAGTGATCAAGAGGGGATGGCCTTATCTGCAAAGAGAACACTGAATCCTTAGTGCAATAATTTTCTACATTCACAGTACAAAGCAAATACTCTGTGTGAGTAACACTGGCTTGGCTCCAGCAATAACACAGCTGTTGAAACAGCTTAGTCACCGGGGCAATGGAGACAGTGTGGCAAGAGAATGCTGGGGTGCGGTAAGCTGACATTTAGCTGGCTAGCAGGGGTTCTGAGAGCCAGAACAGATCTGTGGGAGAGCTATGGAGAGGCTGCTCCCCGCCCACAGGCATCCCCTTGTTTCTTTTGAAGCTGAGCCATAATCCCCTCCTTGGGCAGAGTGCCTGAGGATGAAAACTGAACACACATTTTATGACTGATGGGAGAGAAAGAACTGATTCCATCTTTCTTAACACCTGGTTTTTCTCTCCTTTACAATGACCTTTTTAGTTAGTTAGCTAGCTAGTTTGTTTATTTGTATTGTTTCTTGGTTTTGTTTTGTTTTTTTTTTTTTTTTTTTTTTTTTTTTTAATGCTCCTGGGTAGTTAGAATGTAATGTGAAATTTAGTTACAGTTGGTGGTAGTGGTGGAGGCAGGTGTTGTTCTGAACTTATAGAAAAAAACTCAAGTAGCTCTTTAGTTTTAACTGTCCAAGTGATACACCAAAAAATCAGAAAGGAAAGCTCCAATCCTTCTGATTGGCATTTCCTGGATCCCTATAGCAAGTGCATATGCTAGAGCTTTCTCCTGAAGTTCTGCAGACAGATCTGATAAAATACTTTGCTGGTCACATAGGAATTTGGGAAAGCCTAATGAATTGCTATAGAGCTACCCTGCTGTTCTTTCAGCCTTTGAACAGCTGACCTTCATGTTTTTTCTTTATCCTGGGATCTTTTTGCACTGTTTGTTTTGGAAGTTGTTGAGTTAAATTAGCCATCTCTTTCCTTTCCTGGTTACAGTATGAGAATGCGGCTGTCAGTCTGTGAGCAGTGCCATTGTCTATTTTTAGATTCAGTGTGAATAAAGCTCTCCTCTTTAATTGGAGAGAGAGAGAGAGAGAGAGAGAGAGAGAGAGAGAGAGAGAGAGAGAGAGAGAGAGAGAGAGAGAGAGAGAGAGGAGAGAGAGAGAGGAGAGAGAGAGAGAGAGGAGAGAGAGAGAGAGAGAGATTGAGAAAGACTGATTTTTACAAGCACCAAATCAGTTATTGTGAGTTATCATGGGGAGAAAGCAAGGGGCAGCCACTGTCTTTCTATTTCTAGGTTGTCAGGTGTGTTTTCTCTCTGAATGAATGTTGATTATGGTCAAATAAGAATAAGTGTAATCACATTTGTTTTCCAATGTTTTAACACTTGCCCAGCTGGATGGTTATGTTTTCTCTGGCTTTATTATAAAAAAAAAATGACTATAATTGAGTTTAAATTTCTTACAAATCATTTTTCTTTAGATGTTTTCTGTGTCATCCAATCACATTAAGCAAACTGAGAGCTACAAAATGGGCTCTGACTTTCTCTATATAGCTTTATAACCAACATCCCATATGCCTTAATCCAGTCTGCTTTTTATGTAGCTGCTAGAAGAGCTTCAATAAGTGGAATGCCATGGAATTCAGTATTTCTTGGACCTTAGTCATCAGACTATTCCTGCTGCTTAGCCCTGTATTCCTTCATATAGTCACTCTTTTATTTCATTCATACTGAATTAATGACTTTCTCTAATCATTTAGTATTTTTAATGCTTATATGAATTTTTAAATGTACAGATTTCTTAATCTGTGGTTGTTTCTAGCCCATTGTGTCTTGAACTATTATCCTGTGATTAGTAGATAGATATCACTTTGGATGAGCTGATTCTGGAAGTCACACCTTCTGTGTTCCATTTTTTAACTCTTAGACACTTTCATACATAAGTTTGCTTATACCGCAGTGTCAATTTTCCCAACTTACTGTGATCAGTTGAGGGCAATGATTTGCCTTATATATTTTTATACAGTATTGTTTATGAAAACCAGTAGATGCTAAGAAATATTTGGTTGAGGAAAAAGAAAACCCTTTGAATGGTACATCTAGCATTCAAATTTTAGAGGAATATTGGTCCAATCTCCTTGGCCATTTGAACTGTTGTGGGTTTTGTTTCATCATGGGATTTTCCTTGAGCTTTAGCAAGCCAGGCTGAATAGATAGATTGGCAGGCCTTGCTGTACCTAGAAGAATGTTGCACAATTTTTCTTCTCTGAAATCTCTTAGAAGAAGTATCATCTATTGTCAGTCATACTCCTAAGGCTGGGGAGCCATGATGAAGACCATTTTATTGTTTTAAACATAAGACCTTAAAGTAGCATTAGGTCAAAGAAGTTGTTGGTTTGTAGATTCTGTAATTATATTTTCCCTTTAACCCCACTAGTTCTTTCTAGCAGAACATTAATATATTATCCTCATATTGTTATCCAGAAAAGTAAGGGGAAAATAATAACTTTCCTTAGATGTCACTCTTTCTTCCTGGCACAGAAACCAGGTATACTGTGCTTTGGTGTGTAACTGGGAATATTCATTACTAATTTTAAAACTATGATAAACAAACAAACAAACAAAACCAAAGACAATTTATAGAAGGAAGAGAGCTTTTTGACTTATGGTTTTACAGAGACTAGAGTCTGTCATAGCAGAGAAGCATGATAGTGACAAGCAGTCATGACAGCTGAAACAGGAGCTGAGACTTATATTTTGAACCATAAGCATGAAGTAGAGAGAGAAAACTGTGACTAGTGTGTGGCTTTTAAATCACAAAGCCTGTGCCCAGGGTCATACTTCCTCCAGAGAGGATATACCTCCTAAATCTACCCAAATAGCTCCACTGACTGCCTCTAAGTATTCAAACATCTAAGCCCATGTTATCATTCTAATTCAAAGCATCACTTGAATTATGGGTCATATTAGAGGGACATTTTTTTGTATGACATGTACATGTGTGCTGTATGTTAATATATCCATAAATGTATATAAAGGTAAGATTTAGAACAGGGAAATAAGCAATAGGGGAGAAAATAATGTCACAAAAATAGAGTAACTTACACAGTTGTTGTATAGGATGTGATAGAGTTACAGGAATATTTGGTGAAGGCTTGGCAAGATGCCTCAATGGATTAAAACACTTGTCACACAGGACGGAGAATCTGATTTTAGTCCCAAGAATTCACTTGAGGATGGAAATAGAGAACTGACTTCACAAAGTTGTCATCTGATTTCTATATATTTACTACTACATTTGCACTCTCCTTCATTATACACACACAATAGTAAATACAATTTATAAAGAAATACTTGATGGAAGGTGCTATTCATTAATTTGGTAAATATTTACTGAGTATCCTTATGTTAAGACACAATAGTATAGCTGTTATCAAGACTGAAGTAGACTTTGACATTCGGAAGCTTCTAGTATATGTGCAAAAGTGTTATATACACAGATAGTTAAGTGGGATAAAGTATATAGTTCTGAGTCAACAAGACTCTGTGGGAGCAATGTATAGGAGACTGTGCTTAGCTTTGAATAGCTAAGAAAACATGAGTGAATAAGGTGAAATACCAGAAGTTAAGAAGGTATTAGTTTGGTATAAGCAGAGATGTAAAACCCTATATGCAGTACTTTGTAGTTAACTGTGTACATGGGGTTTGCTTCTAGAAATTTAGTGTGCTAGTGCGGTGAGTGTAGTATGCTCAAATGACAGCATTGAAATGGCAGCCTACATATTCTAGGTTTCTGTCAAGTATTTGGCATGCATTCCCTTTCTTTTGTTTTCTCATGACCTTATTTCTCTTCTTGTCTGTCTCCAGAATTGACCTCCTTTTATTTGCCAAGGTTGGAGAAGAAGGGACAGCCTAGGTGGAAGAAGAAAAGAGACCATAGGATATGCACCTGGGATGCTAAAAAGGAGCCAGATTATATCTTACTGTGCCATTTATAGAGTTTTCATTTTAGACTAAAGACAATATAAAGATACTATAATTACGTTTTGTTTTGCTTTCAGACAATGTCTTATTGTATAGTTTGAACTAACCTAGAACTTTTTATTTAGACCATGCTGGTCTCAAACTCACAGAGGTCTGCCTGCTGCAGCCTCTCAACATAGTTTAGAAACTACCTTTCTGGCTGCAATGTGAAAAATTATCTTAACTAGGCCACATATAGTAGCATCATGAGAATATGAGTTGAAAAGAGGAGTAAGTTTGAAAGATATGAATCAGAAAAAAACCGATGAAGTGAGTTGTTTGTTTTCCCAACAATCTGTGGCATATCAGATTCATTAATCTATAAACAGCTAATACCCCAATAGTGTTACCATTTGTGCAGCCTAATGTATTAGCTGCCTTGACTGCAATAAAAAAATAAACCTTTTCTGAAAAGTTATACCTTTTAAAAGGACTTGACATAAGAAACGTTTTATCACTCTGTTCTTGTCATTGTTGCATTTGCAACTTTTAATTTCAGCCAGGAGATAATGCATCAGATTATTCAAAGTAAAATACTTCTTCACAATGCAAATATCTGACAGAATGGAGAAAAATGAGAGAGATGCATAGGGAGCTAACTGTTGGCTGGTTTGTTAAACAATCATGCTCATTCATTTGTATAACAATTCACCCAACCCTTCAGGGCATCTTAATAACACAAGCAGGGCCAAATTTGTAATTAGCCAAGTCCAGTTTGGCAGATATTCCATAGATATAAGATAGGGTTGGTTTTGCTATTTTCTTAATTGAAAGCATCAGGAAAATACCAGTCAGACCAGAGAATGTTTGACTGGAGAAGGAATGCTAGCACAAATAACCCCAGATTATGTGTCTGTTGAAGGCTGGAAGCTGGCTGGTTTGAGTTGCTTCCATCTTAGGTTACCAAACAACCACTTGTGCCTGGCAATGTGAAAGTACACATGAAGGTTGTGAAAGTTTTTTAGTATTTTTCTTCCCAGGGTAAGGCTCCAAGCAAATCAAGGTTTCTGTGTGAAGCTATAAAAGCTTTTGATACCATATAATAATTCTTTATTTTTTTAAGATTATGTATATGAGTACACTGACACTGTCTTCAAACATACCAGAAGAGGGCATCAGATTCCATTACAGATGGTTGTGAGCCACCATGCCATTGCTGGGAATTGAACTCAGGACCTCTGGAAGAGCAATCAGTGCTGTTAACCACTGAGCAATCTCTCCAGCCCAATAATTGTTTATTTCTTCTAACATCCTTTGCCTTCCCCCTTTCTTTTTACTTACTTAGTCAGTGAGTGGTATGACCTAACTCTCCTGGAGCTGGAAAAAGAAGAAAGATTTTTAAGTGTATGCTATATGTGTGCTATATAAGCAAGACTTGTGAAGGAAGGCCCTATGTTTCTATGTTTTCTAGGTAGAAAATTAAACTTTATTCAAAGTTTGCCAGCCAGGAGACTGATGATAGGATAGACACTAGCACCACTGCACACATAGCTTTTGCCTTTGTATGATCTGGCTAGAAAACTAGTACTTTATAGTACTAGTTTTAAACTATGAAGCATAAGTGAGAAGCATTTGGATGACTTTCATTACTGTTGTTCACATCACCCACACATAGGATACAAGCTTTTGTTAGTCATCTGGTTTGGTTGCTGGAGTATATTTAGCCTCTTTCTTCTCTTTGTCACCCACTTCCACCCATTGCCACATCACTTCTGCCTTTCATTTGCTTAGCAGGGCAGGACAGTGTAACTAGAATAAAGCCCCTCGAGAACATTATAGTCCATGTTTCCTAGTGTGGAATGACACAGATCTTTCTGAGATCTTTTTGTCTGTGATGAGGCCCACAGACTACATCTACTCTTACAGAATCCTGTAAATTTCTTCATATGAGTGATACTACTTAACATGATGGAAGTAGGAATTATAATAAACCATAGTCAGTGTATGTTCTGAAATGAATATTGTTGCTAACTCTTTCTTATATTCTGAAATCAAATATTTACTAGCCCAAATATGTCTCCAAACCTATTTGAGAAACATGAAATTTTCACAGCTCAATAGAATGATGGGCTTCCACACTAAAGGGCCAGTCCAGAATGGAAATGGACTTCAGATCCAAACACAATTTATGTTACTACCATATGCTGTTATTTCATAAAATTTATATGACAAGGGTCTTTATTTTATAGGTAGCTTTTTTCCAGTACCATATATAACCTTAATCACCCTTCCCTTCTCCCAGGGAGTTTAAATAAGATATGTAGTCTTATTGGTGTATACAAGGTGTCAGGAGTATTTTAGGAGCCATGAGATCAGTGCTTTATTATATGCAACACAGTCATTAAAGCTGAACTATATTTCCTACTCCATTAAAAGGCAGAAGAGAAGTCCAGTAGTAAGCAACATAACTTCATTGACATCTTCTACCCAGTACTCTTCTGTTTTAGAGTTTTGTATTCCATGTTGGAACAGATTTGGAGGGGGAACCTCCATGTTTTTCTTATCTGCCAATATATTGAATGAAAGGTAGATATGAGGATTTTATTTCACTCAATAAAATGACAGAAATTGCTATTATGATGCTTTAGGCACTTTTCAAAGATTTTCATGACTTGACTATTTTAGTGTTCATAAAATCCTAAAGGATAAGTTCTATTATAACAGGAATGGAACTCAAACATCTTACCTGGTAATAGCATTGAGTTCAGTGAGGAAGCCAAAGGGTTATTTTGTAACAGATACTTATCCTGTATTTCTGGAGTTCACAAATACCAAAGAAAAATAGCAAAATGCTGAGGATACAAGCCAGGACACATTAACCATTAAAGTATTTTGAGAACCTGGGCTTTCTGAATTCTTCTGCAAACATAGGAAAAATAGTACCTTTGTCTTCAGCTACACAGGGAGTAAGTAGATAATGGGTAAAATTAAGGTGTAACAGGTTATAATTTCCGTAAAGAAGTAGAGAATTTTGAACTTGACCTGTTGATAAGAGGAAAAGAACGGAAAAGATGATATGGTGGCCAACATGAAAACCATGGTATTTTTCATGCTCTATTAGTGGACCTGCACTGATATTTTGATCAAGGGAGTTTTTAGCAGCCATGCTGCTGAATTTAAAAACCAAATTGAGCAACATTTCTCTCAATATTTCGAAAGGTCAACAGCTTCCTTATCTCATGTTAATGTGTTTCCATGTTCTCTCTTCTGGAAAGAGGTTGCTTAATTTGTCCAGAAACACATGATTAGTGAATGGCAGAGGTAAGTCTTCAACTTCCATAAGAATTACAAGTCCTGCTTTCAATGCAACTTTCATCAGAGAAAACAGAGTTCAAAAGACACCCAGACAGCTAAATTAAGCATACTTTATTGAAAAGGTACTCAATTCTGACCAGATTCTTATTTAAAAACAAAAACAAAAGCAAACTTAATTTCTAGTTTTCTTCTTTTTAAAAAAGTAAGACAGTCTAGTAAAATGGGTTGCACCACTTCACATTGGCTCTTGAATGAAAACATACCTTCATTACCCACCCACATTTATCTTTCTTTACTACAAAGGCAGTGACAGACAGAACCACAGGAATTGATGTTTCCAGGCTTCCAAATTGGTGCTCTTTGGTTCACACTGTCATTCTCAAGTTCCTTACAGAAAAGGTGTTGTTTTGGTTCAACACATTTTGACCCCATGCTTGAATTAGAGGGTTACAGAGATGATTGTTTACCATCTATGCCCCTGAAGGGAACATATTAGAAAGCTTTGATCAAATTTGAGTAGATCTTCCATGGAGCATATTTAATTTTTCTGCTAGATGTTTTCCTAATTCTAATGTTTTATCTAATAAAAGTAGTTGAAACAGTAGGACCAGGGCTGATTCATATGGAAGTATAATCTGTGACTGACAAGCATTTTCTATCAAATTAGACAGTTTTCTTTAAGTGATTTAAATAAAGAGATAGTCTTTAAAAAATTCTGGATACATTTATTATATGCAACATGATGTTTTAAGATGTATATAGCAAAAAGATTACATATAGTTAAGCAAATTAATTATTGCTGTTACTGTTTCAACAAAACCACAAAAGAAATGGGTAATATAAGATCAAGAGTTTCCCTTTTTTCCTTTTTCCTTCCTCTCTGTAGATTCTAGATTGAACCTAGTTCTCATTTCTGATGATTATCTTTTTCTTTTTTTTTTTTTAATTGAAGAACTTTATTTTTAAAACAAAGATAAATGTACAAATTTTAAGCATTTTTGCATAAAAGTATACAAATATATTTTTGTCATTGCTTGGATTTTTTTTAAGGTTGAATAGTGTGCATTAAGATCTTACTAGTTACAATGAGCATAAAGTACATGTAAAACAGGATGTAACCTGGAATTAGTCAAACTTTTCTTGGTGTGTAAGGAGTAAACATAATGGGTTTTTTTCTTTTTCTTTCCTTTTTTTTTTTTTTTTTTTTTTTTTTTTTTTTTTTTCCTTGAACTTCACACAGTCTGTGAGTTGTTTCTGGGGTGTTCAGAGGTTTCTGGGATTGGTATCCACTTATCGGTGACTGCATATTATGTCTGTTGATTTGTGACTGTGTTACCTCACTCAGGATGATATTCTCTAGATGCATTCATTTTCTTAAGAATTTCATAAGGTCATTGTTTCTTATACCTGAGTAGTACTCCATTGTTTAAATGTACCACAATTTTGGTATCCATTCATCTACTGAAGGACATCTGGGTTCTTTCCAGCTTCTGGCTATTATAAATAGAGCTGCTATGAACATTATGGTGCATGTGTCTTAGTTGTATGTTGGACTGTCTCTGGAGTAAATGCCCAGAAGTGGAATAACTGAGTATTCAGGTAGTACTATGTCCAATTTTCTGAGGAATCACCAGACTGATTTCCAGAGTGGTTATACCAGTTTATAACCCCACCAAAAGTGGAGAAGTGTTTTTCTCCACATCCTCCCTAGCATCTGCTGTCATCTGAATTTTTGATCTTGACCAATCAGACTGGTCGGAGGTGGAATCTCACGGTTGTTTTGATTTGCATTTCCCTGATGGCTAATAATGTCAAACACTTCCTTAGATGCTTCTCAGCCATTCGATATTCCTCAATTGAGAACTTTTTGTTTAGCTCTGTACTCCATTTTTAATAGGGTTGTTAGATTCTCTGGTGTCTGGCTTCTTGAGTTCTTTGCATATCTTGAATATTAGGCCTCTATCTGATGTGGGGATGGTAAAGTGCTTCTCCTACTCTATAGGCTGCCACTTTTTTCTTCTGGACAGTGTCCTTAGCCTTACAGAAACTTTGCAATCTCATTAAGTCCCATTAGTCAATCTTTAACCTTAGAGCACAAGCCATTGGTGTTCTGTTCAGAAAATTTTCTCCTGTACCTATGTGTTCTAAGGTTTTCCCTACTTTCTCTTCTAATAGTTTCAGTGTACCTGGTTTAATGTGGAGATCTTTGATCCATTTGCACTTGAGCTTTGTACAAGGAGATAAGAAAGCGTCTATTTTTAATCTTCTGCATGATGAGTGCCAGTTCGACCAACCCCATTTGTTGAATAGGCTGTTCTTTTTTCATTAAATGTTTACAGCTCCTTTGTCAAAAATCAGGTAATCATATATGTGAGGGCTCATGCCTGGATATTCTATTCTATTCCATTGATCCATGTGCCTATCTCTGTACAAGTACCATGCAGTTTTTAGAACAATTGCCTTGTAATATAGCTTGAGGTCAGGGATAGTGATTCCCGAAAATGTTTTCTTGTTGTTGAGGATGGATTTTGCTATTCTAAGTCTTTTGTTATTCCAGATGAAATTGCACATTGCTCTTTCCAACTCAATGAAGAATTGGGTTGGTATTTTGATGGGGATTGCACTGAATCTGTAGATTGCTTTTGGTAAGATGGCCATTTTTACAATGTTAATTCTTCCAATCCATGAGCATGGGACATCTTTTTATTTTCTGAGATTGTCATCGATTTCCTTCTTTAGACATTTGAAGTTCTTGTCATTCAGGTCCTTCACTTCCTTAGTTAGAGTCACACCAAGGTATTTCACATTTTTTGTGACTATTGTGAAGGGTATCTTTTCCTTAATTTCTTTCTCCACATGTTTGTCCTTTGAGTAAAGGAAGGCTACTGATTTGTTTGAGTTAATTTTATATCCATCCACTTTGCTTAACTTGTTTATCATCTGTAGGAGTTCTCTGGTGGAAATGTTGGGGTTACTTAAGTACACTATCATGTCATCTGCAAATAGTGATGTTTTTACTTCTTCCTTTTCCATTTATCCCTTTGATTTCCTTTTGCTGTCTAATTGCTCTGGCCAGGACTTCCAGTACTATGTTGAATAGGTAAAGGGAGAGTGGGCAGCCTTTTCGAGTCCCTGATTTTAGTGGGACTGCTTCAAGTTTCCCACAGTTAAGTTTGGTGTTGGCTGTTGGTTTGCTGTGTATTACTTCTATTATGTTTAGGTATAGGCCTTGGATTCCTGTTCTTTCCAAGACTTTCAACATGAAGGGGTGTTGAATTTTGTCAAATGTTTTCTCAGTATCTAGTGAGATGACCATGTGGTTTTTTCTTTGAGTTTGTTTATGTGGTGGATTACATTGATGGATTTCTGTATTTTAAATCATCCCTGCATCCCAGGGATGAAGTCTACTTGATCATGGTGATTGATCATTTTGATGTGTTCTTGGATTAGGTTTGCAAGGATTTTGTCAAGTATTTTTGCAATATGTTCATAAGTGAGATTGGTCTGAAGTTCTCTTTCCTTGTAGGGTCTTGTGTGGTTTAGGAACGAGGGTTATTGTAGCCTCAAAAAATGTGTTAGGTAGTGTTCCATCTGAGCCTATTTTGTGGAATAGTTTGGAGAATATCGGTATTAGGTTGTCAATAAATGTCTGATAGAATTCTGCACTGAACCCATCTGGACCTGGGCTTTTTTTGGTTGGGAGGTTTTTAATGACTGCTTCTATTTCTTTAGGTGTTATGGGACAATTTAGATGGTTTACCTGGTCCTGGTTTAACTTTAGTATCTTGTATCTGTCTAGGAATTCATGCATTTCCTCCAGATTTTCCAGCTTTGTTGAATATAGGCTTTTGTAGTAGGTTCCGATGATTCCTTAAATTTCCTAAGTTTCAGTTGTTATTTCCCCACTTTCGTTTTTGATTTTGTTAATTTGGATACTCTCTCTGTGCTCTTTAGTTAGTCTAGCTAAGAGTTTCCCAATCTTGTTAATTTTCTCAAAGAACCAGCAATTGGTTTTGTTGATTCTTTGAATGGTTCTTTTAGTTTCTATTGGGTCTATTTCTGCTCTAAGTTTGGTTATTTCTTGCCGTCTACTCCTCTTGAGTGTATCTGCTTCCTTTTGCTCTAGAGCTTTCAATTTGCTGTCAGGTTGCTAGTGTATGCTCTCTGCAGTTTCTTTTGGAAGCACTCAGCGCTATGAGTTTTCCTCTCAGTACTGCTTTCATTGCATCCCATAGGTTTGGGTATGTTGTGTTTTCATTTCCATTGAAATCTAGAAAATCCTTAATTTATTTCTTTATTTTTTCTTTGACCCTGCTATTGTATAATAGAGCATTGTTTAGTTTCAGTGGGTATATGGGCTTTTTGTTGTCTTTGTTGTTACTAAATACCAGCCTTAGACCATGGTGATCTGAAAGGAATCATGGGAGTATTTGAATCTTCTTACATCTATTGGGGCTCATTTTGTGACCAATTATGTGGTCAATTTTGGAAAAGGTGCCGTGAGGTGCTGAGAAGAAGGTGTATTCTTTTGTTTTAAGATAATATGTTCTGTAGATATCTATTAATTCCAGGTGATTCATAGTCTCTGCTAGTTTTACAGTGTCCTTGTTCAGTTTTTTTTCCAGATCTGTCCATTGGTGAAAGTGGGCTATTGAGGTCTCCCACTATTATTGTGTGGGGTGCACTGTAGTTTTGGAGCTTTAGTAGGATTTCTTTTATGAATATTGATGCTTTTGTATTTGGAGCATATATGTTAAGGATTGGAGAGTTCCTCCTGACAAATTTCCAACATAATGAGTAAAAAGTGTCCTTCCTTATTTTTTTTGATAACTTTTGCTTGAAAATCTACTTTATTCAATATTAGAATGGCCATTACAGCTTGCTTCTTGGGCCCATTTGCTTAGAAGGGTTTTTTCCCAACCTTTTACTCTGAGATAGTGTTTGTTCTTTGTCTTTGAGAAGAGTTTCCTGTATGCAGCAAAATGCTGGGTTTTGTTTATGTATCCAGTCTGATAGCCTATATCTTTTTATTGGGGAATTAAGTCCATTTATGTTAACAGATATCAAGGAATAGTGGTTGCTGTTTCCTGCTATTTTTGCTTTTGGAGGTAGAATTATGCCTTTGTGTCTTTCTTCTTTTGGTTTTCTTGCTTAGGAGTTTTCTCGTTTTTATGAGGATGTAGTTCCCCTCGTTGTGTTGGGTTTTCCACCTATAATTTTTTGTAGTGCTGGGTTTGTGGTCAGATATTGTGTAAATTTAGTTTTGTCTTGGAATATCTTCGTCTCTCCATATGGTGATTGAGATTTTTGCTGGGTATAGCAGCTTTGGCTGACACATGTGTTCTCTAAGGTCTGCATGATGTCTGTCCAGGCTCTTCTAGATTTCATAGTCTCTGTTGAGAAGTCAGTTGTGATTCTGATTGGTCTGCCTTTATATGTTACATGGCCTTTTTTCCTTACTGCTTTTAGTATTCTTTCTTTCCTTTGGGCACTTGGCATTTTGACTATTATGTGTTGGGAGGAATGTTTTTTTTTTTTTCTGGTCCACTCTATTTGGAGTTTTGTAGGCTTCTTGTATGCTCATGGCCATCTCATTCTTAGGGGTAGGGAAGTTTTCTTCTACTATTTGGTTGAAGATATTTACTGTGCCTCTTAGTTGTTATTCTTCGCCCTCTTCTATTCCTATTATCCTTCGGTTTGGTCTTCTCATTGTGCCTTGGATTTCCTGGACATTTTGGGTTAGGAGGTTTTTGATTTTTACATCTTCTCTGACTGTTTTGTCTATGTTTTCAATGTTGTGTTCAGCCCCCGAGATTCTCTTTTTCATCTCTTGTAGTCTGTTGGAAATACTTGCATCTGTGTCTCCTGATTTTTTTTAGGTTTTCTACCTCTAGGATTGTCTCTTTTAGTGTTTTCTTTATTGTGTCCATTTCTGTTTTAAATTCCTTCTTCAATTTTTTCATCTCTTTGGTTCTGTTTGCCTCTAGTTCTTTGAGTTCTTTGAGTGTTTTTTTTTCCTTGTTAAAAGCCTCTAATTCTTCATGCTTTTCCTCCCATTCTTGTTTAAGGATCTCTATCATCATCTGAGGTATAATTTCAGGTCTGAGTCTTCTTTTTCTGGAGATTTTGGCATTACGCTGTTTGCTGTGATGGGAGAGCTGGGTTCTGGTGTTGCCAAGTTGTCTTGGTTTCCCTGGGGTACGTTCTTTCACTTTCTTCTTGCCATCTTGTTGTCTGTGTTTATATGTGGTCTTATTGTCAGTGATTTGTTCTTGCCTCTCCCTTGTACCTGGCCTGTGTCCCTGGATCTCCTGCTCCAGCCTTCTCAGCAGGCCTCCCCCCCCCCCCCCCCCCCCCCCCCGGAATCTCAGCTGCTCCTCTTGGTGGTTCTACACTCAAAGTCCTCCGGCTGGGAATAGCCCAATGCCGGGTTACTGGTTCCCTGAACCAAGCGGGGGGGGGGGGGGCGCACTTTCCGCGCTTGGCAGAGATCTCTCTGCAGAGATCTCTCTGCACCCCAGCTAGTTGAAACGCCTTCTCACCAGGCCTCTGTTCCTGATGATTTTCTTTTAAGGAAACTTTATAATCATTATCTTCTTTATATTAATATCAACTAATATGGCTTTATGCATAGTTATTTAATATCTGAAAGACTCAGTTTACTTATTTATAAAAAGGGACATATTAATGTCTATATATTAGAGTTGTTAGAAAATTAAATTAGATCATTTAAAGAAGCCTCAGAAGTTATTTTAATTAGAGTAATTTTACACTGATATAGTATGTAAATTTTGTATTGCTTTTCCTTTCAGCTTGCTCAGCAGGTTAGAAGACCTAATGAGGCTGGAGCCAGACCAGGGGTTAAGCCTGTTTTGTCTTCTCTCTGTCAGGGATATCTGATCTAAGTGGGCCCTACTGCTGCTTTTTATGGGACCTAAGGAAGGAATATCTCTGAAGACATACCTACTATATGGGTATTTCACAGTGACATATTTAACCAATAAATTGTTCAGTTAAAAATATTCTACTTTCTGATTGCAACAGATTTACTTTCATAATGAACTAGAATACCAGTTTTGAATTTGGGATTCTTGGACTTATATGCCAGCATATAACTGATTAGGAAGCCCTTTTACCCCCTTTTCATCTTTTATCCATCATTCTACTCACAGAGAGGAGCACTACAGCTTCTGAGCTCTGGTTCTGTCTATATCTTTTTGTAAACAACGGCCTTTTGGTTATTCTTCACTACTCAAGTGGTTATTTAGTTCCTCTTAGACACCAGATTTGGGGGAAAACATATAAAAATGAAAAAGAAGATCAGAGTTGTCCAAGGAGAGTATTCCCAGAGTATAACAAGACAAAAGTAGGGCATGGGATGGGTAGGCTCTAGGTGTGCACATTTTCTGTCCTCTAGAATCTTCAAATTCTTCAAAGAAGTTGGGAAGAAAAGAGAGCCACATATCCTTTAATAGGGTAATGGCCAAACTGATTTTACCTTGCCCATGTATAAAACATGTCCCATTCTTTCAAGGATAGTCTCCAAAGAGGAACAAAATGTGAACTACTATTGTATCCAGAGAACGCTAATAACCTCTGCATTTTTTTTTTACATTTGTGCTTTTTAGTCTATTGATTATCTAGGTATGATTTTAACATTACTGAAGGTACTAGTTCCTAATGGTAGCATTAAAAGTGTGAGAGGATGTTTCTACTATTAAATTTACCATTGGGAGTGCAGGTCAGTTCTTCTTATTAAACACTGAGACTGTTAAGTGTGGAATGATTAAAACCAGTGTGGTTTCCAGCTAAAGATAACCAAACTCTGAAGATTGCTTTTTCTTTTTTTTTTTATTTTTTTTTATTTTGAGTTGGCGGTGGGGATGGTGACAACACATACTTCCCTATATAAATAGTTGTTGTTTCTCCTGGTTCTCAGCATTTTCTGATATCCTCAAATGTAGTCTGTGCTCTGATAGTACTAATGAACAGAAGCCTTTTTGTGTTTAGTTCTTAGTCCAGTTTGTCTGTTGGAAGCACTGTTCCTCACCCTACTCTGCAGTTAGTATTTTCTGATTCTGAATGGCTTGAGACCATCATATAAATTGCTTCACTTTCCCAGAATATTTCCTCTGTGGAAGTTTAGGATGTAGCTATCAAGAAATTTTATAGTAATATATAATTCTTATATTAGACAATAATTATGAGTCATCCAACAGAGTGGAGACCACAGGAACCTAATCAATATTCACTAAACCCCATCCCTTAGAACTTTTACTATTTAAACACCGCTCTATTGGAGGCAAAACCTCTTGAGATATATTGTCAAACCGTTTCCAAACTAAAACAGAGTGGTAAGAGGAAAAAAACAACCAACCAACCAACCAAAAGAATGATGATTATCAAGTATGTAAGGCACTTTTTGTAGAAATATGTGATACACCAACTTCTATGTTGCTTTTATAAGCATATTTTAGACTAGTGATACAAATTACAGAAAAATAAGTTCTAAACACCATTCAGATTCTGAGCATCTGGACTGCTTCAGAAAGAATGAGTCCTTATCTCTAGTCCAGTTTAAAGGGAAGTTCTTGACTGAAAAGAGTAGCTTAAGGAGGAGATCTAACATCTGTATTAGACTAGTACTATAACTTTAATCTTTAGGCTTGATAATAACATCTCATTTATTTTCTTGGACTCCATAGCATAGCCTGTAAAAATTTTGGAATGTTTCCAAATTATCTTTTTCCAAATTAGTTCTGAATTGTCTATCTTTTCTCTTACAGGAGAAAATGCAGAAGTTTCCATGGATGTTTCTCTTGGTTACCGTGATGATATGTTTTCTGAATGGACTGAAATGGCCCATGAAAGAGTACCACGTAAACTCAAATGTACTTTTACATCCCCCAAGGTAGGGCACCTTTATTGCTGAGTTGACAGTGTTGGATTCTTGGCATGGAGTACTACCAATCAAGTGACTTGATGCCCCATCAGGGACAGAATTTTTTTTTCTTTTTCTTTGTTTATTCATTCTTTTTTTTTTTAATGGAAAGGCTAGACTCTCCATTGAAAAGAGTTTTGATTATACCTTTTCTCATCTGTTGTCTTCACCTTAGTTGCTCTTGAAAGACTTATGTAGGATCAGGCAAATTTGATCCTTAAAACACTGGCCTTTTAAAACTTTGCTTTTGCCTTTAAGTGTAAGAGAAAAGTTAACAATGAGAAAAGCAGGTAGAAGCCTCTGGATAACATGCCAGTATAAATAGTATTATATTTTTAATGTAAATTAGAGGCATGTTTTGGAATAAAACATGGCCTCAATTTCAGGCTTTGTCACTAACTCCTTGATCATTGTTATGTTTTATAATTTCTCTATTCTTTTTCTCTTCTGCAAAATGGAAAGATGTATGTATAGTAGTAACCTTGGGTATATTTTTGGTTGATTGGTTGGTGTTTTTTTTTTGTTTGTTTTGTTTTATGTCTTGTTTGTTTTAGTAAGAGTCAGAGGAACTAATGAACATGTGTCAATGCCTACATTGTTTCTTAGACATGTTTGTGAGTGAAATACAATGTTACTAAGGTGAGCCATGTGAAAAAAAGTATCAACTATAAAGTTCATAGACAAACTATATCCCAACATGAAAGTACCTACTGCAGTTTGTTTTCTTTTACTATATAAATGAGGATCTAGGACATCAGTATGAATTGCAAACTTATGAGAAATATAGATTTCCAGGCCACACATAAAACTCACTATTTTCTGATGATGTATAAATAAATTGTAAATAACAGAAGTTTATTTGGTTCATACTTGTAGAGTCTAACAGTGTACAAGTATAACACTTGAATCTGTTTAGGTCTTTTTTACTACATTAAAACATGGATAGGAAGGCAATCAAATCTTCATTGGAGAGGAGATGAATAAAAGTGGGCTTCACACAGCAAAAACTACTCTTTTGATAACTAATCCATCTCCACAATGATAGTACTAATTATTTCATGAGAGAGAATGCTCCTGACCTAATCATTATAACAACTAGATTTCAACATTAGTATTAAGAGGTAAATCCAAGCCATAGTAACTGCTGAATCAAATCATGGGAGATAGAACCAAAGACTTTATTTCAGTGCACTTTGAACTAATCCTCTTAGAATGAATGAAACTTTAAAAGCCTTACTCCAGGACCTTTCTTTCCTGACAATCTAAATATAGAATGTTCTCATATACAGCCTTGAAGGATTGTTTTCAGATGGGCACTTGAAGGTAATTTATAGGTAAAAATGATATGGATCTATAATCTAGGGGAAATAAGAAGATAAATAGTCAACATTTCAGATTTATTTTTATGAATTTGAGGACATTTTCCTTATATATGTGATGCAAGGTTATTTCATCTTTTAGAGGAAAACCTGGTTAAATGTAAGTTACAGGGCTTTTGGATGTAGACAATTTTCTCTTCATAAAGAGAAGTCATTTTTCACTTTCCTTTCATATTAGGAGCTGTGTGCTTGTGTGTGAGTGTGTAGGAGCTGCGTGCAACTGCTTCTCAATGACAGGCACTTAATTGTCTTTAGGATGTGCTGATCTCATTTTGGAAAAAGATTAAACCTTGAAGGGTGTGAAGAAAATGAATCATCAAATCTATACATTTTAATTATGAGAAAGTTTAATCTTGATTCTGAAGATTAAATGAGAAATTACTTTAAAAACTCTTTAGTCTCTACTGGATTGTGAAGTCAAGAAAAAATAAAGTCAAGTTGCTACCTGCTGTAATTTGCCCTAATTAGGCAGTCTTATGTTAGAGCTAGGGGAAAATAAGGAGGTTGGGAGGAAGGGAGAGGATGAAGACAGGTGGGAGACAGAGAAAAAGGGAGAAAATAAGTATTATTTTTATTTTTTTCTCACAACTTTATTTTAAAAAGAGAGATACATGTACAGATTTTTTAAAGCATTTTGGCATACAACTATATGAATATATTTTTGTCAGTATTTGATTCTTTTAGAGGTTTGATAGTATGCATTGAAATCTTACTAGTTACCATAAGCATAAAGTACATGTAGAACAGAATGTAACATGGAAACAGTCAAATACAGGTAGAGCCAGAAATTTAAGAAGAAAACCTGAAGCATGGTTTAGTGATACACATACATTTATGCAGGCAAAATATTCAATACATATAAGTACAAATAAATGCATACCTTGAAAAGAAAAGAGTAAGGAGGGAGGGATGATTGGAGGAAAGAAGAAAGCAAAAAAGCAACCAAACCCTTCAGAACTTAATTATATATGGTTAATTTGACACCAATCCTGGTAGACAGCTTATAGTTTATGTTCATTGGTTCTTAAAGATTCTTATTTCTAGACCTATTTGTAAGTAAAGGAAAAAAAAATAGCTCAGGGGCATAAGGACTATTTATATGGAAAGAATCATCCAATGTACACCCATAATTTGAGAAAGAATCAGAACTCTTTACACAAAATCATTTTACTTTCAAAATCTTATTTGACACCCCTAATCAACTGGTAGCATCTGGCAAGAGCCCTCATTTCTTAAAAGATGTGTTTTTATGACTTGTTACTGATGTCTGCCTGGACTAGGAATGGACTGGCTAGTAATGTCTGACCAGGCAAAGAAAGGAATATTCTTTCTTTCATTTGTGCCTTTGGTGTTTTGATTATTATGTGACAGAAGGAATTTTTTTTCTGGTCCAATGTATTTGGGGTTATGTAGGCTTCATTATGTTTATGGCTATTTCTTTCTTTAGATTAGGGAAGTTTTCTTCTATAATTTTGTTGAAAATATTTACTCGTCATTTGATTTGTGAATTTTCACTTTTTTCTATACCTATTATCTTTAGGTTTGGGCTTTTCATTGCGTCTTAGATTTTCTGAATATTTTGGTTTAGGAGCTTTTTACGATTTGCCTTTTCTTTAACTGTTTTGTCAATATTTTCTATGGTATCTTCTACACCTGACAGTCTCTCTTCCATCTCTTATATTCTGTTGTTCATGCTAGCATCTGTGATTTATGATTTCGTTCCTAGGTTTTCTATCTCCATGGTTGTTGCCCTTTATGATTTCTTTATTGTTTCTGTTTCCATTTTTAGATCCTGGATGGGTTTGTCCAATTCCTTCACCTGTTTGTTTGTGTTTCCTGTATTTCCTTACTGAATTTATGTGTTTCCTTTTTTACTGTATATGAATAAATTAAAAAGGTATTTTGACATCTAATAAATCATTCTTTTTTAATTGAACAACTTTATTTTTAAAAACAAAGATAAATGTACAGATTTTAAGCATTTTTGCATAAAAGTATACAAAAACATTTTTTGTCAGTACTTGGTATTTTTAAAGGTTTGATAGTGTGCATTAAGATCTTACTAGTTACAATGAGCTTAAAGTACATGTAAAACAAGTAGTAACCTGGAATTAGTCAAAGTTTTCTTGGTGTGTAAAGATTAAGCATTTTAATTTTCTTTCTTTTTTTTTTCTTGAACTTCATATAGTCTGTGAGTTGTTTCTGCAATGTTCAGAGGTTTCTGGGGTTAGAATCCCATTATCAGTGACTGCATATTATATCTGTTCTTTTGTGACTGGGTTATCTCACTCAGGATGATAGTCTCTAGGTGCATCCATTTTCTTACGAATTTCATAAAGTCATTGTTTCTGATAGGTGAGTAGTGCTCCATTGGGTAAATATACCTCAATTTTTGTATCCATTCATCTATTGAAGGACATCTGAGTTTGTCCAGCTTCTATCGATTTTAAATAGGGCTGTGATGAACATTGTGGTGCATGTGTCTTAGTTGTATGTTGGAGCTTCTCTGTGGTATATGCCTAGAAGTAGAATAACTGGGTCTTCAGGTAATACTATGTCCAATTTTCTGAGGAATCGCCAGAATGATTTCCAGAGTAGTTGTACGAGTTTAAAACCCCACCAGAAAGTGTTCCACTTTCTCCCCATCCTCACCAGCATCTACTTTCATCTGAATTTTTGATATGAGCCATTCTGGTTGGGGTGAGGTGGAATCTCAGGGTTGTTTTGATTTGCATTTCCCTGAAGGCTAATGATGTCAAGCACTTCTTTAGATGCTTTTCAGCCATTCGATATTCCTCAATTGAGAACTTTTAGTTTAGCTTTTTACCTCATTTTTAATAGGGTTGTTTAATTTTCTGGTGTCTAGCTTCTTGAGTTATTTGTTTACCTTGGATATTAGGCCTCTTTTTGATGTAAGGTTGGTAAAGATCTTTTCCCACTATGTTGGCTGCCATTTTGTTTTCTTGACAGTGTCCTTAGCCTTACAAACTTTGCAATCTCATTAAGTCGCATTTGTCAGTATTTGACCTTAGAGCACGAGCCATTGGTGTTCTGTTCGGGAAATTTTCTCCTGTGTACCTGGTTTAATGTAGAGATCTTTGATCCACTTGCACTTGAGCTTTGTGCAAGGAGATAAGAAAGGGTCTATGTTCATTCTTCTGCATGCTGAGTGCCAGTTGGACCAACACCATTTGTTGAAGAGGCTGTCCTTTTCCATTGAATGTTTACAGCTCCTTTGTCAAAAATAAAGTGACCATATATATGAGAGCTCATGTCTGGATCTTCTACTGCATTCCATTGATCCACATGCCTATCTCAGTACCAGTACCATGCAGTTTTTAGCACAATTGCCTTGTAATATAGCTTGAGGTCAGGGATAGTGATTCCCGCAGATGTTTTTTAGATGTTGAGGATGGATTTCGCTATTCTAGGTCTTTTGTTATTCCAGATGAAATTGCAAATTGCTCTTTCCAACTCTATGAAGAATTGGGTTTGAATTTTGATGGGGATTGCATTGAATATATAGATTGCTTTTGGTAAGATAGCCATTTTTACAATGTTGATCCTTCCAATCCATGAGCATGGTAGATATTTCCATTTTCTGAGATCTTCTTTGATTTATTGTTTAGAGATATTAAGTTCTTGTCATGCAGGTCTTTAACTTGCTTAGTTAGAGTCACATCAAGGTATTTCACATTGGTTGTGACTATTGTGAAGAGTACCTGTTCCCTAATTTCTTTCTATGCATGTTTGTTTTTTGAGTAGAGGAAGGCTACTTATTTGTTTGAGTTAATTTTATAACCAGCCACTTTGCTGAACTTGTTTATCAGCTGTAGTTCTCTTGTGGAATTTTTGGGGTTACTTAAGTACACTATCATGTCATCTGCAAATAGTGATGTATTTCCTTCTTCCTTTACAATTTGTGTCCCTTTGATTTCCTTTGGCTCTCTAATTTTCCGACTATGACTTCCAGTACTATGTTAAATAGGTAGGGAGAGAGTGGGCAGCCTTGTTGAGTCCCTGATTTTAGTGGGATTGCTTCAAGTTCCCCACAGTTAAGTTTGATGTGAGCTGTTGGTTTTCTGTATATTGCTTTTATTATGTTTAGGTATGGGCCTTGGATTCCTGTTCTTTCCAAGACATTTAACATGAATAGGTGTTGAATTTTGTCAAATGCTTTCTCAGCATCTAGTGAGATGACCATGTAGTTTTTTTTTCTTTGAGTTTGTTTATATGATGTATTGCGTTGATGGATTTCCATATATTAAACCATCCCTGCATCCCAGGGATGAAACCTACTTGATCATGGTGAATGATCGTTTTGATGTGTTCTTGGATTAGGTTTGCAAGGATTTTGTTGAGTATTTTTGCATCAATGTTCATAAATGAGATTGTTCTGAAGTTCTTTTTCCTTGTGGGTTCTTGGTGTGGTTTAGGAACGAGGGTTATTGTGGCCTTGAAAAATGAGTTAGGTAGTGTTCCATCTGATTCTATTTTGTGCAGTAGTTTGGAGAGTATTTGTATTAGGTTGCCAATAAATGTCTGATAGAATTCTGCACTGAACCCATCTGGACCTGAGCTTTTTTTGGTTGGGAGGCCTTTGATGACTGCTTCAATTTCTTTGGCATTATGGGATTATTTAGATGGTTTACCTAGTCCTGGTTTAACTTTAGTATCTGGTATCTGTCTAAAAATTCATTCATTTCCTTCAGATTTTCCAGCTTTGTTGAGTATATGCTTTAGTAGTAGGATCTGATGATTTCCTGAATTTCCCCAGTTTCAGTTATTATGTCTCCTCCTTCATTTCTGATTTTGTTAATTTGGCTACTCTTTCTATTCCCTCTTTTTACTCTGGTTAAGGGTTTATCAATTTTGTTAATTTTCTCAAAAAACCAGCTCTTGGTTTTGTTG
The DNA here is from genome assembly GCF_963924665.1 of Micromys minutus. Classification (NCBI taxonomy): domain Eukaryota; kingdom Metazoa; phylum Chordata; class Mammalia; order Rodentia; family Muridae; genus Micromys; species Micromys minutus. The sequence goes on from NC_137973.1 coordinate 90,176,488, forward strand.
ATTCCTTGACTAGTTCTTTTTGTTTCTATTGGGTCTATTTCTGCTCTAAGTTTGGTTATTTCTTGCCGTCTACTCCTCTTGGGTGTATCTGCTTCCTTTTGTTCTAGAGCTTTCAACTGTGCTGTCAAGTTGCTAGTGTAAGCTCTCTCCAGCTTCTTTTTGGAAGCACTCATACCTATGAATTTTCCTCTCAGTAATGTGTTAATAGCATCCCATAGGTTTGGGTATGTTGCTTTTTCGTTTTCATTAAATTCTAGAAAATCCTTAATTTCTTTCTTTATTTCTTCTTTGACCCTGCTATTGTTTAATAGAGCATTGTTTAGTTTCCATGTGTATATGGGCTTCTTGTTGTCTTTATTGTTATTAAAGTCCAGCTTTAGACCATGGTGATCTGATAGGATGCATGGGAGTATTTCAATATTCTTACATTTATTGAGGCTTGTTTTGTGACTGATTATATGGTCAATTTTGGAGAAGGTATCGTGAGTTGCTGAGAAGAAAGTGTATTCTTTTGTTTTAGGGTGATAAATTATGTAGATGTCTATTAATTTCAATTGGTTCATAACCTCTGCTACTTTCACTGTGTCCTTGTTCAGTTTCTGCTTCCATGATCTGTCCATTGATGAGAGTGGGGTGTTGAAGTCTCCCACTATTATTGTATGCTGTGCAGTGTCTTTTTTGAGCTTTAACAGGGTTTCTTTTATGAAAATGGGTGCTCTTGTATTTGGAACACACATGTTAAGGATTGGAGAGTTCCTCCTGTCAAATTTTCCCTGTAATGAGTAAAAAGTGTCCTTCCTTATCTTTTTTGATAACTTTTGCTTGAAAATCTACTTTATTAGGTATTAGAATGGCCACTTCAGCTTGCTTCTTGGGGCCCTTTGCTTGGAAGGTTTTTTTCCCAACCTTTTACTGTGAGATAGTGTCTGTCTTTGTCTCTGAGATGAGTTTTCTATATGCAGCAAAATACTGGGTTTTGTTTATGTATTCTGTCTGATAGCCTATTTCTTTTTATTGGGAAATTCAGTCTACTTATGTTAACAGATATCAAGGAATATTGGTTGTTGTTTCCTGCTATTTTTGTTCTTGGAGTTAGAATTGTGCCTTTTCGTCTTTCTTCTTTTGGTTTTCTTAGGTATTTTATTTTTTTTACTAAGATGCAGTTTCCCTTCTTGTATTGGTTTTTCCACCTATAATTCGTTGTAGTGCTGGGTTTGGGGTCATATATTGTAGAAATTTAGTTTTTTCTTAGAATATCTTGGTCTTTTCATCTATAGAGATTGTGAGTTTTGCTGGGTATAACAGCTTGGGCTGACTCTTGTGTTCTCTTAGGGTCTGCATGATGTCTATCCAGGATCTCCTTTCTTTCATAGTTTCTGTTGGAAAGTCAGTTGTGATTCTGATTTGTCTGCCTTTATATGTTACATGGCCTTTTTTCCTTACTGCTTTTAGTATTCTTTCTTTGCTTTGGGCACTTGGCGTTTTGACTATTATGTTTTGGGAGGAATGTTTTATTTCTGGTTCACTCTATTTGGAGTTTTGTAGGCTTCTTGTATGCTCATGGTCATCTCATTCTTAAGGGTAGGGAATTTTTCTTCTACTCTTTTGTTGAAGATATTTACTGTGCCTCTTAGTTGATATTCTTCGCCTTCTTCTATTTCTATTATCCTTCGGTTTGGTGTTCTCATTGTGTCCTGGATTTCCTGGACATTTTGGGTTAGGAGCTTTTTGGTTTTTGCATCTTTTCTGACTGTTTTGTCTATGTTTTCAATGTTGTGTTCGGCCCCCGAGATTATCTTTTCCATCTCTTGTAGTCTGTTTGAAATGCTTGCATCTGTGATTCCTGATTTCTTTTTTAGGTTTTCTACCTCTAGGATTGTCTCTTTTAGTGTTTTCTTTATTGTTTACATTTCTGTTTTAAATTCCTTCTTCAATTTTTTCATCTCTTTGGTTCTGATTTCCTCTAGTTCTTTGAGTTCTTTGAGTGTTTTTCTTGTTTCCTCTTTAAAACCTTCTATTTCTTTATGCTTTTCTTCCCATTCTTGTTTAATGATCTTTATCATCATCTTGAGGTCTGATTTCAAGTCTGAGTCTTCTTTTTCTGGTGTGTTTGGCATTCTGCTATTTGCTGTGATGGGAGAGCTGGGTTCTGGTGTTCCCAGGTTGTCTTGGTTTCTCTGGGGTAAGTTCTTTCACTGTCCTCTTGCCATCTTGTTTTCTGTAATTAAACATGGTCTTGTTGTCAGTGATTGATTCTTGTCTCTCCTGTGTACCTGGCCTGTGTCCCTGGATCTCAGCTGTTCCTGGTGTTAGATGTCCTGAGCACTTGTTCTGCCTGCATGGGCCACCGTGTGGAAACAGACACCGTAAGGCAGGATTCCTGCTCCCCTGATCCCTTGGGAGGGGGGCTCCCGTTCCAACCACTCAGCACAGACCTCTCTTCTCCCTGGCTACTTGGAGCACTGTTTCCCCAGGCCTGTGTTTCTGGATCTCCGCTGTTCCTGGTGGCAGATGGCTTGAGCACCTGTTCTGCACGCACAGGCTGCCAACTGGAAACACACACCCCAAAGCAGGGTTCCTACTCTCCTGAACCAATCGGGGGAAGGTGCACTTTCTGTGTCCTCGACAGAGACCTCTCTACTCCCTGGGTACTTAGAATGCCATCTCACCAGGCCTGTGTCCCTGCATTTCATGTGTTTCCTTTTTAAAGGCTTCTGCCTCTTTACCTGTGTTCTCCTGTATTTCTTTAAGGAAGTTATTTATATTCTTCTTAAAGTCCTCTATCATCATCATCATGAGATGTGATTTTAAATCATGACTTATGACTGTCATGTGAAACAATTCTGACCAAGGAATGAGTATTAATTCACTGAGATTCATTTATTCAGGATATATCAAGTTGTTCTGCATATAGATACTTTATTAGTGGCAGACTTTCATTTATGTATGAGGAAAAAGTACTTCCTGACTACTACAATTTATGCTACAGTATACCATGTTCACCACACCACCACCCACATACAGGATGCCTTGAGAAGTATACCAGAATTTAGTTCCCTACTACCATATAGTCATTCTTAAATTGTGAGTCAGTTCAAGAGGCTTTCCTAGAAACTGGGCTAAATTTCTATTTAGTTAAGGTTTCAGCCATCTCTTGCCAACTTTTCTTCTTAGGTTATTAGGAAGTTCAGAATGGGTGCAGAAAATTCTGAATGAGTATCTTCAGTAAATGAATCCTACTGTACAAGGCACTTTGTACAGCTTCTTTCCTTTTTTATTTTTAAGGACAATCTTATTTGATGTGTAAGAATATTTTTTCTATATGTATAGAAGTATACCACATGCTTGCAGCCATGGAACAAGGTACCTTGGAATTCAAGTTATAATCAGTTTCAGGCTACTTTGTGGATGCTGAGAATATAATCTGAGTCCTCTGGAAAAGCAACAAGTGTTCTTAAGTGTTGAGCCATTTCTCCAACCCCAGTGTACTGCTGATTTTTTAAATATCAATAAAAGAAAGGTTATTTTAGCTTCTAATATTTCTCTGTGAAAATAATTAACCATCATTTAGATTGTGATGGACTTCATCAAGGACTTTTCTCCTGGATGTACAAGTCCTGGTTACCTTCTAAATATTGAGTTTCCTAAACTATAGTAGACAAGAAGCTGATGCAAAGCTCTAATGTTGATTCTAGGTCTGAGAAAGGTATCAAAGTACATAAGAGATATCTACTATTTCCCTAATATTTTTTCAGTTATACCTCAAATAGTTGGTTGCACCTCCCCCCCACCTCTCTCTATCCAGCTTTGTGGAGTAGATCAATGGGCAGCAGAATTTCAGTATGCCTTGTAGATCTATGCCTTTAATGTGTACCTTAACACATTAGCATTTTAAAAGTTTCTGTTATGAGCTTAATCCAAATAAATACTTTCAGTCTTTCTTTTGGAAATAGTAATCTGCCTCAAATCATCTAATCTTTTTCCAGACCCCAGAACATGAAGGTCGTTATTATGAATGTGATGTCCTTCCTTTCATGGAAATTGGATCAGTGGCTCATAAGTATTACCTTCTAAATATCCGGCTACCTGTAAATGAGAAGAAGAAAATCAATGTTGGAATTGGGGAGATAAAGGACATTCGGTTGGTGGTAAGTGAATGTAGATGAACCAGTGGGCTGTATCCTTTTAGCAGGAGTCAAGAATACAGTAATCATATATGTATAAAAGAATTCTGTTTTAGTTCTCTCTTCTCTATGTACACACAGGAACCTGGAAACATTTGATAGGGAAACTTCTCTGTTAGTCCTACCATCTGTTTACTTATCTGTTGATTTATCTGAGAATTGGGACTAACAATAACATGATGCCAAAAATATAAATTGAAATGATTTTCATGGGATTATAGAAAGCAATTATTGTCTGCATGATTTTAATATTAATATTTTAATTTTAATGAGTTCTTTGAGAGTTTTGGTTTCATATGTGTTTTGATCATATTCAGCACCCTAACTCTTCCCAGATCCATCTCTCCCTTCCTATCCTCCCAACTTTGTTCCAACAAACTAACCAACCAACAAATGAAACAAAACAAAAAACAGTAAAAAAAAATTTCAAGACAAGCTTGTCCTGCCCAAAATATTATTGGGTATGTGTTCTTCTACTGGTGCTTAGTTGACTTGCCAAAGGCTGCACTCTTACATAAAAATCTTCCCTTCCTTTCCTAGCAGCTAAGGTGCCAATTGCTCTATGGCTAGAAGTAGAGTTATATGCCTTACTCTCTTCGCCATGCTGAAATTTGGGGTTGGTTTGGGCTTGTACAGGTTTTATGCATGTACCAGCAACTGCTATGACCTTGCTGTGCCCAGATGATACTTTCTTCTTTGTGGTCAGCTACATCTTCAGCCTCTTCCACCTCCTCTTCTGAAATGATCTCAGAAATTTGGGAGGAAGGACGTGATACATTTTCCTTTAACCCTAAGAATTCAGCTTCTTATTCTCTATACCTTGACCAGTCATAAGTTTCTGCACTTAGTATTTAAAGTGGTCTTTTAAAAAAGATCACCAACATTAATTAATTTATTGAAGTAATAATTGAACATCTACATACAGAGAATATGGAAAAATCTGTCTTGCTTTCAATTTGAAGCTTTATGGCTACTAGCTAACAGTCATAATGCTAGAAGGTACTATGTACACTAATGGAAGACAAAAATAATCATGTCTCAACTAGCGAACTACAGTAATGACATTCCTGCAAGATATGCACACTGGTGAAATAGTTGCACAAATATTGTGTAAATAACTAATCACTTCTAAGTAGTTGTATTTAAAACTTGCTCTATAAGATGGAACCCATACTTGACACTGTTAATGAGGCCAAGAATCTGTGAATAAACAGTCATGTGTCCTAGGGGAAACTTACTGTTGTTATTCTCTTAAATGAACACAGCAGTTAAGAGGCTCCTAATGAGATAACTGTTATACTCATAGATGAGTGCGCCACTTATCCCTTAACAGGGATGATTCTTCCTTTTTCAGTAGACGATAATTAATACAGAGTCCTTACAAATGTACAACATGCCGAGAGAGAGAAACTTTGGAATGCTCTGCTCTAAATAGGATGTCTTTATTACACACACACACACACACACACACACACACACACACACACGGCTCAGAATCTTTGTGGAAGAGGGAATGAAAAAAATTGCAAGAGCCAAAGGTAATGTATAACTTTAAGGAAACAGCATTTTACAGACACAACAGGGTAGATGTACTCATAAGAGCTATGCAGACTAAAGCTGAACAGAATCCCACAGAATTTCAACAGAGGAGGGAAAGTGAGCACAAAGTCCCATTCCTAGCCAAGAATTAATTAATTAACAGTTGCTAGGATAGGGAAGAATCAGTTTTCACCAGTGGAATAACAAATACTGTGTATGTTAACCATAATTCATGGTAAGCTCTATGTTCAGATATAGTTGACTATCACAGATTAGACTCTAAGTTTCATTTTATTTTGGGTTTTGACATTTCTTATTTGTTTTGTGAATTTTTTTAACTTTATTTTTAAATAAGAGAAAAAGAACATAGAGTTAGTTTGATAAAGAGGTAAAGGGCAATCTGGAAAGAGTTAGGGGAAAAGAAATAATATGATCAAAACATATTGTGTAAATTTCTCAAAGAATAAATAAAATTATAAAAGACAAGTCATATGAGAAAATAAAAATAATTTTTAAAAAGCTGTTTTACTTTGTTTCTAGCTCAAGGTGTAAGAACATGGCCCTAGTGTGCTGAAACTTCCTAATGTTCATGCCCACATGGTGGTACAGACAAACATGCCAACATGCCAGTAACCTGCACCTTCAACATCAAGCTAGAGTTCAGACTAAATTAGCTTAGCCCCTCTCCATGGGTGTGATAAGCTCTGTGATTCTTTAAGTGGTCTTAAGATCACATAAAATTATTATAGTTTTATATAAGATCATAGTATGATAATGATTGCATAACAAATAAGAGCAAAGCAATTAACATATTTTACCATGAAAGGCACAGATGATAGTGAAAACAGTGACAACTTAGGTTCTTACCATGCTATTTGTTTAATGAGGTGTGTAGAACATAGCATAAGAAGGCCACATAGTAAAGCAAAACTCATTCCCATACACACAAAAAATTAGCAAATTAAAAGTATAAGTAAAGATACAGAGAAATATAGCAATTAATCTGTAATGACTCGCTTTTTGCTGTTTTCTCATTTAGTGGCACATTATGAACATAAATTTCAATCTATTTTCCATTACTTACTGAACTGTAGGGCTAGGGAGGGTCCCATGTCTGCTCTGCCACAGGGCTCAGCTGCTCAGGGAGGCAAGATGTGGGAAGTTGACTATGATTACAGCTGGAGCTGGTTCAGGGTTCCCTGTAACAAGGCCAGGGCTACCTGGTTCTCAGACTTTTGAGCGTCCAGGCACCGCTGCTGGGAGCTGTGAAAGAGCTAAAAATGAAGTGGGAGCCCACAGGCTGGATCAAGCTGGGTGGGGGGACAGAAGGGGAATATTTGGCTAGTCCTGCAGGGAGAGAGTCCTTGGCTTGACAGTGGTGTGCTTAATAGTTGGTTTGGTTGGGAGCACAGAGAAACCGTCTATGGGAGATTAGACAGCAGCTCTGTAGACTAAAGCCTGCTGCATGGCTCCCACAGCAGATCCCAATGGGAAAAAAAGGCAGTCTATGGTTTTAAGACGTTTATTGTCATGGCAGAAAGTGGATAAGTAAAACTATACCCCACTTCTCAGTGTGAGCCTGAGATTAAATACCTTTTGCAGGGAGGAGTGTGTGAGTAGGAAAGCTTATTGGCTAAGCCCTCCAAGCCATTCAGTACCTCATTAAAATGGAGATCTGTCTTGAGCCTATGTGACCTGTGGTCACATCCTCTACATGTGGAGGGACTTGGGGTGTTGCCCTTATGTGACTTATGGCCACAAATCTATGGAGGGCTGCAGCTAGTGACAAGTGCCTACAGTTTCTTCAGGGTTTCCGGGGTTTCAAACAGTAACTCAACTGGAAACCAGGCTACCTTTCTGGATATTTGTAGTGTCTCCAATATTTGAATGAATATATTCAGAAAAATCTTTGATTATGTTCTTAATTTTTTTATCTTGGCATCACAAGTCCAGATTTTCAGTATATTTCTATGAATTTTGAAAAGGTATCAGAGGATATATGAGGACAGTACCTTCTATGATGATGAACACTTTTGGGTAGACAAATTATTTGCTCATTTGTATTTAGTTGTAAAAAATAAAACTAATATATATTCATCTTCAAAATTATAATTGGTTTTTCTTTAGGGAATTCACCAAAATGGAGGTTTCACTAAGGTATGGTTTGCTATGAAGACCTTCCTTACACCCAGCATCTTCATCATTATGGTGTGGTATTGGAGGAGGATCACCCTGATGTCCCGACCTCCAGTGCTTCTGGAAAAGTAAGATCTGAATCAGATCACGTTTAGGAAATGCTAACTTCCCATAATCTGACATGTTCCTATTTTGTATGTGACAGCCAATGTGTGACTTCAGCTGATGAACTGATTAAAAATCGTCATAAAATCCTTTTCTTCTTTCACATGTAAATCATTTTTAAGTCTTTATATAGCTTGTCCCCACACCACTGTCTTTGCTATTCATCCCCATTTCATCTTTCAGATCTTTCTCTGTTAATGGATGAACTGTTCTACTCTCAACTGAATTCAAACCCTCCCCAATACAGCATGGTGCTCCTATAAATAGTCTTTTCTTTCTCACATCAACAACTTCTTTTTGCTGTCTTATTTCTATAAATACTTTATATACATATGCAGTGCCATGAGAGTCTCTTTTTCCACTTCTAAAATCATCACATCATTTTCTACTTTTTACAAGAATCCTTTCCTCAAAAACATGGCCAATATCTGTTCCAATTCTCTTTGACCTCCATTGTGTCATTTCACAGGATCAGGAATCACCTCCACACTCCAAATCTAATGATGGGTCTCTAGTCTTTACCTTCCTTGAACCATAGGCAGCATTCTAGTTAGCTAATTATCCCCTTTCCTTCACACAGCCTTTTCCTTCTTTTTCCTTTCTTTTTTTTCCCCCTCTTACTCTTTGCTCACCATCACCTAGTCTCTATAACTGTTTTCTTTATATTTCTAGCTTCTTACACTGATGAACCAGGGTAGAGATTTTGGACTTCTCTTGTTTATTAGTTCTACTTATTCCGAGATAATCTCTTGAAGTTAGGAGACCTATGGCTCCAGTTGGATATGTTGCAGAGGATTACGTTATCTGGCATCACTGGAAGGGCAACCCTTTAGTGCTGTGGAGGTTTGATGACCCAGGGTAGGGGAATACTAGGGCACTGAAGCAGGAACGGGTGGGTGGGTGGGTGGGCTGGGGTAGCACCCTCATAGAGGCAGGGGGAGGGAAAGTAGATAGGGGTTTGTGGAGGAGAAACTGGGAAGGGGATAACATTTGAAAAGTAAAATAAAATAACCAATAAAGTATGAAACTTATTTTGCATATTTATTCTTAGCTTTTCCCAACTTCCAAACTCCAAACAAACATCCCATCTACTTTTCATTGAAAAAATAAAGTAATATATAGAGAAAATACTTTAAGTTTCTCCTTATTAGTGAAAGGCAATTCCTTTCTTTTACTTGCTAGACTGGAAAGAAGGAAGCTACTCAGTCAATAGTCTACTTGTTATTCACAGTGTATCCAATAGTCTTACTATCTCTATTGCTACCATACTAACCTGATTACCCACATCATTGTTCATCTGAGTTATTAGAAACAATCTCCCAACTTTTCCTCTTTGTTGAACTATTTTCTTCACTACAACTTATTCATCCAAAGCCTCTGTGCTCTCTTTAAGTGTTGATTAGACCATTCCACTCCTTGCTGAAAGTGCTCCACTAACTTTCTTGTCATATAAATTCCACTGGATTTTATCTCCTGTTTTCTGCAACACTCTGTGATAGTGCTCAAAAAATTGCATTCTGTGCTTTCACCCCAGGGCCTTTGAACTTGTTGTCCTTGTTATCTCAAATAGTACTTCTTAGATATTCTAATACCTCATTTTCTCCTTTACTTCAAGCTCTGTTTTAATGTTTCTTATTGCAGTGTTTTTCTCCTATTCATACTATGTGAAATATCCTTCCATTGTCTCTCTTGCTTTATCTTTCCTTATAACTTTAAAGCTAATATTTGTTGAGTAAATAAATGGTATAATTCTATCATTTAAACTTTTTCTTAGATTGCTAGTCTCTCTTAAGAGTAACTTTATGTAAGTTTCTTAATGAATGCATGCCTTCATTCTTCTCTTATCTCTCTGCTCTCATGTCCTATCATTTCCCAAAATGTGCTACATGTAGATCTATAAATATTTCTGCTTCTTTCAAGCTTCTCTGCACCATGCAGACTATGCTCTCCATCATATTTCATCTTTAGTTCCTCAATTCTTTGTGAACTTAGTTTTTGTCTCTTTATCTACTTTTCCCAATAAATGTAGTTCCCTGGGTGGAAATATTAACCCTTCTTATATATGTATATTTAGTCTTAACAGTATTTTTGGTATTTGGTTTATGCCTTATAAGCATAGGTGTGTTGTGGATATAAAAATGTTTAAATAAATCAGAATGCTTTTTTAATAAAGAAGGATTTTTTAATAGTGTGGTAGAGAAAAGGCAAAATTAGTATCCAATTGAATTTAGATGTAGTTGTATGTTTATTATTAAAACAAATATACTTACATATACTAGGACATTTTGTATTTCAGAGTAGAAACTTACCATAAATGCTAAGAAATTGATCCATTAGCTAAAATCTGAACAAATAACATCTCAGTTCTCAAAACTGACTTCAGAGTTTTAAAGTCTACCATCCAGAGTAATCTGGCTCTTCTGGGTATTTTCCCACCATCAGAGTCATCTTTGCCCTTGGGATTTCCATGACCTTTATCAATATCCCTGTGGAATGGTTTTCCATTGGATTTGATTGGACTTGGATGCTGTTATTTGGTGACATCCGACAGGGCATCTTCTATGCAATGCTTCTTTCCTTCTGGATCATCTTCTGTGGCGAGCACATGATGGTGAGAACTCCTGGGGGAGGGACATCTTTCTGCCCATAGCTGCTCTGAGAAGGTTGATTCTGCCTCTCTTCAGCTGTGGGAAGATCAAAGAAATTTTCACTAGTAACTTGTTGAGTGTTTTGAGACAAATACCCCCTAATCTCAAGCCCCTTGCTTGTGAAATATAGTGGTAAGGCTTAATTTTTATTTTAGAAAAAAAAAATGTAATAAAAGACAAATATACAAAGCCTATTTCTTGTCCTTTGACTTCCCTCTGCTTGCCCCAGCCTCAAGAACAGGCTAGCCAGGAAGGAGTGTGGTCTTGGCTTTATTCCAGCCAGCTGCCTGACCAAGTGACCTAGTGATTCCCCCAGCCCTCCTGCCCATTACCCAAGAATACTGACCTCTTTACATGGCATCAAACTTTGTTATAAGATAGGCTGTGTTACTATAATAAAAATAATAATGGTGTCATTCTACATTATAATTAAGATGCAGTTATGTTAGCAAGTATTTGTTTTCATGTTAGGCTCCAGAGACGGGGCTTTAAACTTTTTTTATTTAAATTACATTTATTTATTATTGAAAGTGTGTGTGTGTGTATGTATGTATGTGTGTGTGTGTGTGTGTGTGTGTGTGTGTGTGTGTGTGTAAGTCAAGGGTCTCTTCTTCTACTGTGTAGCTTCCAGGAATTTAACTTATATTGTCAGAATTGGTTGTAACTGCCTTGACCCACTGAGCAATCTTGCTGCTAGAGGGGCTACTTTTCAGTTCTATTATGATCTGACAAATAAAGCCAAGTTAGTTTTCCATGCAGGAGAATAGTATAAAAAGATAAGAATTTACCCACAGCTAAATTCCACTTGAGAGGCTCTTGTAACATAAAGACCTTTCCAGCAGAAATGCCCTGGAAATGAGATATAGACACCAGGGTCCTAACCAGGGTGATTTTCCAAAATAAAATGGTATAAGCTACCATCTTTGCCTGGAGGCTAAGACTTTTTTTCACTGCCAATCAAAAGGAATACTTCATATTGGACTGTTGGAAAAATTAGAAGGCTTATACAGGAGAATTTTGAGTTTCAGGCTAACCTGATATATATATATGTATATGTATATGTATATGCATATGCATATGTATATGTATATGTATATATGTGTGTATGTGTGTGTATGTATATATGTATGTATGTATGTATGCATATATTCCAAGACACTTTGGAAATAGATGGTGGAGGTGAAAAAGTATGCCTTGTGATGATGAAGATAAGGAGATAAATTTAACTAAATGAAGTTCCTTAATGTTTTATTTCCTAGAGATCATTTTACCTTCATAAACAAAAGTTGTTAGCTAAACAACAATTTATCTTGTGGACTAAAATTTTTCCTAAGAACAGTCTCTGTTATCCTGCAATGACAGGTTCTTTCTTATTGACTGCCCCAGTGAATAGACTTTCTAATGAATGTTCTTCCTTAGCAGACATGAACACTGAGAATTTTATCTATTTTGTTTCTAATGCTGTGGTTTATCTAACACATAATAGGTGATTAGCTGGATCCCCTATGGAATACTTTTACTCTTGTTCTTCAATTTGACTTTTCTTAGGATCAACATGAGCGGAATCATATTGCAGGGTATTGGAAGCAAGTTGGACCAATTGCTGTTGGCTCTTTCTGCCTCTTCATATTTGACATGTGTGAGAGGTGAGCAGGTCCCAGAATCAGTCCAGGATGAAATATACCTTTCTGTGTCTACTTCTATCTTTCTGTAAAGAATTTTAAAATGTAGCATGGTGGTTGGGAATTCATGGGATGAAATATTGGAAAGGTTAATATACTCAGATGAAGTCTGGGACTAAATCCCAGTTCTTTATACATGCAGAGTACTTGGCCTCTTCATATTCTAAAGCTCTGCATCCCCTTATACTCTCTGGAATTTATTTTCTAAATATAGTATATTCACCCCTACCACACTCCCCATGTCTCACTCCATTGTTGCTAGGCTGTGTTCTGTCTTTGTGTTATCTCTTCATCTTGTTTGGGTTTTGGTTGTTGTTGTTGTTGTTGTTCATTTTGTTTTTGTTTTTATAGAGGAGTACAACTCTCAAATCCTTTCTACAGTATATGGACTACAGATGTTGGAACAGAACTGGCTGTATCCTTCCTTGATAGATCCAAGGCTTCATTTTTCTCTCCCTGTCTGCCTGGTCCCCATGATCATTTTCTGTGGTTCTATTGATACTCTCTGTATGAGCTCAGCTAGGGCTTTGATCTTCAGGCCAATAATAACAATTAGAGATAAATAATGAGAAGAATTACTATGTTTTCAGGCTGTGAAAGCACACAAAGTGGGAGCTTGCAGGCTTTTCCTGTTGCTAAAGGTTTAGATTCAGTTCAAAGTTTCTGGCCTTACGTATACCCTAAATTATGTATTCTATTAGGAGTAGCAGCTTCTTCTTGAGCTATGGAGGCACCTGTGAGAGAGCTAAAACAGAGGCCACAAGTGTGGGAGACTTATACTGTAGAAACCTTGGGACCAAAGTCACCATTGTGAAAGGCTTCTGTGGGAAAGCGAGGATCTGAGATCACTTGTATGTAGGACTTCCATGGGAAAGTCAGGCCTGTGTGTAGAGCCTTGTTAGTGGCTTCACTGGGTAATCACCTTTAGTTTCTGAGGCTCTGTGGGAATGAGACTAATGTAATTTGTTCCTGAGTAATGCTGAGACTTCTGGTGGTCCACATAATCACTGTCTTCATAACTTCTGTGAAGAAAAAGATGAGTTAATTTATCTCTTTGAGCATTCTGGTTTTAAAGTCTAATATTCTAAATACCATCTTTAATATCTGAAGAAAAGAAACCTCTTCCTTGGAGTAAGGGTGTACTGTGCTCTTCCTTAACAGCTAATGTCTTGACATGTACTCCTGAATAAATGTTGCTTAGTGGTAATGTTTATGTCAGTTTCTTAGTGTCACAAAATTTTGTAAGCAAACAAAATACATACTATTAATACCTTTAAGATGAAAGAGTTTAACTTTACCACCCACAATGGTAACTGTACTAGAACAATTACAATGTCTAGTTCACCACTTTTATTTTATATATAGGATGAAAGGCAAGAGAAGTAAATAAAATTACTAGTCTTGCAACAAATAACCATCTCCTTTTTATTTCAGGGCACTGTTGGTCATAAGAAAGAAAGAGGAATTGTATTAAATAAACTAATTAATGAAAGATGGATATAGAGTTAACACATGTCAAAATATTTGAAAAATATAAGCAATTTTGAATGCAGTTATTAGAAAAGAGAGTAGCTGCAGTCTGATTGTCTGCCATTACTGAAAATTCATACTGTCTCCTATATCTTGCTGATTCTCGCAGTATGGGCTCTAGTGGCAGGTCTCAAAATTTCCTCAGTGGGATTACTATCTGGATCCACAACCCATGCCTTTACTCTATGTCCTTCCATCCTCTGCCAGGCCCCCTTGCTGTTGTTGCTGAACAGACTCCCCCATGGTAGCTCACTCTTGTTCTTAGAAACATCCAAACATAACACAAAGGTTTCCAAACATTTTTACTATTGTTTCCTGGTATTAAGAAGTATGATTAGTTATTTGTAGGATGGAACTTAAGCATCTTTATTTGAACCTTTTCAGTAATTTTAAAGCTACTTCCCATTTAATAACCTGTATCCACTATACTAATTCTTTTCAGTGTGTGACACATTTGAATCGCCTCAAAACATACTTGAAACACAGCTTCTACTTCACTAACTCTAAGAGAAATCCAATTACATCTGTGAAAATAGAAATAGACTAAAGTTTCTCTCTCTCTCTCTCTCTCTCTCTCTCTCTCTCTCTCTCTCTCTCTCTCTCTCTCTCTCTCTCTCTCTCTCTGACTTAGAAAAGTTTGAATGTTCCATTCTATGAAATTTTTTGTTAGAAAACCCCCAATTGATGGCATCAGAATACTAGGCTTTAATAGTAGCACCTTCCTCAAAACCTCTTGAACATTTGGAAACAAAGTTGAATTGTCACCAACACAGCTGAGAAGAGTGTTGTGCCCTCTTAGCACATGTTCTTGGTGAATTTAACGGTTCCTTCACTGTACACTTGCAGATGGCTTTCATCATTGTGGCAGGTATCTGTCTCTGCCTCTACTTCCTGTTTTTATGCTTCATGGTATTTCAGGTATTTAGAAACATCAGTGGAAAGCAGTCTAGTCTCCCAGCCATGAGCAAAGTTCGGAGGCTGCACTATGAGGTAAGTACCTATCTTGACTTATTTTAGAGTGATAATACTCATAATACTTATTTTAGATAATACTCATGATCTTCATCTTTCCAGATGTGAAAGAAATCAATAACTGATTTTTATTGTGTATGTGAGTGTGTAATGTATGTGTATGAGTGGGCATGTCACAGCACAAGTATAGAGGTCAAGTGACAGCTGTGTAGATTCAGTGCTGTACTTATGGATTCAAGAAATTAAATTCAGATTTCTAAATGAGTGGCAAATACCTTTATCCTCTGAACAAACTTTCTGGCCTATGCTTTCCAGATTCTAGTAGTTCACATCTCTAAAATAGACAGTGGCTGCTTGTGTAGAGTTCAATACTCTGCTTATAGGCCATATTCCTTATTCAAGATAAATACCTAGCCTCCTCTAATTTCTAATACATGTGACACATTGATTAGATTCATTGTTTGGCTTGCTATGTAAAAAGAGGAGAAACTGTAGAATCATGGGGTTCTACATAGCCGATCTGCACAGAATCAGTAGACATCATTCCTTGAATCCTGATTTTTTTTTTTTTTGAAACCAAAAGTACTTTATCAAGTTTGTCTGTTTTCAGAGCTGGAGTAACAAATGAGAAAATTCAACCAAATTGGTTTCACTTTTATTAATAAGGACCCTATATACAACTGGAAAAGAATTTTATTACAACTGCAGTAAACTTGCATTTGATAACTTTAAACTTTCATGGATAATTATATAATCTGTTTTATAGGGAAATTGATAGCCTAATGACCTGTTGTAAATATAATTTCCTAGGCTCCAGGATCTCTGTTGCATGAGAGATAAAATCATAGAAAGTATTTTGTCCAAAAATTTCCTCAGTTACATTCACCTCTGCACGAAGGATATTAAATTTTGAAATTATTTACTATCATTCTTAGATATTTGGTTTTGCAGATGTTTATGAAAATACACACACACACACACACACACACACACACATGCACACACATATGTGGAAAGAGAGAAAATGTATTAAAACACTCTTCCTATTTTTCCTAATAGGGTCTGATTTTCAGGTTCAAGTTCCTCATGCTTATCACCTTGGCTTGTGCTGCCATGACTGTTATCTTCTTCATTGTTAGTCAGGTGAGTGGATCCTTCCTAAGGCTTCTCAAGAGACTATCCCTGGAGATAGTCTCTTCCTATAGTCTCTTCCTGGAGATGTTCCTTCCTATAGCACAGGAATGTCTGCAGAGCTGCTGAGGACAAAAGTAGAGAGACTTATTTTGTTTAGCTAACCAAGCCTTGTTTCTTAAGACAATTCTATAATGGAACTTTCCACTGGTGACATAGACTGACCCCCCCCCCCCAGTTCTACCTCATAGAAAGTTTCTAAATAATACCTATGACCAAATGAAAGGGACATTTCACTTAAAAGGGTCAAAGTTTCAATCTCTGTGACCAAAACAAAAAACAAAACAAAACCAAAAACTGACAAGCATGTGGTTAATTTAGTTTTGGGTCTTTACCTAGCATTAATGAAGGTCTTTTAACAGGTTTTTAGCCATTCTATGTGGTAATTACATTGCCACCTAAACATGAAAATAATGCAGAAGTCTTATTGATAGAAACTTATTTTATAGTGATTATTTCTAAAACTTAAAGTTTTGATGTACTTTAAAATCTCAGTAATGGTGATTATAATTTTAAAATACTGATTACTTTGAAAAATTGAAAAAGCTATCTAAAATCTGATTATGCACATATTAGTTAGTTGGGTTTCACAAAGTTTATCTGAGCTAAGTAAGGTAGGACTGTTAGTCATGTTTGCAAAAATATTAATTTTTATGGCTTCTGGGTATTTCTATATACTGTGTTTTCCAGAAATGTAGTAATTTAATGTTATTTAACATTTCTTGGGTTTAATTTTTTTTTAAATATGTAGTAGTACCATATATAGAAGTGATATTGACAAGTATTTAGTAGAGCCCCTAGCATGTCATAAGCATGAACAGCTACATTAGTAACTTCAATGCATACAAGTTGAAGACTAGAATTCAATCATTCTGGATCTTTTGCTGGGTTTCTACTATTGCTATATTTGAACAGCATGGAGCAGCATTCTGGCAAAGCCATAAGAAAAGACTGCTTCATCTTTTCATCTGACAGCAAATTTTCCTTTAGTTTATGAACTCTATATGGATTCTTTTGGCAAGCTAGGAAAACTTTCCAAAATGCTTCTTAAAAAATAAAATAAAATATTTTAGATTTCAAAGAGAATCATATATACATGCACTCAAAACTTAACATAGACTTATAAACATATCCTCAGCACCTAATGGGTATGCACATATGATTTTGTGGGTAATGCTAATTTCATCAAGATTTGTTTTGGACATTCATAACTAAAGGAAGCACCAACTTCAGTTAGAAAATGAAAATAAGGATACTTTTATTTCTGCTCAGTTCTGATCCCTTTAATTCCACACAAGGGAATTAGAAGTTTTGAGCCTCCTGTTGGCTGTATAGACTGGGATATATTGAGTTTCTGCCTCTGTTCAAGATTGACTACAGGTAGAAATAAATAAAGCAGCATACCTACATTTGTTTACACATTGCTTACCCTCTCTTCTTTGACTTGTCATAGGAGTGTATTTATATCAGTTTACTTCACTCCAAATGCAGTAAAGCTGTTGTCAATACTGAATGAACTTCTCAAAAACCTTTATTACGTGTGTGTGTGTGTGTGTGTGTGTGTGACACATATGTGAGAGGGTCAGTTTTTTTCTTCTACCATGTGGATCCCAGGGATTAAGCTCAGATCATCAGCTTCAGTGACAAATACCTTTTATCAGCTGAGCTATGTCTCAGGCTAACAGATGCATCTTTAATTCAATTTACCCATATTCAATCAGAGGGTTTGGGTTAGGCTTTACTTCACTTTTTGCTAGCTTCCTCGTATCACCATTATGTTTCCTGGTTCTTACATCTACTTATCAACATGCTGTTTGTAAACAGCCTACTGAGTTACTTGGCTTTGAGAACAGGAATCCCTCATTCAGAAGTAGAGTCTTCAGTAAGATGGACCATGCTCTCAGGAATGTGAGGGGCAAGGGACTTCCATTTTTCAGGCATGACTCTGCCCTTTTACAAAGCCGAAGTTTTCACATACCCACTTTTGGGCCACTGCCTTTCCCACTGACTTAATTCTGCAGAACTCCTTTCACCTGAATTCTAGAAGGTTTAAGCCCTAAAATGACTGTGCCTTGCTAGAATTTAATCTTGTACATGTTTAACTACTGCACATTTTAAAGTGATAGAAACTATCTTACAACAGAATTTGCAGCTTTTCTTTGGAGAAAAAGATTAATTAACCATTGCTCTAGTATTGGGCTCTAGCCTGCTTTGTGTATTAGCTGCAGTAGTCAGGTGGGTGGATTTCAAGTCTAAGGGGATATGATGCCTTTGAATTCCATTAGTACCACACATACCTCCTGCTGCTTTTCTTTTTCTCTCTTAAAAACGGTTTATATATAGATAGCTAAAACATTTTCCTGCATAACTGTGTCCCAGGTACTGTTAATATAATCATCAGGGGATTTATTTTCTAATATTTTGGAATGTCAGAGCAATGAGCTTATTTGAAAGAAAATCTATTGGGTGATGTTTTTAAATGGATCTCAGCCTTAGGTAAAAAGTATGTTTTTAAAACTCCTGTTATACTTGTTGGACAGCTTCCATTTACTCCCCATGAAATATATGTGAGAAATCTTGCCAGAATATTGAAACTCCGAGGCCAGGAATAAAAGGCATATAGGAAACTATTGAAATGTGGTGACCTTAGGCTTTGTAGCTAGGGCTGGGATTCAGTCTATAATGCCTGCTATTTTAACAGTCTCTGTAACAGCAATGAAGAAATGCTATTCTAGAGTCTAGTCTTTCAGCCCCTTTCTTTCTAGAAGAGAGAAGTATTCAGTTTAGAGGTGGCATTTTCAAAGAACAGAAGTATAGTGCAAGAAAGATTTATAGAGACCTTCACTGAAGGATCTCCCAGAAGACTGATATGTAGGTCAAGATACATGTAATAAACATCCGGAAAGTTCTCAAGTGGTTTTTGTTGTTGTTGTTGTTTTTGTTTGTTTTGTTTTATTTTATTTTTTGCTTACATGGTTTTAAGCAAATGTTTTCTGTAAAAGAGCCTGTGTTTGGAGTTTGGAAATGTTGTTAGTGGATTGCTGGTTGTCAAAACTACTGGGTATAAAGGGATTTGATCTCACTTGGCTGTGGAGTATAAATGAGTCCCAACACAGAAGAGAATTGTTAAAATGTAAAATCAGGAAGAAGGAAGAGTATGTAGAGGAGAACATGGTTTTTATTTTTTGGTGGTAATGTTATTGTAAATACTTGAGTTTTCTCTTTGAAAGTTAGAATAGAAAATAGCTACCCCTACAACTTACTATTGTAAAAATTTGGATGTACAAGGCCTGTTCTGTTGAGGCTGCTCATTTTGGTTTCTGTTAGTGGGAATGAGTTCAGCATGTCTAAAGCATGAGTAATAAAAAAAAAAAAAACATGTGGGAAAATACAAGCCAGTTTCTCAATTCTGAGGTTACAATATCTACATGATTGGTTTATGTAGTTTACCTCTATGCCCACCAGGAAATAAGCATTTACAGATATATGTCTATAGATATTTAACTAAGTGTATTAACATGTGTATATCCCAGAACCAAAAGAAGGGGCACAAATTTGTTGTTTTCTTAGACAGGTTCAGTTTTATATATTCTTTATCATCGTGTATAATTTATAAAATTATATATATAATAAAAGAGGTTCATGAAAGAGATACTCTCTATAATAAATTATATATTACTGTATTTAGGATATGCAGGGCATGTATAGTTTGTTGCCCTACCCCACCTACCAGATTTGAACACATAGACTTGTGTGTGTATATATATATATATATATACTAATTAAACAGTTGCCACTGAAGTGAGCTTCCATGGTAGTTGTTCAATATGTTTCTTTTAGAAACCAGTTCTGCTTAAAATAATGTCTTATCCTGATGTTGTCCAGTCACTAAGAAGACCTTCTGGAGTTGGACCCATTACTATGATTTTCTAGTTGAGCAATCTTGGACAACTTTAATCCATGTATTGAATAGAAATACTGTCTCCTGTCTTGGTTGTTTTTTTGTTTTTTGTTTTGTTTTGTTTTGTTTTTTTCTATTGCTGTGCTTATATACCATTACCAAGGCAATTTTTAGATGAAACAATTTACTGAAGGGTGGGTTTATGGTCAACATAATGGCAGGGACCACAGCAACAAGCAGGAAGACATAGCACTGGAACAGTAGCTGAGAGTTTACATCCTGATTCACAACCATGAGACAGATAGGAAGGTAACTGGGCATAGTGTGTGAGCTTTTGAAAACTCCAACTCCCTGTGACACTCCTCCCAAAAAAGCCACACTTTCTAATACTTCCTAAACAGTTCCACCAACTAGAGACTAAGCACTCAAATATATGAACCTATAGGGACCATTCTTATTCAAACCACTACACCTTTCTACCTCATAGAATAGTATCGATACTAAATGGTATCTTTCATATAAAGTGAATGACTGTTTCTCTCACTTATCATATATTTTACTTTTCTTCTCATTTTAACATAAAATTATTGTTATTTATTATGGGCTGTAATATTTTCTTTACTTTGAATCAGATTATTTTTCTTTTCATTGCTCTTCTTCTCTCACCTTTCTCCCTTTTCTTCTTTCTGTCAGCATTCTTTCCTTTTTAATCATCTAGTAGTACTGTCTTTGATAAAATCTTCTATAACTGCTGACCCAAGATCTGTATCTCCCAGATAAATTTGGTGGTTTCCCCAACTCCTTGCATGGTGGTCTTTCCCATAGCATTTACCTTCACTAGCTAATGATATTGCCCTCTCTGGGTATCCCCTTAACTGGACTTCATCAGCCTCTTCTTTAAAAAAAAAAAAATGTTTTACTCTGAGACTCTTCTTCCTTCAAAACCCAGGTTATTATCACCAGATGAAGGTGGTCCCTATATACCTTTTGAAAGACCTTGTTCCTTTCATGTCTGAATACAAGTTAAGAATGTTCATTTCCCCTACACAAAGCTAACAAACCTGACCTTCAGAGCCCAAATATTATCCTTGAACATAGTAGTCTCAACACTCAAAGACTGTTTTTATTCTCTAAACAAGTTTTTAAGACTCAAGGTCTATCCCAGCTAATGCCTAACTCATCAGTCTCCTCCACTACGAGACGTATCTACATCTATTAAAACTTCTCTTCAGTCCATAGTGAGTCATTGTTCACCCTGCTGAATTCCTGTGTTCAGTTCTAGCTCTCCTTCCTATTTCCTTATGTTCCCACTGGCATTCTTATAACATCTCTGTATTATCAGCTATTGAATACTGTTGAGTACCAGGCCTCCTATTTTTCTGGTTTTTTTTTTTCACAGATATTCTTACAATACCTCTGTAACAATAGATACCAGTTTAATACTGTAGTAGACCTACAGATATTTATTTAGATGAGCCATTTATGCCATTCATAGAAAGAAGTAATCCATCAAATATATCAGTTATATGGCATGAAGAAAATTCAAGAAGATTCAACCATAGACAAAGAACCACAGATAACCTAAGAAATGCTGAAAGCAGAAGAAATAGTTTTCCCCAGGGAAGATCTGACTAGTTGGTTACCTGATACCAAATGGTCAGCCCAGAAAGCATATACATAAAATAACATTGATTATAAGGCCAAGTCCATATGTTTATATACTTAGTTACACATGTACACACACACATTTAAATGAAAAGAAGGTTGTGAATTTAAAAGGTTGTGGGTATGAGACAGTACATAAAAGAATTTGGAAGAAGATAAAAGGAAGAGCAAAATAATGTAAGTATGTTATAATCTCAAAAATTAAAAGGTTTAATGCAAATCTTCAGAGAAATTGAAAATATAAATTAAATTTCAATTAAATTAAAGTATAAATTATGCATTTTTTCAGCTTATGTCAAAAAATATAACCTTTTTATGCCCCTTCCTTAGTTAAAGGCCCATTGTCCCAACAGAGCAGAAAAGCTGCTTTGTTCTGTCTTGCTTATATCTTAATGAGTCCAGCCTCCTCTGTTAATTGGACTAGACAAGAAGCATAGATTCCTGTAACTCTCTTAAAGCTTCTTTTCTCCTACCATCATATTCATTGAGCATCAGTCTATATTCCACATGATTCAGTTTTTATAAAGTGGGTACAACCTGTATTTTAATGTTAGAGTAGCATTTAGAGACATTGCTAAGAAATCATAAATAGCTTCAATGCTGACACATGACCTAAAAAAAAGTAATGGTTACAAACTCTATATTTGTCAGAACTACAACCTGGACATTTCATAAAATATAGTATTTTCCAAAATAAATTTTCCAAGTTGAAGTAAATCCAAAATGATTTTATGATGGTAGTTTGTTTTATGAGTCACAAAGATTAAAAAATTATATACCACAAGGGATAAATTATCAATGGTAAGTCTATAATTGGATTTTCTGGTTTCCTGATACTCCAGGTTTTCAGAACAAAAATATATAGTTAATACCTTACTAGGATTAGGGACCCTTAGGGAGGCCTGAAGAAACACAGATCCACTATTGCATAAACAGGAGCCAAGAACAACTGTTTTTGTTGAAGTAATTAACATTTAGATCCATTCTGCATCTTGGAATTTAGAAATATAACCCAGACTTATTTTGCTGTCATAGAAGCATGTACCCAGTCCTTTCATCTCTATTTAAGATTTCCTATAGCAAGCAGAAATGTTCAAAATCATTTCAGTGATCCTCCTGCTTGTACAAATTACTAGTCGCTCATCTCAACAGCTCTGTAGCAATTCTTAGTATAAATCATATATCTTCAGAACACTCTGAAAACAATTACTAAATCATTTTTTCAAACAGAAGCAGTTTCTGAAATCTCTTGAAAAATTGAAAAGAATATGGAAGTTTCCCAATTACTTTTTATGAGTAGCTTACCTAAAATAATATTTCATAAATAAGTATGGTATATTGTTATTGTCTCTCACAAAAGTTATAGAAATTACATATATATTCAATGTATGTATGTAATATGACCAATCTATGACCCTGCAAGTTTCTAAGGAAACTGAATTCCAGAGACTTCATTCTTTCTTCATTGAGTAAATGTACATTATTTGTTTACTGGGTGTACATAGAACATCAAGCACCAAAAATGTTGCAGCTGCAGCAAGCAAACTATGGATGGTTTGACCTCAGGAGCCTTTGTTTAGATATGAAGAAGGCAAAGAAGAAATTGTAGCTATGAATGGATTCAAATGCAATTCTTTAATTAAAGAATATTTAGACTTTAGTTTCTAGGAAGAGATACTCTCAAAGTTAGTAAATCCTCAGATGACCTTAATTTACATGGACTTTATTCACATTAAATGTAGTCTTTTAGGGTCCTTAACTTTTCCATTTGAAGAAGAGACTTGACTTTCATGTTAATTGGTTTCTATATTGGTGTTATGCTTTTCTATTTCACTACCTTCTTTTTTATGCACAGGTAACAGAAGGCCATTGGAAATGGGGTGGTGTCACAGTTCAAGTGAGCAGTGCTTTCTTCACTGGAATCTACGGAATGTGGAACCTCTATGTCTTTGCTTTGATGTTCTTGTATGCACCATCCCATAAGAACTATGGGGAAGACCAGTCTAATGGTGAGTCTCTGTCTTTTCATTGCAGATTCATTCAGTATAAAGTAGACTTGTCTGCGAGATTTAGGCAGGTAAAACCCTGTGCTCATCAGTTAAACTTTCTTCCATATGTCTTTCTAATACTAACATTGTAACTGGAGAGATTCAGGAGACATAAAACAAAAAATTAGGACAGGCTAGTTAGCTCTTGTATATTCATTTTTAAAATCTCTAAAACATATTAAAATGTTTCACTATTATAAAAAATGGTTCAGTTACAGTAGTAAAGAATAAAATTTGTTTTTCTCACTTTTACTTGAGCAAAAATTACTCTATGAAAGTATACTACATATATTCTTCCAATAATGGCAGTTAAATACTAAAGTACTGGGTAAAGGTACCTGCGATTTGCTTGGTTCTCTTTACAAGTTTTTGCTTTGTGTGTGTGTGTGTGTGTGTGTGTGTGTGTGTGTGTGTGTTTGTGTGTTTGTGTGTGTGCATGTGTGCTGGAATCTATCTAGAAGTCATATATGCTAAGCAAGTATTCTCCCATTAATCGATAGTCCCATTTAAAAAAAAAATTTTTTTTTCCCAAACTACTCTTCTATTTTCAAATAATCCTGTCTTCTAGTGCTGAGAATGCCACCTTTTTGTACTTTATAATCACAGAAATCCAAGATATTGATCTAAAATCTAATTGTAGTTAGGTAGTCTGGACATGTCAAAGGAAAAGAAACTGAGAATCAGAGAAGAAAAAAGATTGTTAGGTCTCTACAGTAGCCATCACAAAGGAAATTAGTATCCCTGCCCAATGCTGTTAATATGTAACAGATGGCCAATAAACAACTTTAATAGCTATTCTTTTGTTTTACCTCCAGTCTTAATTTTTTAAAAATCATTTTTACACCTGCTTTCCCCTAACTGCATCCTCATTGTAAATATAACATAAGACATGTTTTCTGAAATTAATACTAGTGTGTTCTGTCTAATTTGGTACAGAGATGAACACCCTGACATCTCCTTGCATTAAAACTTGATCTCTCTTTAAGTACTCAGTGTGTGCATACAGTGAATGAGTGGATTCTGTCTTCATCAGAGCTTGCTGAAACTCCTCTTTGGGGCACAGTCTGTATATTGCCTCCTCATATAAAACATTATGCCTATGTGCTGGTGGTAGGTTTTAGTAGTTAGGTAAGTTTGAGCCAGGTTGATAAACATCAATGAAGTTTTCACTGCAAGTCATATTAATACCTTTAGTAAACTAATATTTATTGGGATCTAGAGATGACTTGTCTGGAGGAAACAAAGGTATAAAGATCCTTTTATCTTGCTGGTCACTAAGACTAAAACAAAGAGTAGTAAGTTCATTGAGAAATGCTTCTTCAAAAAAATAAGTTGAAAAACAGCTCAAAAAGATACCTGGCGTCTATCACTGTCCTCCACCCAAATGCATACATGCATGCATCCATGCATCTTATATGTATGCACAAACAAATATGTACATACATACTATAAATTATTTGTCTTAGAAGAATTTGGAGTAAACAGAGTTTCTGGAGGTTTTAAATTGTATCAATTTTCTTGGATGTGGAACTAGACTCCTAAGGAACAGATTTGAGGAAATATAGTTGAACTTTTTATGGTATAGATGCAGGAGGTGATCTATCCCATGTCTTCTCTCTCCTGATGGAATCTTGAACATTAATTCTTGTTTTTGGTTTTTTTTTTTTTCTCTTTTAGAGAAAGATATGGTCTCACTGTGTAGTTAAAACATGAAATTCACTAGTCTTAGTGCTGATAATAGAGGCATATGACGGTAATAATTAGCTGAAGATAAGGAAATGATGAGGAATCAGAAGAGGTGACTGCAGTGTCCGGAAGCAAGGACTGTTCAGTCCTGCTATCATCTATTTTCATACTGCACTGATGCTTCGTTGGGAAAACATCCTGGGCAGAAACCTTATTTTCCTTTTAATATTTTGACTAATTTTAAATGAAGAGCTCTGTGCTTCTCAGTTTTTAATCTATCTTTGGCCATGACTCTTAGGTGAGTCAGTTTACCCACTTTCCACCTTTCTAGAGGGTTTGAGATCTAGGCATCTATTAGCTTCTGTTCCACTGCTAGTCAGTTCTAATCTCAATAGTGCCATCATAATAGGACTGTGGATTATAGAAAAGAATGTTCATTTTATTTTATGGTCATCCTGCTGGTCTTTAACAGAAACAACATGGTCTTAGACCTGACTTAAATTTGAGGTGTTTTTGTTGATATTGTTTTTGTTTTTGCCTTTCAAGGAATAGCAAATAAAACAATTGCTATGATTCCCAGATGTTGTAAAAATGTGCTAACTGTGGAGGTTGGGGGGACATGCCTGGAGAAGGGGGCAGTCCCAGAATACTCTTCTTTTTATTCTCTGTTCCCCTTGAGGCAGCAGAGTTGTGGGAGATATTTAGGGTTGCTGTATAATAATAAAAAGTTTACTTATCTAAGTCTGAGTTACTTTGCCATTGTAGCTGACCTGCCTTCTGTATTCCTCTGAGGCTAAAAACTGCAGTCTCTGGCATTTAGCATGTCATCCTAAAACAGCAGGAGATTAAGCAATGTAGCCTTTGTTCTGTCTTCACAGAAATTGCAGGGCTCTAACTTTCAGCCTGCTTGTTGAAGTCCTAGGAAGAAAAAGAGATACACTGAAAAGTAGTTTTGACCTTATTAGTAAATTCTAAAAAGTATCCTATGAAAATTCTCTTAGAAAAAGGAGATAGAGATGAGAGAAAAGGAGGGCAGTAGTAAGGAGAGACATTGAGTAAGTGTACTCCTCTCTGTGTCCTCAGCACTTATACATCATTCAAAAACATGATCACATGGTAAACAATATTATCTCAAGTTTACACATAAACTCAAATCATAAATCGAATAAGAAGTTTACAACAGAAAATGCTTACATACATATCTACTGTGAGTAATTATCTGGCCAAAACCCATCACAGTTCCACAGGTTCATGGAGAGTTAAAAAAATAACTGAGTTATTAGTGAAGTTTTGTATAGATAAACCCAGTCAATATTTTATCTTCTGTCCTAACTCCTATAATAAATTGTCAGTTCCCTTTTTATGGCCTTTGGTTAATGGTTTTACAACCCCTTGGAATGTGCTCTGAGTAGTAGAAGTAATTAACTGGTGACACTTAAAGACTGGCAGAGTTCTCATTGCAGTTTTGACTATAAGAAAGGACCTAATAACAGTCCCACTATAAAAGAACTTAGTAAATACTGATATAATGTTGGGCATTCTTATAGGATCATCATTAAGAATTAAGAAGTCATCTATTTGTGTATATAGCATCACTACAAGACAGTACATCTTTGTTGTTCTTCAAAGATATGCTCAAAAGGGTGGGTTAATACCTAGTGATTCTCATATATGTTTATTAATAATAGGAAATGCATATTGATAGCAGGAATATTTCCTAAAGTTGTTTTTCTCATGAGTCTTGATATGGGAGCAAATTTGACTTGGATTGTTAATACAAAGAAGACTCATCTCAGGAAGATCACATACTAGTTATTAGCTTGTAACTAATGTTAAAAACAAAATGAACATGCTATGTATTGTGGGAAATCAATTCCCATTTTAGAGTCACTACCCAAAATCTTCATGTTTTTCCAATCTCAACCTATGCTTTCTTTCCTTTTGATAAATGACAACCTTGCTTTATGTGTCACAGAAAAAAGAAAACAAGCTACTGGTGGCATCTATCAATTTTTCTTTTTACATTCTATTACTCATATTATTATATAATTACATATATATTACATATATTATTCTATCCTTCCTTCTAGCTTATTATAGATGTGGGTTTGCTAAGAAAGAGAAAAATCCAGGGTTACTACAAAACTGTTTGTTTGGAGCTACTGGAAGAATGGGGTTGTCATCACCAAGCAGGGAAGAATCATTGCAAATGGCTCATTTTGTTTTGTGAACAGTGGTTGGAGTGTGAAAGTTCTGGGAAACAAAAGTTAAGCAAGGATGTAAGTAGGCCTTTGGTTACACAAATCTCAAAGACTCTGAGAGTTTTCTTAGATAAGTGTGTATTTCAGTC
This sequence comes from Micromys minutus, assembly GCF_963924665.1. Lineage (NCBI taxonomy): Eukaryota > Metazoa > Chordata > Mammalia > Rodentia > Muridae > Micromys > Micromys minutus. The sequence continues at coordinate 90,204,185 of NC_137973.1, forward strand.
AAAGTCATCAGATAGGATGAGATGAGAGAGGAGTGGGCAAAACCCCAGAAGAAAAGAGATGAGTACACTCAGTTCTGGGAATCCCCAATGTTAGGGAGCTGTGAAGAATAGGAAACTAGAAGGTGGATGGAAAAGCAAGGCAAGACTTCTTCAGATGCAAGATGTCAGCATGGGCAAGACAGAACCCTCTTCAGCTGCATTTCCACCTGTCACCACCAAGGAACTCATGGGAGCAAGAGCCCTGGTCAACCTGGCAAGAACTTGGAGGGAAAGTTGGAAGCAAACTTTTTGCCTCTTTATGGCCTTGCAGACTGCCTGCCCATTGTACTATCCTACTCCAGGACAAAGGAAATTACTCTCTAGTGCTCTTGAAGAGAAATATTCAGTGGCTCAACAGACTATAGGCACATTTGAAGAGGATGCACAAAAGAAAAGGAGACACTAACCCATCACAGTTAAGCTACTTCTTTCTCCTGGCCATGTAACTCCTCCATAGCAGGCCCAGCAATTGAGCCTAGTAGTAGTCTGTTCTCTAGCCTTTGGAAGTCCATACTCTCCACCCCATTTCCACCAGCCAGGGGTAGGATATTCCCCCATAGTTTGAGCTTTCAGGCAACTATAGTATTCACAGCTGGGGAGGAGTATGGGGATTGAAGAGATGAGCCAGAGTTCCTGTCTTCAGGGAATCTTTTCTTCCTTCAAACATTCATATATTTATTTAGCATGGGGTTTGTGTGTGCACATGTGTACTTGAATCAGGGCACATGCACTACTGTGCGTATGTGTCATGATACATACGGAGGTCAGAGGAAACTTGCCAGAGTCATTTCTTTCCTTCCACCATGTGGGTCCAACAGGAGATCATAATTCAAGTAGTCAGGCTTGAAGTCAAGCACCTTTACCCACTGAACCATCTTGCCAGGAGAGCATTAAAATGCCTAAAGGTATATTAGCACACACCTGTATTCCCAGTACTCAAGAGTCAGAGGCATTGTGAGTTTGAGGTCAGCTTAGTCTATATTAATGTGTTCAAGATCAGCTTGAGATATATATTCAGACCCTGACCCTGACCCCTTCCAAATTCTGAAAGGTAAGTTACATTAATAGCACAGAACAGAGAACTCTGGGCAATAAATATCTAAATAGAGCAGGGATAAATTTGGCAGTTCTTGTGATTTGAATGAGAACAGCTCCCATAGGCTCCGATGTTTGAATGCTTAGAATGATATTGTTGTAAGTTTGGCAAGGATTAAGAGGTATGGCCTTATTGCTTGGAATTTGTCGTACTCCCCCAGCCTCCAATACCAATGCTGCCTGTGATGACTCCTGACAGCTAACAAGTTGTAGTTAATGAACATTGACCACGTGAGCTCTTCTGGGTTTTGTTGGCAAATGTGCTAATCTGTACTCCTTTTATCTATTTTAAACAAGCTCTTCAAGTTCCACACTGTCAGATTCTGTGGCTCTTCCTTATGTTAGCACTGTCATTGTGGCAATTCAGGGGCATATGAAGCTCCAGAAACATGAAGCCAGGCCACTCTCATCAGGACTTTTTTGTACAGTGACTTAAAAATCTCACAACTGAGAAATATTATGGTGTTTTCCTCCTCACTTTTTTTGAGTAAGATAGATTTGTTGCTCTGTTAAGGCACAGAAAGCTCAAATCCCAGTCTACAACAGTAGAACATATCCTCATGTTTCTTTCTAAATGTATGTATTTGTTGTCACTATGACTGTTATGTGCCACAGTCATGTTGTGTCCAAATTATAGAGGTGCTATCTTAATATTTCCTTATAGCAAACTATCATAATTTTTCAAACAGCATATTAAAAATAATCTTAAGTATTACTAGCAAACTTTTGGGGAACTTTATGCTAATCATAAACATAGAAGCCATACAGTTCAAGAGCTCTTTGCATACTGTGACTTCCCAATAGCTCTTTTTTTCTTACAACTTTGTTTTAAAAAAAAAGAGATACATGTACATATTTTAAAAAAACCTTTTGGCATAACACTATATGAATATATTTTTGTCAGTAATTCTTTTAGAGGTTTGATAGCATGCATTGAAATCCCACTAGTTACCATAAGCATAAAGTACATGTAGAACAGAACAGAACATGGAAACAGTAAGGGTTTTTTTTGGTATGTATAGATTAAAAATAATGATCTTTGAATACCAAAAATTGCCACAAGGCTGTATTCCTAGCTCTTGGATTATTAATGATTTAAGGTCTAGGTGTACCACACTCTGAGAGGGTGCTATACACTTATTTTTTTTCCTAAGAAGAACTGAGGCTTTCACTTTTGGGCCTTTATTTTTCTTGAGCTTCATATGGCCTGTGAGTTATTTCTGGGGTATTCAGAGCTTTCTGGGGTTAATATGCAGTTATCAGTGACTGCATATTATGTCTGTTCATTTGTGACTATGTTATCTCACTCAGGATGATATTCTCTAGATGTATCCATTTTCCTAGGAATTTCATAAAGTCATTGTTTCTAATAGCTGAGTAGTACTCCATTGTGTAAATTTACCACAATTTTTGTATTTATTCATCTACTGAAGGACATCTGGGTTCTTTCTAGCTTCTAGCTATTATAAATAGGACTGATATGAACATTGTGGTGCATGTGTCCTTATTGTATGTTGGAGCATCTCTGGGGTATATGCCCAGAAGTGGAATAACTGGGTTTTCAGGTAGAATTATGTTCAATTTTTTGAGAAACCGCCAGACTGATTTCCAGACTGGTTGTACCAGCTTACAACCCAACCAACAGTGGAAGAGTGTTCCTCTTTCTCCACATCCTCGCTAGCATCTGCTGTCATCTGAGTTTTTGATCTTAGCCATTCTGACTGGTGTGAGGTGGAATCTCAGGGATGTTTTGATTTGCATTTCCCTGATGACTAGGGATGTCGAGCTGGTCCTTCCTTAGATGCTTCTCAGCCATTTGATATTCCTCAATTGAGAATTTTTTGTTTAGCTCTGTACCCCATTTTTAAATAGAATTGTTTGATTCTTTGATGTCTAACTTCTTAAGTTCTTTGTATATATTGGATATTAGATCAGATGTGGGGTTGGAAAAGATCTTTTCCCAGTTTGTTGGCTGCTGTTTTGTTTTCTTGACAGTGCCTTACAGAAACTTGCAATCTCATTAAGTCCATTTTTCAATCTTTGACCTTAGAGCACAAGCCATTAGTGTTCTGTTCAGGAAATTTTCCCCTGTGCCTATGTGATCTAAGGTTTTCCCCACTTTCTCTTCTAATAGTTTCAGTGTACCTGGTTTAATGTGGAGATCTTTGATCCACTTGCACTTGAGCTTTGTACAAGGAGATAAGAAAGGGTCTATTTTTATTCTTCTGCATGCTGAATGACAGTTATGCCAACACCATTTGTTGAAGAAGCTGTCCTTTTTCCATTGAATGTTTTCAGCTCCTTTGTCAAAAATCAAGGGACCATATATGTATGAGGTTTCATTTCTGGATCTTCTATTCTGTTCCATTGATCAACATGCCTAACTCTTTTATGCAAAACTGCTTAAAATCTGTACATTTATCCTTGTCTGTTTTTTAAATAAAGTTGTTCAATTAAAAAAAAATGCCTATCTCTGTACCAGTACCATGGAGTTTTTAACAAAATTGCCTTGTAATATAGCTTGAAGTCAGGAATGGTGAGTCCCGAAGATGTTTTCTTGTTGTTGAGGGTGGATTTTGGTATTCTAAGTTTTTTTGTTATTCCAGAGGAATTTGCAAATTGCTCTTTCCAGCTCTATGAAGAATTGAGTTGGAATTTTAATGGGGATTGTATTGAATCTGTAGATTGGTTTTGGTAAGATGGCCATTTTTACAATGATGATCCTTTCAATCCATGAGTGTGGGAGATCTTTCGATCTTCTGAGATCTTCTTCAATTTCCTTCTTTAGAGATTTGAAGTTCTTGTCATACAGGTCCTTCACTTGCTTAGTTAGAGTCACAGCAAGGTATTTCATATTGTTTGTGACTATTGTGAAGGGTATTCCCTAATTTCTTTCTCAGCATGTTTTTCCTTAGAGGAGAGGAAGGCTACTGATTTGTTTGAATTAATTTTATATCCTGGCACTTTGCTGAACTAGTTTATCAGCTGTAAAAGTTCTCTGGTGTAATTTTTGTGGTCACTTAAGTATACTATCTTGTCATCTGCAAATAGTGATATTTTTATTTCTTCCTTTCCAATTTGTCTCCCTTTGATTTCCTTTTGCTGTCTAATTGCTCTGGCCAGGACTTCCAGTACTATGTTGAATAGGTAGGGGGGAGAGTAGACAGTCTTGCTTTTAGTGGGATTGATTCAAGCTTCCCACCATTAAGTTTAATATTGGCTATTGGTTTGCTGTATATTGCTTTTTTTATGGTGAGGTATGGGCCTTGGATTCCTGTTCTTTCCAAGACTTTTAACATGAATAGGTGTTGAATTTTGTCAAATGCTTTCTCAGCATCTAGTGAGATGACCATGTCGTTTCTTTATTTGAGTTTGTTAATATGGTGAATTACGTTGATGGATTTTCATATATTAAACTATCCCTGTATCCCAGGGATGAAGCCTACTTGATCATGGTGAATGATCGTTTTGATGTGTTCTTGGATTAGGTTTGCAAGGATTTTGTTGAGTATTTTTGCATCAATATCCATAAGTGAGATTGGTCTGAATTTTTCTTGTAGGGTCTTTGTGTAGTTTAGGAATGAGGGTTATTGTGGCTTCGAAGAATGAGTTGAGTAGTGTTCCATCTGACTCTATTTTGTGGAATAGTTTGGAGAGTACTGGTATTAGGTTGTCAATAAATGTCTGATAGAATTCTGCACTGAACCCATCTGGTCCTGGGCTTGTTTTTGTTGGTAGCCTTTTGATGACTGCTTCTATTTCTTTAGGTGTTATGGGATTATTTAGATGGTTTGCCTGATCCTGGTTAATTTTGGTATCTGGTATCTGTCTAGGAATTCATCCATTTTCTCCAGATTTTCCAGTTTTGTGGAGTATAGGCTTTTGTATTAGGTTTTGATAATTTCTTAAATTTCCACATTTTCAGTTATGTCTTCATTTTCATTTCTGATTTTGTTAATTTGGATACTCTCTCTTTGCCCTTTAGTTAGTCTGGCTAACAGTTTATTAATCTTGTTAATTTTTTCAAAGAACCAGCTCTTGGTTTTGTTGATTCGCTGAATGGTTCTTTTTGTTTCTATTTGGTTAATTTCTACTTAAGTTTGATTATTTCTTGCCATCTACTCCTCTTGGGTGTATCTGCTTCTTTTTGTTCTATAGCTTTCAACTGTGCTGTCAAGTTCCTAGTGTATGCTCTCTCCAGTTTCATTTTGGAGGCACTCAGAGATATGAGTTTTCCTCTTAGTACTGCTTTTATAGCATCCCATAGGTTTTGGTAAGTTGTGCTTTCATTTTCATTAAATTCCAGAAAATTCTTAATTTCTTTCTTTATTTCTTCTTTAACCATGCTATTGTTGAGTAGATTATTGTTCAGCTTCCATGTATATATGGGCTCTTTGTTGTTTTCTTGTTATTAAAGACCAGCCTTAGTCCACGGTGATCTGATAGGATGAATAAGAGTATTTCAATCTTCTTATATCTATAGAGGCTTGTTTTGTGACCGACTATATGGTCAGTTTCAGAGGTGCCATGAAGTGCTGAGAGGAAGGTGTATTCTTTTGTTTTAGGTCGAAATGTTCTGTAGATGTCTATTAATTCTAATTGGTGCATAACCTCTGCTAGTTTCACTGTGTCCTTGTTCAGTTTCTGCTTCTATGATCTGTCCATTGATGAGAGTGAGGTGTTGAAGTCTCCCACTATTACTGTGTGTGGTGCAATGTATGTTTTGAGCTTTAGTAGGGTTTCTTTTATGAATATGGGTGCTGTTGTATTTGGAGCATATATGCTAAGGATTGAGAATTCCTCCTGATAAATTTTCCCTATAATGAGTAAAAAGTGTCCTTCCTTATCTTTTTTGATAACTTTTGGTTGAAAATCTACTTTATTTGATATTAGAATGGCTACTCTAGCTTGTTTCTTGTGGCCATTTGCTTGGAAGTGTTTTTTCCAGCTTTTACTCTGAGATAGTGTCTGTCTTTGTCTCTGAGATGAGCTTCCTGTATGCAGCAAAATGCTGGATTCTGTTTATGTATCCAGTCTGATAGTCTATGTCTCTTTATTGGTGAATTGAGTCCATTTACATTAACAGATATTAAGAAATAGTGGCTGTTGTTTCCTGCTATTTTTACTTTTAGAGGTAGAATTATGTCTGTGTGTCTTTCTTTTGGTTTTCTTGACTAGTTATTTTCTTGCTTTTTCTAGGATGTAGTTTCCCTCCTTGTATTGGGTTTTCTATCCAGTACTCTTTTTAGGGCTGGATTTGTGTTCCGATATTGTGTAAATTTAGTTTTGTCCTGGAATATCTTGGTCTCTCCATCTATGGTGATTAAGAGTTTTGCTGGGTATAGAAGCCTGGGCGGACATTTGTGTTCTCTTAGTGTCTGTTGATATCTATCCAGGATTTTCTAGCTTTCATAATCTCTATTGAGAAATCGGGTATAATTCTGATTGGTCTGCCTTTATGTGTTACCTGTCCTTTTTCCCTAACTGCTGTTAGTATTCTTTTTTGTTGTTGTTGTTGTTGTTTTGAACTCTTGGCATTTTGACTATTATGTGTTGGGAAGAATTTCTTTTCTGGCCCAATCTATTTAGAGTTCTTTAGGCTTCCTTTATGCTCATGGCCATCTCACTCTTAAAGGTAGGGAAGTTTTCTTCTACAATTTTGTTGAAGATATGTACTGTGCCTCTTAGTTGATATTCTTCACTCTCTTCTATTCCTATTATCTTTAGGTTTGGTCTTCTCATTGTATCCTGGATCTCCTGGACATTTTGGGTTAGGAGCTTTTTGGTTTTTGCATCTTCTCTGAATGTTTATCTATCTTTTCAATGTTGTCTTCAGCCCCCAATATTCTCTCTTCCATCTCTTGCAGTCTGTTGATGATGCTAGCATCTGTAACTCCTGATTTATTTTTAGGTTTTTCATCTCTAGGGTTGTCTCTTTTTGTGTTTTCTTTATTGTTTCTATTTCTATTTTCAATTCCTTCATTTCTTTGGTTGTGTTTTTCTGTAGTTCTTTGAGTTCTCTGAGTGATTTTTGTGTTTCCTCTTCAAAAGCTTCTATTTGTTTTTGGTTGTCCTCCCGTACTTATTTAAGGGAATTATTCATGTTCTTCTCGAAGATCTCCATCATCATCTTGAGGTATAATTTCAGATCTGAGTCTTTTTTTTTTTCTGGAGTGTTTGGAAATCCACTGCTTGTTGTGGTGGGAGAGTTGGTTTCTGATGTTGCCAGGTTGTCTTGGTTTCCATTGCTTAAGTTCTTTCATTTTCCTCTTGCCATCTTGTTGTCTGTGATTATACATGGTCTTGTTGTCAGTGACTGGCACCTGTCTCTTCTGTGGACTTGAGGGCCCGTGGACTCAGGAAGAAAACCGCTTCTTAGTGTTCAGCTTTTTGTGGGCAATCAGTGAGTCCTGGTAGCAGTGATTCAGCTCTGTTGTGGGCTCAGGTGTGAGAGCTCTTGTGAGGCTGTTCTGGTAGCTCAGCCCTGTGCCCATAGGTCCTAAGTACTACTGGCAGGGACCTGGCTCTTTTTCTAGGCCAAAACAGACCCTTTTTCAGATAGCCCAGTACTTTTTGCTCTCTTAGAACTCCCAGTGTGCTCTCCCTGGGCCCACAGACCAGGTTCCTCTCTAGTCCAGGTGTAAGAGGGCCTGTAGAGTTGAACTTCAAGTACTGCCTTTCCAAGGCAGACCCTGGCTCCCACTGACAAGGGCCTGTGCCTTACTGTGGGCCTGTGTGTCTGGTCTGTGAGTCTGGACTTTCCTGGCATACCCGGACTCACTCTGCCAGAGGTCAGGCCCTACTGTGGTCCCCAGGGGTTTGTTTCCCCGTATGCTCCGCCCAGCCCTCTCTGCACTCTGGTCACTCACAGCACAATCACACCTGGCCTGTGTCCTCAGATCTCTGCTGTTCCAGGTGGCAAAGGGCCTGAGTGTTTAGTCTGAGCCCACAGGCTTACCAGGCGGATTCCGAGTCCTTCTGCCAGAGGTCCAGACCCACCATGGGCTTCAGGGGCCAGTCTTCTGCGTGCTCCAACTAGCCCTCTCCGCACCTTGATTACTCACAGAGCAATCTCACCTGGTCTGTGTCTCCTGATGTCTACTGTTCCAGGAGGCCCACAATAGCTCTTAAGCCCTAGCAACTTGCACCCTCTATTCTTCTGTATGACATCATGACCTCACTTAGTTGTAAGGATCTTTTCACATTGGGTTATCTTAATTTCTTTTTTTCACAATTTTTGTTATTTACATTACATCTCTCCCAATCACAATCCCTCTTTCTCCTCTCCTCCCATTCTTGCCCTTACAAATTCATCCCCCAATTACTCTCCCCCTTTCTTTGAGGAGAAGGGGAACCCACCCTTGGGTAACACCCTCTCTGGCTCACACAATTCTATCCACCACTCTTCCACCATACTCACCTAACTCCACTGGATGTTTGGCTCTGGGTCTCTGCATCTGCTTCCATTCACTGCTGGATTCAGCCTTTCAGGAGACAGTTATGCTAACTTCTTGTCTTTAAGTATAGCAGAGTATCATTAATAGTTCAGGGGTTGACTCTCTATCATGGGATGAATTTCAATTTGGGCCATCCATTGGATGACCATTCCCTCACTCTTTGCTCCATCTTTATCCCTGTGAATTTTGTAGGTAGGAGAATTTTTGAACTGAAGATTTTGTGGGTGGATTGATGGCCCTCTCCTTCCACTGGAAGTCCTGTCTGGCTAGAGGAGGTGGCCATTTTAATTTCTATATCCCTCACTGGTAGGAATAGTAATTCATTGTGTAGACACACTACATTTTCTTCTATTCACTTTCCTTCTTTTATCTTTATCTTTTTCTTTCCCTTTTAACCTCTCATCTTTCATCAGATCACATAGTAGGTCCTATGCATTCTAGAACTTTATGTAAAATTCCAAAGCTTCTTGGAGAGGCCTAATTTGAAATATTTCAGAAAAAATGCAAACAAAGTCAAGAAGATGCACTGTACTTTTAAATTCCCTCAATGTCTGAGTACCATTTATTTTCCATGATTTTTTTATTTCTTTTTCTAGAGTGTTTTCATTGTTAAGCTTGCTTAACAAATAGATCTAAACTATGAACCCTGTTCTACCAAAGCTACCTTCACCTAGGAGAGATCCTTAACCTGAGGCACACCTGCTTTTTAGTGGAGGGGTTGTCCCTAAACTCCAGGAAAGAATGCCAGTGCCAGGATACTAAGTCTAGGAGACAGGGTAGGCAAATATGGATGAATAATTGAAGAGCATTACTGCATAGAAGATGTACTATATATTTGATTTATTTAAAAAATTAAAACCCTACTATTCATTATTTTATTTTTAACATAATTATCACCATCATCATAACACTCAAGATCTATGATAAACATAAAGCTAATAATAATAATTTATATTAAATTGATTTAGATTTACAAATAGTACTGTCTTACCTATTCTGCTCTGAATCAGAAATTTTCTTATAAAGAACTATCACTTAAATTTAGCTTCAAAGGTGAATAGAAAAAAGGCTGGTACAGACCCCCCCCCCAAAAAAAAAAAAAAACAGCAAATGATACAGTCATTGAAGACTTTGTGGAGAAAGCCAAGAGTAGTGGTACACACCTTTAATCTCAACACCCAGGAGACATAGGCAGGTCATCTCTTATTTCAATGTCAGCCTGGTCTACAAAGCATGTTCCAGGACAGTCAGCACTACACAGAGAATCCCTGACTTTAAAAACCAGATAGATTGGTAGATAGATAGATAGATAGATAGATAGATAGATAGATAGATAGATGATAGATAGATAGATAGATAGATAGATAGATAGATAGATAGATAGATAGATAGACAGATAAAAAGAAGAAGCAGACTGTGGAAAAAACACAAGGTTTGAAAACAGTCACAGATATCTCAAGATCCTGGTTCCAGCACAGACTATATTTGACCTTGAGAAACAAATATGAGTTCAAAGTATAGGAACTCTCTGGTAGTCGCACTTGAGGACTAGTGTGTTATTTGGCCTTGGTGATTATAAGGTTGTAATTATGGGGTCCCTTTTAATATTAGAGGACCTTTGTTTTCACAAAGAATCTATGAAGCACTTAAAATGTCCACAGAAGTTTCTCTTCTTTTTACCAAGATGGCTACAAACATATGATAAATGTTGCCAGTCTTAGTAGGCTACATCCTGTGGATGGCTTTCTTGGCACCCAGAAGGCATTTTAGTCCATTATAACTGTGCAGCACCACACCCCTGTGATGATACACCAGAGGTACACATCCTGTGCCAGTGTCCATGGAGACTATCTGAGGACCAAAAGGCTATATCGTTCAAAAAAAAGAAAAATTTAACTAACCTCTAAACTAACAGATGGACAAGACTTTGGCAGAAGTAGGGATTAATGGGGTTTAGAGCCAAATAAAGCAATCTTAACTCTCCCTCTATTACTCATGTTTTCCAAACCCTATCTGCTAAGGGAAAAAAAAGTTGTCCTGTAAGATACCAGAATCATAGATTTTGCTTCACAGATGTTAACTCTCTGAGTCTTTAGTTAGCATATCAGGTAAATTAATAATTATATAGTATCTTCCCATCTTCCAAGGAAATATAGGGCATGCTAAGCCTCAAGATACACTGCAAATATACATAGACAACAGTGCCCTTGTCAGTGTTCTGATTTTTATGCTAAAATCATATCATATATTAAAAGAAAATTAATATTCTAAAAGTCTCCATATAATTAGATATATATATATATATATATATATATATATATATATTTGTAGATATAGTACATTGCATTGAACTTCATACTTGACTGGTGGTCTTGTTGGCTTCTAGAAACTGTAAAATTGAAAAAAAAAAAAGATGCTATGACAAGGTCAAGAGCCTAGAGCTTGGTCTGTATGCTGTGGTATATATCTGCATCGTATATTATTGTGAGTCAGTTTTGGTCTTGGGAATAATACTTAACCACAGCTTCTTCATCAGCAGAATGATAATAAAAGAATATTACTTCTGTTGGTTAATGGTTTGAGCATTTCTGTATCAGTATTTGTATAGCAGTTAAACTTGTGTCAGAGACAAAAATGATAGTGCACACCTATAATCTCTGCAATCCAGAAGTATAGTGATGGGATCATGAATTTGACCAGCCTTGGCTAAATAGTTAAATTCCATCTCCAAAAAAGAAAGAAAAAAAAAGAGAGAAGGTAGAAGAAGGAGAACTGTCGAACTTAAATGCCTATTTTTGGGTTTTGTTTGTTTAGGATTTTTTCTTTCTTTTTTTAAGCTAAAGTATTTTGGCTGTTTCTCTATGTAACCTGCAACATCATACATTTTCAAGGAGAAAGGAATCAATTAAGTAAACACTATTCCTTTTATAGCTAGGATTGTCTTTGAAATTCTGGTGAAAAAAAATTCCATTACCAGAGACTGACTTTGATATAATTAAAATGACTTATGCTAAACATACAAATCCATAACTCAGCTTTCTTTGTCTAGAAGTGTGAGGCCTTTGTTTTCTTTGATCAACTTACTTGTGAGCTAGATATAGTTCCAGCTCATTAATGAGCATGCATTTGTGTGTGTATGTGTGTGTGTGTGTGAGAGAGAGAGAGAGAGAGAGAGAGAGAGAGAGAGAGAGAGAGAGAGAGAGAGAGATGAAAGTAGAAGATACACCATGAAAGAGGATTGAGGAAAAGGAAGGATGATGACATACATGTGACATAAAAGCAAAGGAGGATGACTTGAGGTGAGGAAAGTGACAGACTATCAAGAAAAACATGAGATAGTAGGGGAAAGGCGTGAACAAGTGTACATTTTAAATGCCACAATGAAACATGTTACTTTTTAGGCTGTTTTTTTTTTATCAAAAGTTTCATAATTTTATTGACAGATTTTGTTGGCCTGAGAACATTTCTTCGTATGGTCTATATAATCTTAACTTTATACTGTTTTTTTTTCTCTTTCAACTTTATTTTTAAAAAAGAGAGAGAAATATACATGTGCAGATTTTTAAAAAGCATTTTGGAATAAAACTATATGAATATATTTTTGTCAGTACTTGATTTTTTTAAAGGTTTGATAGTATGCATTTAAATCTTACTAGTTACCATAAGCATAAAGTACATGTAAACAAAATGTAACATGGAAATAGTCAAAGTTTTCTTGGCATGTATAGATTAAACATAATGATTTTTAAATACCAAAAATTGTTAGGCTAATTTTTAAACAATTTTAAGGAAGACAACAGAAGTTTGTGACTAGAAAGTATGTGTTCCTTGTAAACATAGTAGCTATTCTTAGCTTGAGGTAGCTTTGACAACCTCTCACCAGATTGGTTATACATTTCTTCTCCTGTCTAGAAGTAGATTTAATGAAAGTGCTGGAAGCTGACCTAATGCTTCTTTATTTAGATTATTCTTTTCCAAAGTCTTGAGAGCTGGAATTAATGATGTGATAGATCATTGTATACCATACAGAAAAACAGATCAATAAAGAAAAACAAATACCACATGGTATCAATGAACACATCAGCCAAACACTCTGTAATAAGATTCTGAGACTTTCAAGCTTTCACGGGACTGTATCTAAGATGCTACCAGGTTGCTCTCTGCTCAGGATAGTATACAAGGGACTTTCAAAATTTTCTTAATGTTCAAGACAGTGTCTAATGGCCTGTCAGTTCCCTCTCTGCCCCTAACCCTGACCTGGAGCTTAACTATATACTTTAAACTAAGAAAAATTCTATTTCTTGAAAATATTGTAGTTGTGTAACATAAAAATCAAACACACATATACATGCACTCCCATGTACGTGCACACATTTTATGTTCTATTTTAATATATTCTGTTCTATTTTCCTATACTCCTATCCACAAATGTGTGTATGTATGTACCTCTCACAGTTAAACTGAGCATTTATTTTGGCTGTTTTCTACTCTCATCTCACTAATTTGCTAGCTCATTCATATATAATAGTTGAATATTCACTAGCAGACTCTTATTTTGTTCACCATTATTTTTCCTGCTAATTAAAGAAAGGCCATATTATTCTATTGTAGGAAAACAACTTTGTGTTCCAATGATGAATAGTGAGTCCTGAGGAACAGAAGAAAATTTGGTGTATATTTTTGGTTCTTTGTTTCTGAATAAAGCCCATAACTACTCTTAGTAAGTTAGATATAGGGGCTTTATACAGTTAGGGTAGGCAGGTCTTGTTTGTGAAAGACAGTCATTGTATATGTTAACATCAGTAGCTACTATGTGCCTATTTATACCTGCACATCCAGTCAAGATATTTTCTACTAAATTATCCCACTGCACTGGCCTCAGATGCAGCTTGCAAGGTGACACTGCTATGTTGTTATGTACTGTCTGCATGGAGGTAGGGTTGGTTCCCTTGCTTTTCTTTTCCAGGCTCTTTTTCTATTTAGCTTGTATGATCATAGTTGACTGAAATTTTGCCTGCTCTTACGCAGACTAAATAAGATTGGATAATAAGTATAATAGCATTAAGTACAAGGTAAGCTTTCATTAAATGTTAATAATATCATGAATGATATCAGCAGTTATTTAACTCATATATCATTAATGACTTGTCTGTGTGCCAAAAGTGATTAAAAAAATACATAACAAATTCTGAGCAAAAATGTTGGAAGAACTTATTTTGGTAGAATGTGAGATGCTTCTCCTTCATCCTTGAACAAGTATAACACTAATCATCTTGTTTCAGGTGACCTGGGTGTCCACAGCGGGGAAGAACTGCAGCTCACTACCACAATCACCCATGTAGATGGACCAACTGAGATCTACAAGTTGACTCGTAAAGAAGCACAGGAATAGGAGACTATAGTATAGCACTGGGCTAGAATTGTCTCTCTATTCAGCCTCTTCCACTGGAGTAGAGATCCTACTATACAGAGCTCAGTGAAAAGTGAATGCCTAGTACTTCTTAGGTATGGTTTCTTAGAACAACAGATGGACATTTGTCTGATGACCTCCAGTGGTGGCTGTTGCAAGACTTCTGTCACTACTATATAGCATATGATAACAAAAACTGATATGACACATTTTCTGTGATCATTGTTAATTAGTGATATAGCAACATCTGTAGAAGGTGGGTTAGTAACCCTTACATAGAGAAATATACTCTTTGGGATGGTTTGGACCAATGGGGCTATATTGAATAGATTATGACTCTTTTTAAATTTTAGATTCTGGTATATGTTTAAACATTCTTTGCAGTCCAACATTTGCTGATGTCATAGTCGTTTCACTCTCCTCCATGGCCACTTTTCTTTTTCAATTTATATCACCAAGTATCCAACTGAGTTATTTAAGTTGTTAGTACAAATATGTCCACTTTTTAAAAAATGGATTACTATAAAAATAACCAAACTTCATGAAAAATTTTATCTCACCAGAGGCATTTCAGCTTTAAAACCAAATCTGTGTATTTGATACTAATCTCTGTTGAATGCGGAATTTGAGAAATATTTGCTAAACTACCCAAATAGGAGTTCTGGTATTAAATGGCCATTGGGCCCTAAAAGCTTTTTTAACTTCTTGCTTAAAATGTGTTTTCTTTTGATAAGATGCTTCAAATAACCTCCAAAATTGTAAATCCAATCATTTGAATAAAGTGAATGTAAATATGCACTCCTTCATGTCCCAACAATTCTCA